>NC_058381.1:49802564-50120897 GCF_018350175.1 Felis catus | reverse complement strand
CTGTGTGTGCATGCGTTCATGTGTGTATACTGTGTGTGCATGTGTGTGCCATGTGTGTGCATGTGAGCATATGCATGTGCTCTGTGTGTGCATATGTGCAGTATGTATGCACGCTGTGTGTGCCCTGTGTGTGCATGTATGCCTGTGCATGTTCACTGTGTGTGCATGTGCCTGAGTGCTGTGTGTGCATGCACGAGTGTGCCTCTGCGCTGTGTGTACATGCGTGCATGTGTGTATAATATGTGTGCATGTGTGTGCCATGTGTGTGCATGTGAGCATGTGCATGTGCTCTGTGTGTGCATGCGTGCAGTGTGTGCATGCTGTGTGTGCATGTGTGTACACATGTGTGTGCCCTGTGTGTATGTGTGCCTGTGCACGTGCACTGTGTGTGCTTGTGTGTGAAGGCGTGTGTGCACATATGTTTGCATGTGCACCTTGTAATGAATTCAAGAGGGAGGGTGAGGGATATGACCGAGGGTGCAAAATCCAACGCAGCAGCCCCTTAGTCTGCAAACGCTCCCTCGCACCAACCTGGGAACTCTGCCTTTCTCTCTGCCATCTTCCTTTTCTCCCTGACAGTGAAGAAAGTTCCCTGCTCAGAGAAGCAGAGCCCCCACCCTCCCCACGGCCCCTCCGCGAGCCTGGGAGTCACTGGGACGGACTGGGCCGGCACCCCTGCCAGCTGGGAGAAAGCTCTAGCCGCTGGCTATTTAACGAGGAGGAAGCAGGACTGGGAACTCCCAAATAAATGGGATTGGTTCCATCTTTCAGTTTCGGGGCAGCTTTTTATTTGAGACTCCAGAAATGGTGATTTTTTTTTTTTATTGTCCGTTAAACGTCTCCATCTGCTTTGTCACTGTGACCTCCAGTATGTCACTGGATAGAATAAAGATATGTGCCTTCAGAAACCCTCCCAAGGGTTTCCAGGTGGCAGGAAGGAGAGGAAGTCTGTGGAGCTGTGGGACGAGGCCTGCCCGGGCTGGGGAGGGTGTGTGGCCACAGCTGGTAATCCAGAGAGAGGGCCTCTCCCAGCCCTGGGGGTTCACATCTGCACAGAAGTCTGGGTCCTGAGGGTGACAGGTAAGGGACGGAGGCAGGCGACCGGGGAGTGAGGAATCGTGAAGACGGGGCCCTCTGAGCTGACACCCGGCGTCGACCTCCTGAGCCGCTTTCACATGCCAGGCCCCGGGCATTAACAGTGGGCGTGACAGTGTCCCCGCTCGCACGGAGTCCTCGGTCTACCCTCCCAATGGCCCCATGCAGTCCATTGCCTACACCCCCACCGCCCTGCTCTGGGGTCAGAACATGGCAGTCACCACTGTGGCTGGGTCTGACTTAGTCTCTCCTCTGACTGTCCCCGCCTTGAGCCGGCTTGGGGGGGGTGGGCAATGCCTACTGCCTGGGGACCAGGGGCCCAAGTGCCTCTTCCACAGAGATGATGTCATGTCGGCTGGCAGGTGTCTGTACCTCTGGCACGTTCACTCGTTGGGCACATGTTTGAGGGAGTACCAGGCACAGTACAGGTCTTGGGGGGCCCCCGGGAACAAGACAGATGCGGTCTCAACTCCCCACACAAAAGGGCCTAGTGCAAAGGACAGGGCAGCAAGTAGTCGCCATAAAGAATGCGTGGCATTCTACAGGACAGTCTACGGGACTAAACTTTACCTGGAAAATCAGGGAAGGCTTCTCTGAAGAAGTGACATTTAAACTGAGACGAGAGGAGTCCACCATAGAGGAGGCATCTTCCAGGCACGGGAACAGCTTGTATGAGGTTCTAATGGTGAGCGAACACGACACTTTCCAGAAACTGGAAGGGGCCCCCTGGGGCTGGTGTGGGAGACAGGCAAGAGGGAAGAGGCACCAGGTGCCAGGAGGGGCTTCAGAAGCCACGGCCAAGGCTCGACTGCACCTCAAGGGCAGTGGGCACCCACTGAAGGGTTTCAACCACGAGAGACCCATGGTATTTCGCCTATTAAAACGATGACCCTCGGGCACCCGGGTGGCTCAGTCGGTTAAGCGTCCGACTTCAGCTCAGGTCACCATCTCATGCTTCGTGAGTTCAAGCCCCGTATCCGGCTGTCGACTGACAGCATGGAGCCTACTTTGGATCCTCTGTCTCCCTCTCTCTCTCTACCCCTCCTACCCGAGCTCTCCCTCTCTCTCTCGAAAATAAATAAACACTAAAAAAATAAATAAATAAACAGATGCCCCTAGTCAGAGCATCAGAGACAAGAGATTCTAGTTAGGAGACCAATGCCATGGTCCAGGCTAGAGGTCTGGCAGAAGACGCCGAGAGAGAGCCACAGTTCAGAGGCCCAGTCTGGGGTCCACCGGCAACACCTGATGTTCCAGTAAATGTCACAGGTGAGGGAGCAAAAGGGTTCCAAAATAGCCGCTAGGCTTCTGGCTTCAGCAGCTGGGAGGACGGTGGTGCTGTTTGCTAGAACGTGTGTATTTGCCCAGACTGGCCTGGAGACCTCCATACACCATCTGTATGCAAGACTGAACTCTAGGGCCCCAAACACAGATCTAACAGCAACTACCCAAACAGGGCCCATATAAAAATGGCGAATAACCTACACTTTTATCCTTTTATTAATGTCAGGTATTTCCTTTTGTCACTCGTCTTTTCTTTTCATTTTTTTATGTGTCTTTATTTATTTTGAGAAAGCACGTGCACGCGCAAGAGAGAGCGAGCGAAGAGGAGGGGCAGAGAGAGAGAGGGAGAGAGAGAATCCCAAGGAGTCTCCACACCTCCACACGGTCGGCATGGCGCCCAATCTCCCAAACCGTGAGATCCATGACCTGAGCCGGAATCAAGAGTCAGATGCCGAATCGGCTGAGCCACCCGGGCGCCCCGATACCGGGTATTTTCAAACAAGGCCGCTCCTTATAAGCACCCCTGGGTCCCAGATTATCCACATCCTTGAGAGGCAAAACAAAACAAAACGAAACCGTGAGGGCTTCGTTTTGTTTTGTCCCTGTTTCTTGCTGACGAGAAGTAACCGCGGCCATATGCTCAGAAAACGTCCAACGTTTGCATGTTTCTTTTTTATTTAGTTTTATCTGGTTGAGCCACAGAGCCTTCAGCTCCGGAAGCCTATAATCTTCACTTCGTGAATAGCCATGTAATTGAACAATTGCAGTCATCGCTGAGGACTGCTGTGTGGACAGCAGGCTTTGGGGTTTTTTTCCAACATTTTTTTTTTTTTCTGGAGTACCAGAAAAGGGAACACGCGAGCTGAATCTCAGGCCCCGGTGTCCTTGGGAATCTGCAGCCTTCCGCAAGGAATAATGAAGGTGAGGAAATAGGGCTTTGGGAAGCAATGATGAAACCCTGTGCCTAGCTCTGGAGCCAGAATGATCTTCCGGATTTTTTTTTTTTTTAATTGAGAGTTTGGGGAATAACTCAATCTGCTGAGAGCCCACTTGAGTGCTTTAGTACGGTCTTTTTAGAACCCTGCACCATGGTGATTACTGTTGGCACAGGGTCTCCCAGGCCTCCGCACATCACCACCGCACAGTAGGTCCATATATCAACACTACCGGTTGATGTTAATATCCTTCATCCTTCAGACGTGCCAGCGGGCCGGGAGCTGGGGGTTAGTCAGGCTGTTAGTAAGTCACCGTGAGACACCCGACCCCAAGCCGATCCAATGCTCAAGAAGATAAAGCTTCTCATTTTACCTTCCAGGTGTGGGTCTGTGTGTCAAGTGCAGAGAGTTCTATAGCCCTGAAACGACACCCTTTGTACCTCCCCGCCTCTCCCCCTGGGTTCCAGAATTGCCTGGGTGTTTCTCGTTCAGCGTGTCCCTGCCCAAAACATCACACTCCCTCCAACGTCTTTATTCCTTCCCACATTCCCCAGATCAGTTAATAAGGTTGCCAAGCTGTTGGAACTGGTAGTCTCGGGGTCAATCTTAACATCTGTGTGTGTGCGTGTGTGCGTGTGTGTGTGTCGCCCACCTACTATTCCAACCTTCTAGGCATCTTTCAAACTAATTATGTCCCCCGTCTCCAGGCCCCCTCCACTGTCTTGGTTTTACACTCACCATCTCTGCACTACACTTATAATACCCCTAGAGCCATTCATTCATCAGAAAGATTTTTCTTTTCTTTCTTCTCCTATTTTTCTGAGGGCCGCCCGGATGGCTCAGTCGGTTAAGCATCCGACTCTTGATTTTGGCTCAGGTCGTGATCTCCGGTCCACGAGACCAAGCCCCGCGTCGGGCTCCGCACTGACAACGTGGAGTGGCTTGGGATTCTCTCTCTCCCTCTCTCTCTCTGCCCCTCCCCAGCTAGCGTTCTCTGTCTCTCTGTCTCTCTCTCAAAATAAATAAACTTTAAAAAAATTAAAAAGTCTTAAAAGAAAGATTTTTCTGAGGCACAAATGTGAACTGTGTCTGGCAAAGGAGTGCAGGAAGGGAAATGAAACATGGTACCCAGGCTTTGAACATCGAGTGCAGGTCCGCACTAACACGACAGTTGGAACCAGGGACTGGCCACACTGCTAACGAACGCACAAGGTGACTCAGAGGCGAACGTGCCTGTGACAGAGGGCAGACGGGAGGTTTGCCAGCCCCGGGAACAAAAAGTGACTGTCAGCAGACTCCCCTGCACCTGGCAGGCATTGCCCTGAAGAAGCACCGTGTGTTTTGAGTAACCGAGGCAGTTCCACCCATCAGTCTTCGAAGAGCCATCCTGCCGCCATCTTGCAGGGAAACCCGCGGAGGGCTTGGTTCAGAAGGCTTTCCCCGCCGGGTGGGGCAGATCAGTTCCCCGCTCTCATTCAGTTTGAACACGAATATATTGTACACCTGTTGGGTTCCTGGCCTTTTGCGCTACACGCTGATGAAAAATTTTTCCGGTATTTCTTCAAGTATTAGATGTTCTCCCTCCACTCCCTCCAGTCTCCCTGGGAAAGGTCGTGTCTACACCTGGAGTTACTAAATGCCACAAGACCGTAGGAGATCCATCTTAGATTGTGTAAAATTAGTTGGGAGTACAGAGGCAACTAAAGAAGGGACGGAGGGTGGGCGGATGGGTGGATGGAGACGGATGGACGGACAGCTGAATATTCTCTGGACTTAGCGTTGCTTCAAGCTGAGCAGACGCACGAGAAAATTATAAGGCTTCGAGGTGTCAATCTTTCAACCCTCCAAGTAACGTAATGATTTAGGCCAATTTAAGACACTCGGGGACCCTTTAAGGAACAACACCGATGAGTGAGAGGTGAAGATTTTGGGAAGCTTGCACGCATGGATATTTTTTGGTCCCCAAATGACACCTCCTTTGCCTGCGTCAAATGCCAGTCCTGGCAGGAAGCGCCAGCAACCTCTCACCACTTAGGAATGAAAATAAAAGGCAAACAGGAAACTGTGTTTATTTTTTACCACGAGTCAGCCAAACTCCCACACCTCTGCGGTGCGTTTCCTCTGTTGGGTGTTATAAAATGCAGCAAGAGGGGCGCCTGGGTGGCTCCGTTGGTTAAGCGTCTGACTCTTGGTTTCAGCTCCGGTCATGATCTCACAGGTTTGGTGAGCTCGAGCCCCACGTCGGGCTCCGTGCTGACAGTGCGGAGCCTGCCTGGGATTCTCTGTCTCCCTCTCTCTCTGCCCCTCCTCCACTCGCACTATCTCTGTCTCTCTCAAAATAAATAAACGCTAAAATATATATGTATAAAAATAAATAAAGTGAGGCAAGAAAACGACCCCTCCCTTTCTCCCAAGGAGCCCACTGGCACCCTGATGGCTACGGAGTGTGTGCAAGACAGCGGCGAAGCAGGGGCGCCTGGGTGGCTCCGTCGGTTGAGCGTCCGACTTCATGGCTCAGGCCATGATCTCACGGTTCGTGGGCTCGAGCCGCGCGTCGGGCTCTGTGCTGATGGCTCGGAACCTGGAGCCTGCTTCGGAATCTGTGATTCCCTCCCTCTCCGTCCTTTCCCTGCTCACGCTGTCTCTCAAAAAAATAAATAAATGTTAATAAACATGAAGAAGAAGAAGACAGCAGTGAAGCCTAACTAGGGACAGGTGCAGGGGGAAAAAATGTCACGTTTTCCCCCGGGGACTCCTCACGAGAGTCATTTTGAAGCCCCCCTCAGAGGGGACTATGTCGCTACATAACTATGCTAGCAGAGAACAGGTAGCATTTGATGAAAAGCCCTCACAGAACGTGATGGAGTCCCAGGGTGGACCAAGCTGCCGCTGCAAATCGTTCTGTACTCAAGTGACTTCGAAGAAAACAACCGGACCCGTAGGGCCACGGGATGAGCTACACACGTCTCTAAACCTTGCTCACCAGGGCTGGTAAAGTTCCCCTTCGAAAGATCGCTTTGCTCATTAGGCCTTCAGTGAATTTTCTTCGCCCCATAGAGACTCTTCTTGAGAGCAGTTGAAACACGAGTACCTGTTTTAATTTAGACCGCTCTTTTAACTTCATTTAAAATTACTGTTATCATGCCCGGTCTCCGTAATGATGCGCCTCGGTCGGCCAGAACGTCTCTGAGGTGCAGGCCTTTAATGAGGATCTATCTGAGTCCGAGGGATGTAATTTGACCAGTCTACCATGAAGCGTTCACCAGCTCAGCGGGGCCTCGTCCACACTTGCCCTGAACTTCCCTTGCCCCTCTGAGGATGTGCCCTGCTTGGTTCTTGCCCATTTTCTCCTGCCACAGGCACCTGACTGTGTCTTTCGGCTCGGATCTGCCTGTCTCTTTTTCATGTCACAATAGAACAGTAGCATCATAGCCAAGCGCTAAAAGGCGGATTGAAGAAATATTCTGATTCATTCTCGCGGGGGTAAAAATATCATCAGAAGGCTGTCCAGTTGAGAACAAAAGCTACATGAAAGTGTAGACACTCTCCACCTCACACCGTGGGTACCGCTGCTATCGAAAAACAAAAATCAAACCCAGAAAATAGCAAAGGTTGACAAGGATGTAAAGAAACGGGAAACGCTGGGGCACCTGGGTGGCTCAGTCAGTTAAGCGTCCAACTCTTGGTTTCAGCTCGGGTCACAATCTCACAGTTGGTGAGTTCGAGCCTGGCGTCAGGCTCTGTGCTGACAGCCCGCTCACACTCTCTCTGTCTCTCTCTCTCTCTCAAAATAAATACATGAACTTAAAAAAAAAAAAAAAGAAAAAGAAACTGGAAACTGCGCCTTTTTGGCAGGAACGTAAAATGATACAGCCACTGGGGAAAGAGTATGGTAGTTGTTCAAAAAATTAAAAATAGAACTAACAGTGAGTGAGATAAAGGCGATTAAGAGTATACTTATTGTGGTGAGCACTGAATAACGTACAAAAATATTGAATCATTATATTGTACACCTAAAATTAATATAACACTGGATGTTAATTATACTTCAATAAAAAAAATATTAGAACTGCCGTGTAACCCACCAATTTTTACTTCTGGGTATTTATCTAAGGAAATGAAAACACTAATTCAAAAAGATATCTCACACCTCCCTGTTCATTGCAGCGTGATTCACAATAGCCAAACTATGGAAACAACCTGAGTGCCCATCAATGGATGAATGGATAAAGATGTGGTATATATACACAACAGAAAACCATTCGGCCACAAAAAAAAAAAAAAAAAGAAGAACAAAATATTGCCATTTGCAACAACACGAATGAACCTTCAGGGCATAATGCTAAGGGATATGTCACATAAAGAAAGACAAATACCGTACGATCTCACTTGCATGTGGAATTTTTGAAAAACCAGCAACCCCCCCCCCCAAAACAAAAAACCCAAGCTTGAAGTTTCAGAGAACAGATTGGTGGTTGCCAGAGGCAAGGGTTGAGGGGAGAAAGAAATGGAAGAAGAAGGCAAAAAGGTACAAACTTCCACTTATAAAATAAGTCATGGGGATCCCATATAGAGCAGAGTGGCTATAGTTAATAATACTGTACTGCATCTTTGAAAGCTGCTAAGACAGTAGATTTTTAAAGACATCATCGCAAGAAAAAAAATTTGGAACTGTGACGGATGTTAACTAGACATTGTGGTGATCCCTTCACGATGTACACAAGCATCGAACATTACGTTGTACGCTTGAAATCCCCGTTATATGTCAACTACACCTCAATAAAATAAATGAAGAAATAGAGAATTTATTAATTTTTTTAGGTAGTCTGAGGCCTCCAGATTCTGGAACTACCTGCATGGCCTGGGAGCTTTGCCCGGAAATGTGCTCCGGATTTCCAGAGCCATGGTGCAATGTGTAAAGACGTCAACCCTTGGCACGGAAGCTGAAACAGAGAAGGGCTCACACGTGCATCATGGCTACTCCATCACCTCGCTGGTTTGCCTCCAACCTGGATCATTCTCTCTGGGCTTCTTTGGAAGGTAGACAAGTTAACATCTGGAAAAGGAAGAGCCACAGCCTTCAGGAAGGTTTTGCAGCTGTTCCTTTCAGTTTATCGAAATCGTATTGCCACTGGCCCCTCCCCTTCTCGACTAGCCGATCTTTCTTTCTTAGTGCCCCCGCTGAGGTTGCAAGCACCATCTATCTAGATGCCAAGCAACAGATCAGTGTGCTGTGATAACTGAATAAGAAATAAAGGAGTTTCAGGGTGCCTGGGTGGCTCAATCGATTAAGCGTCCGACTTCGGCTCAGGTTGTGATCTCATGGCTCGTGAGTTCAAGCCCCACGTCAGGCTCTGTGCTGAAAGCTCAGAGCCTGAAGCCTGTTTTGGTTTCTATGTCTCCCTCTCTCTCTGTCCCTCCCTGACTCATACTCTGTCTCTCTCTCTCCTTCTCAAAAATAAATAAACATTAAAACAATTTTAGAAAACCAAAGGGAGTTTGCCTTGGAGTGAAGGGAGGCCCACGTGAAATCGGTTTAGCAACCTTTGAAAATGAAAGTTGGGAAGGAAAAGTGGAGGGCATATTCCTTCACGGATACGCTTTTCGCTCTTACCACTGTCCTGTCCAGAGCTCAAAATACACAGTGAACTATTTGGTTGGTTGAGATGATGTTCACCCTGAAATCAAACCTCCTCTTGGGAGTCGTTTGCTGTTTGCCTTTTGGCCCCCAAGACGCTGACCTCATATCTCAAACCAAAGGAAATGTGGAGCAGGAAGACAATGACAAGGCAGAACTTGAACCTTAACTGTTGTTTCCTCAGGCCGGATGAGTCTGTCCTTAACCCCACTGTCCTACTCTTTGGTAGGTCACGGCTGTCATGAACTCGCTCACATCTGGCCCTTGTCTGGCCTTGATTTAAGAGAAGCAAATAAGTCACAAATCCTTATGGGCAAAGATAATTGCCATGGGACATGTTTTTCCTGACCAGTCCTTTTTCCTCATTGCCCCTGAATTCAAGAGGACGCCAGCTTCCAAGCCTCAGCCATAGCCATCTCCCCGGAGTGGGCGTCCACGTCCTTGCCCTCTTGGCTTTTAATGTGGCCATCAGCTAATCTTTGAATTCCTCTTCCTCCACCTTCCACTAGATATTTCCTGGCGCTTAAAAGACATTTGCCTTTAGTGCAACAACTCCAAATTGTCCAAGTAAAGCCCTTTATACTTGTCCATTTGAAGTCTGTTTGAATTCGTAAGTTGATGAATGGAGTGGTCTATTATTTTCACAAACACTTATGTTGTGAGCTGGCCTAAGGGCCTTATTCAGCAGGTAAGTTCCTTTTGTAGGTAATGATAGCTGCTGAAGTTTAGAGTGGGGAAGATTCTCTAACAACCTTCCTGCTAGGTTGCAAGGAAAGAAAATGTCAGGCCAAAGTCTTCCAGTCCGTGGACGTTTATTCAACACTTATTGGCAAGCAAATACAAAACAGTATATGCAGTCAGTTCTATAGACTCCAACTAAGTCCCAGCTCTCTGTCTTTTGGGAGCTATGAACACCACCCTTATTAGAAAGCATTGGCCAAGACAATTACCACAACGTTCCAGAAGCAGCGTTCAGTTACTCTCAGTTGGGTTCAGGCAACCAGAAACATTCCAAAGTCAGGGACTGAAGACAAGGTTATTCTCTGACCCAGCTTCAGATGCCCACTGGAAGAGGCCACTACCTTGCAAGCTTCTCATACCCCACTCACGGTAAGGGGTGTCTCCAAATCATGTCAGGCAATACACAAAACCCGAATGCTTCCCTTTCTCCAATGAGAGCTCATTCAGAACAAGCCTCATGCTCGTTGACAAGCTATTACTTTTACCAATAAAAGTAATTCTAACGTCATTATGTTATCTAGCAATTTCCATTGGTTTTAGCCAACCAGCCTGTAGGAATTGGTTACGGAAGCCCTTGGAAATGAATACAGCCTCTAAGATGAGATATTTGCTTCGTTGGCTACATGGATCAGGAGCTCAGAGACTATGGTACATGGACGGCAAATGAACACAAATAGATGGTAATGTAAGGAAAAGGAGGGGGTCCCCTGGGAAGGAATATGTGGTGAGTCGTAGGGCAGAACTACAGGCAAGACCAGTATTCAAGGTCAGAGAAAGAGTGGCCTGCAAAGGATAAGGAGTCTGGAAGGGTAAAGGGAGAGGAACAAATGTCCTTAAACTTGTTACACTAGCTCCAGGAGGGAATCTACTTTTGGAAACTTGCAAGGTGGAAGTGAAAACTCTGAAGAAGATGAATTTAGGACACTGCGGAAAATCGGGTAAGGTTGAGCCTGAGAAGCTCGTGAGGCTGAAGGAAGACAGATCAGGGACTGGGTGCGATGTAGGAGAACCGTAGGAAGACCGAAGAGTCCAGGACGCCGAGTTGTGTGGTGGTGAGCATGGCGGAAGTGACATACGGAGAAGGAGAGAGAGAGAGAGAACTGACCATTGAATGTGGCGGTAACACGGTCTGGGGGATGGAATCATAGCAAGCCTACATCCACAGTACGTGGTCCTCAACAGCAAATCAGAGCAAACCTGATGTATCCAAAATAGCCATTTTTTGCTAAAGCAGATCTGAAACTCAAGGGGTGAATGATGCCCTAGAATTTCAGCTATTTACGGACTTGCTGGGAAAAGCCCCTAACTCCGATGTGCCCTCACTTCTTTTCAAAATGGAAATTCCTTTGAATTGACTGTATTTCTGCATAACTGGGGTCTGCATAACTATATTTTTAAGCCCACATGGATTTGGGAGTTCTGCCTTATTCTATTACAGCCTATAAAACTCTAATAAATACAGACCTCCTGAAAGTCTCCCAGCTACTTTAGAAAAAAAAAAAAATAGAAAAGAAAAATTAACCGCCCCCCCCCCCAAAAAAAACAATCCTCACTGAATTTTAATGATGATCTTAAAACTTTCCCTCTGGTAGCCAAAAGTAGTTACACTCAGTTGGGGCGAAGAAATCTTCGTTTTCTAATTATGGAACAGATGTTTTACTGAAGCAATTACCCCTATGCCACCAGTAAAAACTAATCTCACAAGTTGATCTTTGATTCAGGAAATGGCTGTGTGATTCTCCCCGCACCCTATCCTAAAAAAAAGGGGGGGGGGGGAGTCGCCATTTATATGGGCCAAATGTATTGCGGGGAAGATTTCCCCGATTTTCTAGAATTCTGAGACGACGAATATTGGGAGCAAGTGCCTGTCACCTCTATTTCTGTGGAGTGGCAAACCATTTCTACTGTATCTTGGCGGGAGAGGAATGTGATGAGCACACATGTGTTGGGTCTCAGGACCTGCACATATCTCACGCGATGTCTGCCCTGTGCGGGAACTGATAATGTTCTACAGGATGCCTCCCGTGAGGCGTTTACTTAATGTTCAGCTTGGATGAGCATCAGCCTTCTCAGACACAGGACAACTGTGCCCCAAACCTTGGGTGGTCGCCATATTACCTGCTTTACCTGCAATAGCCACAATTGTTCATAGAATTTCCAATGGAGACAGTTCATGAGTGCTCCCGAAACCCTTTCCCAGCCGAGTTCCTGCTCCTCCGTGCTCCCACTAAGCTAGACCCCTCACCTTTTCTCTAGCTCATTCAGCTTTCTCGCCTTTACTGCCTCCCACCCATGGTAGACGTTCTCAGCTAGAGGCAGTCCCATTTCGTGCAAGGAACATGTTTCCTCAATTCACATATCTTAGGAGTGATTATCCTGTGGGAACATATACAAAGTTCGGAGCGTATGTCCTCTGAATACATAAAGCTACCAGCAAAACGGTTCTTTCAGATGGGTAGCCATCATTTTTTCCCATTTCCCCCCATTATTTTGTCCAATTACAGAGTTTTCTGTGAACCCAAGGTGTACCCACTTGTTTTGTTTATTCTCAACATTAGCTCTAATGTTTTGCAGAAAAATTCTTCTAAATTACCTTTATAACCACTGCACGGTCACCTTTGGGAGCATTTTACCACATCTAACATTCCTGCAAAGTTATTGATTTTTTTTTTAAGCCACATTTTTCTGTATCGGGCTTAGCACCAACACAAAATGAACCTTTAGATAATATGGTTACATAACATATAAAGATTTTAAATTATTAATCATTGTAAATGTTAAAAGAACAGCATAATAATAGCCACAATTGTTCATAGAATTTCCAATCCCCGTAAACACATTGGTTTTTTGAAATAATAACAGTAGCAACATGGAAAAACGAATCATTGGTTTTAAGAGGCATTGACGTTTAGTAATAATTTGAACACTGTTTACTATCCATTCAGCCCTGTTTAGAAACTATACAACAAATTGTTCTTGTAATTTGGGAAATAAGAATAATTCCAAATCTTGTGCAGTAGATGGGACTTTGTTCATATCTCCATGCATCCTATTTTGAAATCCCTACAATTCAGGTTCACATAAAATCAAACAACTTTGAAATTTTCTCCCACTACTTTCTCCCCTTCTCCCAACAATTTCTACCTGTCAAGACCTTACCTACGTTTAAGGCTCAGATCAAATACTACCTCTTGTAAAAAAACAAAACAAAATTTTCCTAATCTTCACAACATAATTTGATCGGCTTTTTGCTTAAATCAGTAGCATTTGGACTACAGTCCAATATTACAGGACTATTTTACGTAGATAGGTCTGCTTTTCTTATGTTTTCCTATCCCTTCTTAGATGAATTGTTCCTTGCAGAGATGAACTGTGTCTTAATCTTTAGAGCCCCTTTTTGATCCGGCCCAGCACTTGACAGAGCAAGTGTTGAGTAAAAGATTGCTTTTAATTAAATCAAATTGTAAATCAGTCTCTGTCACTTGTCTCCAAATGGCCTGGCCTCAAAGCCGATTCCTCTGGAATCACACCTGAAAATTCAACTTCCTTCCAAGAAGGAAGAGTCAGCCCTGTATTCGTTTCCTGGGGTTGCCGAACAAAGTACTAAGCACCAGAAATGGCTTAGAGTGCCAGAAATGTGTTCTTCCCCAGTTCTGGAGGCCGAACAATTAAGATCAAGGCGTTTGCATGGTTGCTTCCTTCTGAAAGCCAGCAGGGAGGGGGAATCCGTTCCCTACCTCTCTGCTAGCTTCTGGTGGCCAGCTGACAATTTTTGTACATTCTTTGCTTATGGACACCACCCTGATGTCTGTTTTCCTCTTCACACGGCCTCCGTGTGTGTGGGCCTTCCTCCAGTGTGATCTCATCCTAAGTAATTACACCTGCAATGACCCTATTATTTCAGAATAAGGTCACATTCCGAGGTTCAGGAAGTTAGGACTGCAACATTTGAATTCCATGGCTGAGGAGGACGCAGTTCAACTCATCCTCGGCACCTCTCTATAAAAGAGCCAAAGGGAAAAACCTGAGATCACTTTTGGACCACCTATCATTAGCCTGGGAAAAGATCAAAATTCAGACTCTGAAGGACAGTTTCTACGGCACGTGTATGTCTTTTACTCCATTGTGAAGCCAAAAAATCATTAAGTTGAACCATCGTAAGTCGGGGACGGTCTATACATCGGCATGGAGAGATAGACTCCTCTATAAATGAACTAATTTGCTGAGTCTGGACTTGAATTATCAGAAGTGAAAGATCTGGAAGACAGAGCACCCATTTTTTTGTTTTTTTTTAAAGCAAGATTCAGTGATCTAGAGATAACAGGATAAAATATTACGATTCCATCCATCCTGTTGGTAATTCCTTTTGTACATTTGCATCTCTAAAGAACCAGAGCAAACAAACCCGTGGCACTTTGTCAAATTTTGGTCTCTGGCATCTATCTCTTAATAATTTCCAGAAGAGATGGCGAAAAAGGAAGCAGCAGTTCATTCTGGGTCAGCTTCCACGGCAACTGACTGGCGTTAGCATTGGAATCTTGCTTCAGATGGTGCCCCGAGAGGAGAGAGACTGTGGGGGGATCGTGCGTGATCCCCATTTATTCTGAAAGGATGCGAGACACTCAAGAGAGAAGTTTAACAATCCGGTGCCTGTGGGTTTCCCTTTCTTTCTTTTCTTGGCTTTGCGGGCTCCATTTGGTTAGGACACGCCCAGCTTGCTTCATTGACGTAAATGTCCCAGGAGCCTTTGGGAGACTAGGACTCAAGAGTGTATTTGTAGCGTCTCTTGTTATGAAAGTCGAAACAGTGGCCCTAAAGGATCACTTGCCACACCAAAGCTTGTGTCCTCACAGCTCTGGTTGTCACTTGCCGTCCCATTTACAAATGAGAGACTAGCCTACAGCAAGAGCCAAAAGCTACTCCACGATGACTACCTTGTCCATGAAGGATTTGAAAACCATGATAAAAACAATTTGAGAATTACAAAAAATAAACAAATAATGGAAAAAAGTGCAGATTCTAGGGCTAACCCTCAAACCAAAATAATCAGAAGTTTTAGGGGTGGGACCTAGGAACCCGTATGTGCTTCCGATAACCTAGATGACTCCTTTCCGCTCTTAAGAATCCAGGACATTGTGATTTCTCCTGGAAGCAGACAGGAACAAGGGCTAAAGGATAATCCGAGGGCAAAGTCTGTTGGAATTGGCCAAGTTCAGGGCTCCATACAAAACCGGATAGTCTTGGGGAATATGCAAGAGAAAGAACTACCAGACTTGCCACCGTTCACTGGGGGAAACCAAGCCTGTTCGCCTGGGAAGATGTTTCGGGAGTAACGCAGAACGGCGCGCAATGGAAGAAAGAAAGTCAGCCACAAATGCTGAAGATCTGAGTGGTAAAAGAATGGTCAGAGCTGAGACAGAACTGCTCCTCGCAAGAAAAGTAGTTGGGTTCTGATATTGGGAAACTGTGCATCTGCCTGAGTAATATTGGTTGGGGGACAGTTTCATATTAGAATCATTTTCAGCCCAGAAACAGAAGCATGAATACGTGAGCATATTGTATATGATGTAGCATTTTTAAAGTGGGGGGGAAAAGAAACAATACTCAAGAATTGTGTTGAGGCTTCCCATTTTGAAAAAACAAGTTCGATCCCTCCCTCATGCCATACACAAGAACAAATTCCAGATGGATGAAATACCTAGAGATAAACCACAAAACTCCAAAAGCATTAGGAAAAAAGATAGATATTCTTATTGATTTAAGGCTAAGGAAATCTGCCTTAGCAAGACATAAAGCAGAGAAGGTGGAAATGAACGTTCATTCGGCACCAAAACAACGTTAAAAGTAAACAAACTGAGGGGCGCCTGGGTGGCTCGGTCGGTTAAGCATCGACTTTGGCTCAGGTCATGATCTCACAGTTTGTGGGTTCGAGCCCCACCTGGGGCTCGGTGCTGACCGCTCGGATCCTGGAGCCTGCTTCGGATTTGGTGTCTCCCTCTGTCTCTCTGCCCTTCCCCCACTCGCACTCTGTCTCTGTCTCTCTCTCTCTCAAAAATAAATAAAACATTTTTAAAAAAGTAAAAAAAAAAAAATGTAAACAAACTAATAACAGCCTGAAGAAAACATTTCCGGCAAACACAATAGATGAAGAACGAGTATCCAGAATGCAGAATTGCTGCAAATCAATGAGCAATGGGCCAACATCTCAACAGAAAGCAAACAAACAAAAGTAGTTAGAGGGTAAGAGCAAGACTATAGGAAAAGAAACACAACTTATGAGCAAACACGAAAGTATGCTACACCTCATTTAAACTCTGTACAGAGATCAAAATTATTACAGCAAATATTTACCAAAATGTTGATAGTATCCACTGTTGGTAAGAAAGCAAGACCAAACATGCTCTCATACACTGCTGATGTGGTTGTAAACCCATAGATATTAATTATTAATTAGTTAGTTAATTAATCCTCATATACCTGGAATCCAAAATTCCATTTCTAAGACTCTATCCTCCAAAAATACCAGAAACAGTACTACCAATATGCGTGTAGGAAGAAGAAGGGGAAAAAAAGGTTCACTGCAGAACTGTTTGTAATGGCGAAAAAATTAGAAACATTTTTTTTTTTTAATGTTTATATTTGAGAGAGAGAGCGACAGACAGAGTGCGAGTGGCCAGGGGCAGAGAGAGAGGGAGATACAGAATCCGAAGCAGGCTCCAGGCTCTGAGCTGTCAGCACCGAGCCGGACGCGGGGCTCGAACCCACAACCTGTGAGACCATGACCTGGGCCAAAGTCGGAAGTTCAACAGACTGAGCCCCCCGGGCACCCCTCCCCCCCAAAATTAGAAACATCTTCAAGTAGAATGTTTCGTCCAAGGGTAGGAACCTTCTCATGTTTCCTTTCTCTCTGGTGTATTTCAAAATACTCTGTACATTTTCTAAGTAGGATTAAGGATAAAATGAACGAAACAACCCTATAACTATTTGTCCAACAACCCTATAGTTCTGCTGCTGTTCTGTAAGCTACCTGAGGGTGGGGCTCATATGCCTCCCCTGCGCCCGACAGTCACGATGGAATGAAAAACCTTGCCAAGCCTCGATCAAACACCAAGTTCTGCCGAAATAGTAGCGGCAGCTATTTATGGATGGGAGACCCCTAAACGGACCCCGCCTTGTCTAACAGACATGACGTTCGGCTAGGAATGAGAGGACCTGAGTGAAACCGGCCCCATAAATCACATCACCTTGGACGAGTCACTTAACCTCCCCAAGCTCCAATTAACATGTTTGCAAAATGAGCCCTTCTGAAGGACTACCTTGAGGATTACTGAAATAACCTGGGAGGTCAAGCTTGAGCTCTGTGTAGACCCGGGGTATTATCAAGAGTGAGTATTTCGTGAACAAAATGAAAACTAACTTGTGAACTTCAGCTACTGGCCTGACTCAGCACACGGTTTCTTCGGGTTCTCAGAAATACGTCCCATTTTATCCCGTCCCTGGCACAGACACATCCACAGAGCCAAGGGCACCCAGCCCCGGGTAACTCATTCTGAGCTCTCAGCAAGCAGGGTTCTGCTTCAGGAAAGGAAAACAAATGCGTGTTCTGTTTCATCTCAAAAACATGGTGCTGGGGTTTTAACATAAACCTAATCTTCACCTGCTGAGGACATGTGGTGGAAGAAGGTCCCAGAAGGGTCCCAGAAGCCCATGGCCCTGTCCTTGTGCCCTTTATCCAGAGGCACAAAGTCACTTTTGCCTGATGTGACCCCACGCTTCTGGCCACAGGTGATCGTTCTAGAAAGGAGCAGCTTGCCCAAGCTGGTCCAATGAGTGTATCTCTTCCAGGAACTTGGAAAAAGCCAGCCGCTCTGTTGATGGAGGCTGTAAATTTGAACCATGAAATGGTATCACCACCTTCCTCACAGTTATTGGAAGTGGCTGAGGTGCGTGGGTGGCTTAGTCGGTTATAAGAGTCATCGGACTCTTGACCTCAGCTCAGGTCTTGATCTCAGGGTCGTGAATTCGAGCCCCGCGTTGGGCTCCATGCGAGTCTTGGAGCCTACTTAAAAAACAAAAAAAACTGGGGCGCCTGGGTGGCTCAGTCGGTTAAGCGTCCGACTTCAGCCAGGTCACGATCTCGCGGTCCGGGAGTTCGAGCCCCGCGTCGGGCTCTGGGCTGATGGCTCAGAGCCTGGAGCCTGTTTCCGATTCTGTGTCTCCCTCTCTCTCTGCCCCGTTCATGCTCTGTCTCCGTCTGTCTCAAAAATAAATAAATGTTAAAGAAAAATTAAAAAACAAAAAACAAAAAAAAGTGGGATTTTTGCATTCTATCGGTTCCTGTCCTAACTCGCTGGATAGAATTCATCAGTAGAGGTAAGACTAAAATCATAACCCGTTAGTATTTCTGGCTTTCATGTCTCTCCCTCCCTTCCCTCTCCGGTAGATTTCTTTGTAATCATGCACATAAACAGCAGGGTATATAAAGTCATAAGACGCTAGTCCTTGTCCTGAACAATTTCCCCTCACTGTTGTGCAAGTTAAAAAAACAAAAAAAAGTGAGCTTTCTCATTCACACCCCCCACTCTTCACCAGCTGTTGCAATTTAGCAAGCCAACAAAACAAACTTGTGGCCGGACAAAACGGCGCAGAAGACACGACAAATCAAGTCCTGGGGCAACAGCTCACTTGGATGCAATGGAAAACAAGGTGCGGCTTTTTCCATGCCCTTGAGGCAGGGTTCTGTAGCCACCAAGACAAGAAGCGGAAGGGACCCGTGGCACTGCAGTCAACGTGAGACACGGTTTTGAAGAAGACCTGTGTCACCAATATGGAAAGTCCCCAAAGGAGTATTTTAAAATAATGACCTTCCCAGACACGTTTGTTTATACAATAGCCTCCCGTCCCCACCCCCTCCATAAGTAGCTCAGAAGCCGAGCCTGGAGGGTGGGGTAGGAAGAGTAAGGACATCAGCAAGAGAAAAGGACAGGAGAAATCCTCTTTCCTGGTTTTCTGATGGCTTTCTGCTCCTCCTTCCTTTTCTTCGTAAGTTATAGGAGATACTCCCGCAGGCTCCAAATAAATTCTCCCTGGTTGTGCTGAAATTGGCTTCAGTGAGTTTCTGATATTGGTAACAAAAGAAGTCTGGAGAAGGCTGATAGCTGTTACTACCCACTTTTCAAGGACACTGGGGGTCACTGGAGGAAAGTAACTTGTCCAAGGTCAAATGGTTCTCCTTCTCTGACGTCCATGTTCCTTCCGTTGGGCTGTTGAGGACAGAATGTGCCTGAGCCCATGGCCCCTTGAGTGATCAGGGGGATAAAATCTTGCTGATTTCCTTCTTGGTTCTAGACAAGAAGTTATCTAATGAGACAATCCCATTCATTCCTTGCCGCTGTGCTCCCTTGTGATTCATCTGCCTTCCCATTTTTCTTCCCCGGGACCAGAACCCTGTTCCCAGCCACAGCTCTGAAATCTCTAGGTCGCGGCAGGTCAATGAGAGAGGAATTTGGAACCGAGAGCTTTTGGGTTGTCTCTTCTCAGACTCAAGGCTGGAAAAGGATGCCCGCCGTCTACCTTTGTGTTATTTGATAGTGTACTTAAAGGTTGAAAAGAAAGTGGTGAATTTCAGTCCTTCCTGTCTGCCAAAAGTCAGCATACTCAATCTTGCCTCCCACCTTGCCTTACAAACAGGCATTTCCAAAATGGAGGAAGTGGGCCCTGCCATTGGGCAGAATTGATGCATCTGAATTCCCTTTATTATGGTAAAAAAAATAAAAAATAAAAAAAAATAAGGGAGTGAAAATATATGTCACCCCAAATCCTACCATTCTCACTCTCCCAGCGTTAAGAATTTGCTACATTTTCCCCATCTTTTTCTTATGCATCTGTTTCATATACAGCTGTTAAGAAGGTGTCTAATTTTTGTAGCATGCTTTTTTTTTTTTACTTAACATTATATCATAAGCATGTTCCCTTTTGCTGCGTGTTTTTTATAATCATAAATTTGAGGGGAGGCAACTTTTAAGGATGTAGCATTATTATGGCAAACATTTGCAGGGGGTTATTTTTTTTCTTTCATTTAAAAAAAAAGTTTATTTATTTTGAGAGAGAGAGAGCATGCACCCACATGCAAGAAAGGGACAGAGAGAGAGAGAGAGAGAGAGAGAGAGAGAGAATCCTAAGCAGACTCTGTGCTGTCATCACAGACGCAGGGGGTTCTATGATACCCGGCATCTAGCTTTCTTCTCTCCAAAGACCAACATGCTTATTATTAGGAGTTGAGTCAAATACTCCCTCTCTCCACTTTCTGGAAACCAGTGTATGGGAACAGCTCTAGTCTCAGCCATACAGTAGTGTTTTATGACTCATGGGCGAAATGCAAAGAATTAATGAGGATCTATAACGTACCTGTTCTAACAGAGCTATAATCTCAGTGAGAGGCATATATAGCTTAAAGCAAGTAGAGGTTGTACAGGCTGTCCATCCTGGACTAGGGCTTATATGTGGCTCAACCATTTAGAATTCTATAAGCACTTCTCTTCAATTACTTATATCACTGTAAATTTTGTCCAACCTTAACAATAACCGATCATTTGAAAGCAACCTTGTTTTCCGCTAAATTTACACTACAATTCCACTAAAGAGTTAAGTTCCATATGAACAGTAATTTTAAAAAATGATTCCTACTTCTATAACCTCTCTCTCCAGTGATTGATTTAGAAGTGTATTCCTTGGGGCACCTGGGTGGTTCAGTTGGTTAAGCATCCAACTGTTGATTTTGCCTCAGGTTATGGTCTCATGATTTACGGGATCGATCGAGTCAAGCTCTGCACTGTCAGTGAGGAGTCTGCTTAGGATTCTCTCTCTCTCTCTCTCTCTCTGTCCCTCCCCCATTCAGGCATGCTCTCTCTCTCTCTCTCTCTCAAAATAAATAAATAAAGATTTTTAAAATGTTTTTAAAAAGAAGTGTATTCTTAATATTTGTCATTGATTTTTTTCTTTTTAAACCAATTTTATTTAGTATGATTACATATAATGAAACAGACACATTTTAATACGCAGTCTAGTGAGTTTTGAAAAATGTAAACACATAACCACCACCACAATTAAGAACTAACATTTTCTTCACTCCAAAACGTTCTCCATCTCTACCCTCAGCCCCAGACAACCGCTAAACTGCTTTCTATCATTACAGACGAGTTCTGTCCGCCATAGAATTTCATACAGATAGAATCACATACTATTTATCTTCTGTCACACATCATAATGTTTCTGAGGTGCAGCCATGTTGTTACATGTATCAGTAGCTTGGTTTTTTTTGTTTGTTTGGTTGGTTTCGGGGTTTTTTTTTGTTTGCTTGTTTGTTTGCTAAAGGAGTCTTTTATTGAGTGGATTTATCACAATTTACCCATTCACTATTTGATGCACATCTGGGTTATTTCCAGTTTTTTTGTTCTTATAAATAAAACTACAATAAACATGTCTGTGTAGAGATGGTCCCAGACTCATGATGATTTGACTTACAGTTTTTCAACTACACCATGGTGCAAAAGCGATACGTATTCAGTGGAAACCATGCTTTGAATTTTGAATTTGGATCCTCTCCCAGTTAGCAGTATGTGGTATGATCCTCTCTCGTGATGCTTGCTGAGCAGTAGCCATGAGCTACACCTCTTAGTCAACCCAGCAACCAGGAGGGCAAACAACTGATATACGGACAACCGTTCTACACCCACAGGACCATTCTGTTTTTCATTTCAGTATAGTATTCAATAAGTTACATGAGATACAGTAGGCTTGTGTTAGATGATTTGGCCAACTTCAGGGTAATGGAAGCATTCTGAGCATGGCTAAGGAACCCTAGGCTAGGCGATGATACTCAGTAGTTTAAGTGTATTAAACCCTTTTTTGACTTAATGATATTTTCAACTTATGATGACTTTATTGGGAAGTAACTCTATCATAAGTTGAGGAAGATCTGTAATTCTTTTTGTGGGTATACGCTTCCATTTCTTTCATGTACCTATCTAGGAATGAAACTTCTGAATCCTATAATAAATGTATAAACTTTATAAGATACTTCATATATCCAAAATATCTAAAGAAGATACAACTCGACACCACCACCACCACCAACAAACCTGATGAAAACAATGGGCAGAAGACCTAAATAGACATTTCTCCAAAGAAGACATACAGATGCCCAACAGATACATGAAAAGATGCTCAACATCACTCATCATCAGGGAAATGCAAATCAAAACCACAGTGAGATATCACGTTATACCTGTCAGAATGGCTAAAATCAAAAACATGAGAAATAACAAGTACAGGCAAGGATGCAGAGAAAAAGGAAGACTTGTACACTCTTGGTGGAAACACAAATTGGTGTAGCCACTGTAGGAAAAGGTATGGAGGCTCCTCCAAAAATTAAAAATAGAATTCTCATATGAGCCAGTAATTTTACTACTGGGTATTTACCCCCCCCCAAAACACTAAAACACTAAATCAGAAAGATATATGCACTTCGATATTTATTGCAACATTATTTATAGCAGCCAAGATATGGAAGCAACCCAAGTGTCCAGCCATAGAAGAATGAATAAGGAAGATGTGGTGTATATATACAATGGAATATTACTCAGCCATAAATAAGATTGAGATCTTGCCATTTGTGATAACATGGTTAGAGCTAGAGTGTATTACGCTAATAAAATAAGTCAGTCAGGGAAAGACAAATACTGCATGATTTCACTCATATGTGGAATTTAAAAAACAAAACAAATAAACAAACAAAGAAAAAAGAAACAATAAAGAAGCCAGACTCTTAAATACAGAGTTTGTATTTAGAGACTGTATTAAGAGAACAAACTGGTGGCTGCTGGTAGAGAGGGGGGAGGGGGTGAAATAGACAAAGGGAGAGAATTCAACTAAAATATTTTAAAAAGCAAGAAGAAATTTTCCGACTTTTTTCTCAAGAGTCTCTACAGTTTTACATTCCCAGCAGTAATAAATTAGGTTCTTGTTTCTTTACATCTTCACCAACACTTGCTATTGTTAGCCTTTTTAATTCCAGCCGTCCTAGTGGTTTTAATTTGCATTTATCTTATGACTGATGATGCTCAACATCACTTCATTGCTTTTTTACCATTAAAACATCTTTTTTTATGAAGTATCCATTCAAATCTTTTGCCCATTTTGTATGGGGTTATTGTCCTTTTACCATTGAGCTATAAAGAATTCTTTACTCTTGACACAAATCGCTTGTGTCAAATCGCTTGTGACACAAATCGTCATATATGTGTATCACAAATATTTTCTCTAAGTTTATGGCATGCCTCTTCATTTCCTTAATATTGTCTTTTGAATTAAAAGTTTTTAATTGTAACGATATCCAATATGGTCATTTATTTTATGATTAGTGCCCTTTTTCATCCTAAGAAACCTTTGCTTACCCCAAGGCCATGAAGATTCTCTCCCATGAATTCTTCTAAAATTTTATGGTGTTAGCTTTTACCTTTAGGTCTAAGATCTATTTTGAAATAATTTTATGTATGATGTGATGTACAGGGTGGGGTTCACTTTTTGTATATGCTTGTCTAGCTATTCCAGCATCGTTTCTTTTATTGATTTTTAACTTCGTTGAGTTTCGTTTAGAGGTCAAACATTGGAGGATTTGTGCTCTCGAATTTGATGTGACTTCCTTTATGTTTTCACATACAATTTTTACGGCACATTTGAAATAAATGTGTATTCTTTAGTTGTTGGCTACATTTTCCCCACATGTCCTTAGATCAAATTCGTTGATTGTATTATTCAAATTTTGTATATTGATGCTGGTTCTCTGTAGTTATTTATTTTATCAGGTACTGAGGCAGATGTGGTAAAATTTTCCAATACAATTGTCGTTCTGTCCTCATTTGCCTTATATATATTTTTTTTCAACTGCGTTGTATTTTATTTTTGTATCATGAAAAGCGTACTGCCCTATATATTTTGATGCCATATTATTGGATGCAGATAAATTTAGAACTCTTAGATCTTCTTGGTGAATTGAACCTTCCATCATTATGAAATGTCCTCTATCTCAACTAATATTTTTTGTCATGAAATCAGTGTCTTTTAAGCTTTATATAGCTATACTGAATTTCTTTTGGTTAAAGTTTGTTTGGTGTATCTTTTTTTCACTCTTCTACTTTAATCTTTTCATATTCTTGTGTTTTTGGCATACAAAGGTAATTAAGGTTAAACGAGGTCATGTGTCTCTTGTAACCAGCATATAGATGGATCTTCTTCAATTCTAATTTAACAGTCTATGTCTTTTAATTTGAAGCATATAGTTCATTTACATTTAATGTAAATACTGATATATCTAGATAGTTGTATTAGTTTGCCAGGACTGTCAAAACAAAATACCACAAGGGTGCTTGGGTGTCTCAGTCAGTTAAGCATCTGACTCTTGGTTTCAACTCAGGTCATGATCTCAAATTTATGGGTTCAAGCCCCACTTCAGACTCTGCGCTGACAGCACGGAGTCTGCTTTGGATTCTCTGTCTCCCTCTTTCTCTGGTCTTCTTCAGTCATGCACTCTCTCTCTCTCTCTCTCTCTCTCTCTTTCTCTCTCTCTCAAAAATAAATAAATAAACATTAAAAAAAAAAAAACACAAAGTACCACAGATTTGGATGGTTTAAAGAACAGAAATTTATTTTCTCACAGTTCTGGAGGCTCAAAATCCAAGATCAAGGTGTTACAAGGGTTGATTTTTTCTGAAGACTCTCCTTGGCTTATAGATAGAAATCTTCTCCTTCTGTCTTCACATAATCTTTCCTCTGCCTATGTCTGATTCCTAATCTCCTCTTCTTTAAGTAGACCAATCGTATTGGGTTAGGGCCCACTTTGGTCTTAATTACCTCTTTAAGACCCTAT
This sequence comes from Felis catus, assembly GCF_018350175.1. Taxonomy (NCBI): domain Eukaryota; kingdom Metazoa; phylum Chordata; class Mammalia; order Carnivora; family Felidae; genus Felis; species Felis catus. The sequence goes on along the minus strand of NC_058381.1, from coordinate 50,096,278 downwards.
TTCCAAATACAGTAACACTCTTAGGTATTGGGGGTAGAACTTCAACATATAAATTTCACGAGAAACAATTCAGTCCATAATAATGGTAAGTATACCATCGACGAGATAAAACTATTATCTACCATGTGTTTTCTATTTGTTCCACTTATTCTTTGTTCCTTTCTTGTCTTTTTGTACTTTGTTTTAAGTGGGCTTTTTTCCTAATTATTCCATCTTTTCTCTAACCAGCCTGGATGCTGTACACACATTAGCCATTCTTTTAGTGTTTCCCAGAAATTACAACATGCGTCCTTGACTTGCCAAAGAATAATGTTAACTGATGCCTTTCCCCTCTTTCGAGACAACACAACGATCTTAAAATACTTGAACTCTATTTACCGCATTCTTATTTATGTCCTTAGTATTCTTTATTTTAATTCTAAATGTATTTTAGGTACCACAACGTAGTAGTAAGAGTAGCAGGAGGAGGAGGAGGAGTATTTATACTATCAATATTAATTAAAATGTATTCACACATTTGCCTGGAAACAAAATTGCCTGTGTCATTCTTCCCTCATGCTGTCCTTTACAACATACAGGAGAAGGTATGTTCATTATCTAGTTAGACCCGTGGAGGCAAGACTGGGAATCTAAACTCTTTCTAGAGTCCTCAGAGAAGAAACTACAGAAGTCAGAGGAAACTTTAATATCAAGAAGTAAGTTTGGAAAGAGGTAAATTATTATACTACTACCCGAAGATATAACTTCTGCCATACCAGCTGATATTGGTCAATTTCTGTGATGTTTATCTTGTTTTGTCAAAGAGCAGGCTAGAAAGAAAAAAACCAAGGTGGAAGCAAGGATGAGGGGGACATAAAAAAAGGTGAAGGAGGGTCTATACATGGGAAGAGGGGCTCCATGGGAACATCCCAGGAGATTAGCTGGATGACATATTAGCAACCAATCTGTGTTGGAACTCAGGTGTGTAAATGTTTGTCATTCCCAAGCTTAGGTTCCTAGATAAAAGAAGTCTAGAAAATTGGAGCAGAGGCCCAGAAACCATGCTCGTGACAACAGATAGAGACTCATCCACATTTATGAACTCTGTAATGACAAGACTCTGTTCAGAGCCCTGTAAATTTTACCAGTCTTTCCTCACGGGCTTTTGGAAAACTGTTAAGAGCTTTGCAGCTTGTAAATATCCAGCCTCAATTAATGTAAATGAGCGTCACGATTAGGGTAAAAATATCCTTTCCTTTGCCAACTATGAACCATGTATCTTACTTGTTGGTTATGATTCCAGTTGTGATTCCACAAGTATGGCCCAAGCTAGTCTTCCTGCACAAACATTTGGGAATATTTTACAACTTACGCCAAGTCTTGTATACTAAAACCAGGGTTTTAGGCTTTCTCAATCAATGGGCTCGAAATAGTATGTCAGAACCATGGTAGAAGGGATAATGGCAACATCAGTGTAGACTACATCAGTGGCTGTGTCTACTTACGGGCCTTAAGCATAATGAAATAAAGATCTTTGTCTCTCTTGTGTTTTTTTTTCCATCTTCATAAATAAAGACCAGATTGAGAGGAGTGCCACTCAATCATTGAATTAATTACCATTACTATACCTCACCTCGCTACAAACTCACATAGGACAGGCCAGTCGGCATAAGCCACATTTTCAAAACCATGACACCGCAAAGTTCTTGGATGTGCTCTGATGTCCTCCTTCCTTTGTCCAGCTCTGCGTCTCCCTCCACGTGGGGCTCCACACCTCTTTGGCAGACAATGGCTGAACGTGAATAGAGAAGGACAAATACAAGGGCTAGCTTTTCAGAGAATGATGGTATCATCAAAACATGTACATGGTGGGAAAAGAGTCAAAAAAACACACCTAGATCTACACAAATTGCATGATGTTCCATGTGGGGCATTGGGATCTATAGCAAAGTCTTATATTGCAAATATTAACTCATGCTCTCTTTTTTTGCCCTTCCTTTTTTTTAACAGCAAAGCTATTTTATGCTTAATGGTTCAGGGGATGATGTAAACAAACAGTAGGAAAAAATGATATTTTCCTGGCTGTAATGTGTGTGTGTGTGTGTGTGTGTGTGTGCGTGTTTAATGTTTATTTACTTGGAGAGAGAGAGAAAGAAAGAGAGAGTATGTAAGATGAGGAGGGGCAGAGAGGGAGGGAGACAGAGGATCTGTAGTGGGCTCTGTGCCCAAAGCAGGGCTCGAACTCATGAACCGTGAGATCATGACCGAAGCCAAAGTCGGAAGGTCACTGACTAAGCCACCCAGGTACCCCTGGCCTTAATGTTTTAAAAGCCCAGGATATTAGGGGCCTGGAAAGGACTCTCATCTGAGACAAAACATTTGTTGGAAAATATCTCGGATGCAAGCAAAGCCATGTAGGAACCATACAAACAGCAACAAGGAAGTCTCTATGGTGACACGCTCAGGCCGATGACGGAGGACCAAAATGGATGGCAGATGTCTCATCCAACACCCTTATAAAAAGAGTACATTAAAGAGTAGCTAAGATCATGAGATATCTAGTTCCCCCAAATTTAAACACAGTCCTGGAGTAGGAATAAACCCCAAGTTAACTGAGATTACATTTTTCCCACCCTGGTGAAATGGGGGCTTGAAATAGAAATTCCACTGAATTTCAAAAATGTAAGTTGTTTTTCTCATACACGGAGGCTTCTGAGCTAAGAGTTACACCTACGGCAGTTTATACAAGTGAATGCAAACCAGGAGAGCATTGCTGGCAGACTCCAGTCCCAAAGGGAACCTTGGGGAAAGATCAAAAGGAAGAGGTTACAGGCCACAAGTTTAGTAGGAGATTTCTGGACAGCAAGAGGGACAGGCCATGCTTTCCTGCCAAGTCAGCTCGTATGAAAGGACAATTTGTCTCTTTATAGACATCCCGGCACAGGGACGTCAAACAATTTCGAAACACTTCTACTTGGGAAAAGGGCCAAAACGTTACATAAAGTTAAAAACCAGTTTGCAGCCCAAGGCCCAAGGCCAATGCCGGACCCTCTCCAAATGCGTTCGGAACCCTCCTTCCCTAAAAAGAGAGGGCTACGCCTCTGCGCCCTGTGGATCTGGGGCCAGTGTTTGCTTTTCTCTTCGGGCCAAGCTGAATATTCTCCCTTTCTAGCCAACAAACGAAGGAAGGGAGAGATCTGTAGACACACATGTGCTGAATCTGGCTCCCCTCTGATTGCCAAATATCCTGTCTCACTGCCATGAATTCGCATCCAGCTTCATGCACACGCTGAACTCAGCGGATGCCATAGAGACAGTGTTAAGTGAAGAAAGGACAAGAATGGTGCTTCCTGCAAAAACAAAAGGTCCTTTCTGTTCAAAGTGTGGTCCAAGGCCCTACAGGAACAACAGCACCTGGGAGCTTCTTAGAAATGCTGGATCTTGGGCCCCACCTCCAGGCGGAGGAAGAGCACCCCCCCCCCGCCCCCACCCCGAGATGACTTTGAGGACAGTGAAATTCTCTGTATAATATTATAATGATGGGTATGTGCCATTAAGACACTCGTCCAAACCCATAAACGCACAACACGGCAGAAGTGAACCCTAAGGCAAACTATGGATTCTGGGTGATGATAATGGGTCAGTGCGGGTTCATCAGGTGTCACGAATGCAGCCCTCTAAGGAGTGATGTGGAGAGGCCAGGACTTGAGGGGGCGGCAGGGGATACATGGGAAATCTCTGCTTTCCTCTCAGTTTGCTTTATTAATTAATTAATTTATTTATTTACTTTAATTTTTTTTTACTTTTGAGAGAGACAGAGGCAGAGTGCACGTGGGGGAGGAACAGAGAGAGAGGGAGACACAGACTCCGAAGCAGGCTCCAGGCTCTGAGCTGTCGGCACAGAGCCCGACGCGGGGCTCGAGCTCACGCACTGTGAGATCATGACCTGAGCTTAGCCGACTGAGCCACCCAGGGGCCCCTCCCAGTTGGCTTGAGACCTAAAACCTCTCTAAAAAAATATTAAGTCTTTTTTTAAAAAATGAGGACCCCGACTGGTCCAGTGGGAGGGATTTCTCACGGTGAGAGTTGTATGGAATCATAGAATGAGCATGGAGAACAGGGCAGGCTCCGGATTTGTCTGTCTGCGTTCCAATCCCGCCCTCTTTGCTGCTCATTAGCTCCAGAGCCTGACGCAAAGTGCTCTCTGGGCTTCCATTCTCTAACCTGTAAAATGGGGACAATGATGATAATAATGGAATTTATTTCCCAGGGTTGTAAGGATTCCATGAAGCCAAATATATGAAACATTGAGAATAGCCCTCGGCGCAATGAGCCCCCAATAGATGTTAGCTTTTACTGTGTATAATTTTTTTGTTTTGAGAGAGAGAGAATGCAACCGGGCGAGAGGGGCAGAGGGAGAGGGAGAGAGAGAGAGAGAGAGAGAGAGAGGGAATCTTAAGCAGGCTCCACATTCAGTACAGGGCTCAATGTGTGGGGCTCTATCCCACGACCCTGGGATCACGACCTGAGCGGAAACCAAGTCTGTCACTTGACCGATGGAGCCACCCAGGCGCCTCAACTTTTACTATTTTTAAGAAGTGTTTTGTGTCCTGGAAACCTAACAAGGGTGCTGAAATCATCTTGGAGATTCCTTCCATGTTGCTCCTTTTCAGCTGCAGAAGACACAGTGAGTGATTTTAACCACTTCTGACAGGTGCATGCTACATGGTAGGCAGCATGGCCAATGGCAGGGAGGAACCGCATAAATCACCATCCCCAGACTTCATCCGTTCCAGAAACATCTTCAACTCTCTTTTTAAAAAAAAACATTCCACGCACATATTATTTTTACTTATATCAATTTACAACAAATTCGGGGTGTTTTTTTTAAAAGCTACCTCCTAAGCAATAAATACCGTCTATGAAATCACTCATTTGATGTGCTTGTGTTTTTTTCTAATCCACATTAAAGCGAAAGCATAACTATGGAAATTAAAACCTTCGCACATGTATAAAAACATTCCCTAGAACTCCAGGAAGCCTCCTCATTCTGACATTAGCATCTTATTAGCTCTCAGCTGCAGCTCTAAACGTTTTGACGTGAAATCTCTCCACCCAAGTGATTTGAGCAGAACCTCTTGGCTTCCAGCTCATCCGGCTCAGCTGGGGACCAGAGTCACCAAGCCGTTCGCCCGAGATAACACAGCCAGCGCAGGGCAGAAAGATTAGAACACAGCTTTGCCGAGAAACAGGAGCGTAAGATCCTTACCCCCCTTCCCGTCACCACCGCACACACTTACAGCACCCAGACAGCAGCTGTGTAAGCGTCCCTATTCCAAGCCTCCCTGCTGGTGACTCCTGTCTTGTTCCTGTGACTGTTCACAGCCCCCTTCCTTTCGCATCCATATGATTGTTAGGGTCCCACTACAGAGCTACGAGTAAGGATCTCTCAATGTCATGGCTTCCATTTTGCAGTCGTCTCCGACGTCGGAGGGGCCCAATTTTTTTCAGAGCCATCAAGGTTTTTCTGACGTAATCAAAGCAACGGCTTCGCTTTCCTGCCATCCTTCTTGTCACAAGGCACATTTCAAAGGATGAGCCTCATGCGCCAGATTCCATTCTCCTTAAACACGCAGAGCTACTACAAAAGGAATGTGTGCACAAGCTCCCAGGAGCGACCGCCTCCCGCTCAGTTATTTCTTTTCTGTGTTTTTTTCCCTCGTCTGTGAATTATCTGGTGATATTCTAGGGATTCTTGACAACATTAATTAATGCATGAAGAAGGAGAACAAATTGGCAGCGTCTCTCTGCTCTGCTTTCTGGCAAACACGATACTGTTCTTGGACATTGTGTTGTCAACATTCAGTTCAATTCAGCGAATGTTTTTTAAGGGTCCCATCAAGCCACATGGGCCAAAAATGGTTCTTGCGGGCAAAAATATCTTAGGTACTACAACGTTCACCTCGAACCCACCAAATCCATTCTTTCGTGTTTGATTCGTCTCATCAAGGGGAAATTTAATTTAATTTAATTTAATTAACTAGTTTACTATTTTTGTTTCACATAATTTTCTCTTTGAAAGGGGTAGTAATGAAAAAAATGGTTGAGAAACACCGATCTAAGTGAAACTGTATTTCAAATATGCTTCTCCTTTAACCGAATAATTCCACTTCTACGATTCCTCCTAGAGCAAGGGTCCCCAAAAGAGACATGTATACAAAGTTGCTGACTGCACCCATCTTTTACTAGTGGAACAAGCTAAATGTGCATCCACTGGCAATGGTTCGATAAAATATGGCGCATCCGCGTTATGAGATAGTCCATATCAGTCAAGGGCAACCAGGTAAGTCTGGATACAAAGAAAGAAACGAACATGGAGAAGCCACCATGCCATAGTGAGGGGTAGAAAAAGCCATCTGCAGAATATATACGATGATCACATTTATACTGAAGCCAACACACAACAGATCTATGTGTTTTTATTACTACATGAAAATGAAACAGTGGTGGGTGATACCTCCAAAGGGTGGCTTGGCAACATGTATCAGAACGTAGGGGCGCGTGGGTGGCTCAGCCAGTTGGGTGTCGACTTCGGCTCAGGTCATGACCTCGCGGTCCGTGAGTTCGAGCCCCGCGTCGGGCTCTGTGCTGACAGCTCAGAGCCTGGAGCCTGTTTCGGATTCTGTGTCTCCCTCGCTCTCTGCCCCTCCCCCGCTCACACTCTGTCTCTCTGTCTCTCAAAATATGAATAAACATTTTAAAAAATTTAAAAAAAAAAAGCATGTAGATGAGCTTGAGGTACCTGGGTGGCTCAGTTGGTTGAGCATCCGACTTCAGCTCAGGGCATGATCTCACAGTTCGTGGGTTCGAGCCCCACATTGGGCTCACCGCTGTCAGCCTGTCAGTGCAGAGCCTGCTTCAGATCCTATGTCCTCTTCTCTGTGCCCTTCCTCCGCTTACGCTCTCTCAAAAATAGATGAATGTTTTTCAAATGTAGATGAGCTTACCTTTTAACCAGCAGTCAAGATTCTAGCGATTACACAAGAACGTTCTTTGCTGCGTGCTTGACAGTAAAGTGAGAAGTCACTGAAAAGTCCATTAATAGGGGATTCGGCAAACAAAACACGCCAGATACATAGAAAGGACCAGACCACTTTGCCTTCACTCCCAGGGATGGCTTCTATTTATTAACATGGAAAGAGATCCGCAAGACATGATTGCATGAAAAAAGTAGGTTATAGAAAAACACAAAGAGAAGGGTGCTATTTATGTAAATATTTACAGCCACTGTGGCTGTTGCCAAAAGGGCTCACTTCCACATCATCCTGGGTACCTCCTGCTTAGGACTGCCTCTTGGCACAGTAGCTGGTGCCTCCCAGAGCGAGTGATCTAAGACAGTTAAGATCAGCTCAGCAATGTTTGAGTGACCTAGCCTCTGAAGTCACACTCTATCATTTCTGAGATGTGCTATTAGCCACACAAGCGAGCCCTTCAGTGCAGAAGGGGGATCACATAAGGGTATGAAAGCTAGGAGGCAGGAACCTCTGGGGAGCCTCTTGAAGGCTGGCTACCACAGGTGTATATTTTGTCTCAGCTTTTATAAATCTTACGGAGGCCAAACTGGGACAAAAATCTATAAAGTCACTACGGCACCGCGCGGAGAATCCTGCATGTTGTTTTCCGTCAAATCGAAGCTGCCATCGACGAGAGGGCACGCCATTGTTTTCTATACCTGTTAAAAGTAAATAAGACATTGGCAATAAAATTCGGAGGTGAATTTTTATTGTCTGCCTATTGAAAGAGCTTCTTTTGGCTCCTACTTAGCGACTGTTTACGGCACCTCACCGTGTGTCTTAAGGAGAAAGAAAATAGAAGAGACATCCAACATTCAGAGTCTGACTGTTCCAAAGTGGTTTTCAAATCAGAGTCACCAATGTCCATGTTTTCCCACGCAAAAGCATCCTTCATGCGATCAGTGGATCTCCTCTGGGATCCTCTTTTAACGCCGACACCCGTTCTGCAAGTTTTGATGTCGAGGCCGCATCCTGATCACAACAGCTCCCCGTTGCCTTGAAACGTCTTTCATCTGGGTCTGTGGAAGGCCGCGATTCCTCTGGCTTTCAATTTCATTACTTGGCACGGGATAACAAAGCCTCCTGCACATATTTCAGGGAAAATAAATAAATAACACAGCTTTATCTACTCATGAATATCTTTCTTGGATCCCAGGAAACCGTCATTGTGTTTGCAAGAAAAAAAAAAATATGGCGCCAAGGTCATTTCTCCCACGACGAATGCTCGCTTCATAAACATCAAACGTACGCTCACCTATCGGTGGCAGTTGCAGACCCATCCTTGGTTGCAGAGATGTTAAACGATGAGCGATACGCGTCCTGGAATTAATGACATACGGTGTCCCCTTTGCACTTCCCAACAGCCCTGTGGAACAGTTGCTGGTTTCTACCAATGCAGATGCAGAAGTTTAATCAGAAGAGGTAACGTGCCCAACGTCACACACGATCAGGAAGACAGACAGGTGGTCAACGCCTCAGCACTCCAGTGTTAGTCTTAAGTCAGGATGGTCATCCTCGTCACCGGCATCATGATCGACTTGGCCATCGACATCACTGTTGTCACCACCACCGCTCTTGCCGTCCTCATGATTATCGTGGTTATCTTTATCACCATCGTTATTACTATCACGGTCACCATAATCTCCGTTTTCTCCATCATCATTATCATAGCTGGTATTTACTGAGCATGTACTTCTTATGTGCTAAGCTCTATGCTAAGGGCTTTATGTGGTTTGCCTCCTAACTACCCTCATTCTCCAAACACGGATAGTGAGCTTAAGTATCTCATTCAAAATGATTCAGCTGAGGCCTGAACTCAAACCCAGGCCATCTGACGCTAGAAACTACACCCTCGACTACTAGGATATTAAGGACGGTAAATACCAAACTGTAGGCAGTCAATAAATGATGCATCTATTTGTGCCTAGCCCAGTGACTGGCATGTAGAGAATAAACAATAAGAAAAACAACATTAAGAGCAGCTAATATTTATTGAGCAATTACTATGTGCCAAGCATTATTCCTAAGTGCTTCATACAATCTATTCCTTTCAGTCCTCACATTAGCTTTATGAGGGGGGGGCACTATTGTTAGCCTCCTTTTACAGGTTGGGGTAATTGAGAATTGGAGAAATTAAGAACATGTCCAAGGCTAGGCAACCAGTTAATGATTCAACAATAATTCAAGCTCAAGTGTGGCTCAAAAGCCCTGTGGTTCTTAAGTACCGCACAACGTTGCCTCCTATAAGGAGTATTACGAGTGAATCTGTTTTCAACAATTCCCCCACAAGTATTACCCGCACACATACAATATGCTATGTGTTGTGTCCCGTGAATGGCTGCAGGAACGAGGGAAACAGGGATCCTGCCTTCACGGAACTTACCATGGACGAAACACCAATAAAAATGAGAGGTATGAAGATCACATGCAAAGATGACAGACCACTCACGTTTGCATCTTACCCTTCCCAAAACTCTACTGGGAAGACAGTGAGATTATGATGACGATAACTAACGTTTATCACTGTGTCAGTCACGGATCTGAGCATTTCACATGTAGTAGAACATTTAAACCTTATAACAAGAGTCCAAAGGCATATAGTTAGTTTGTGGCAACGTGAGCCTAAGAATCCAGAGCTTTGGCTTTTGTGCACCTCTCTACGTGGAAAAGAAATAGAAACTCTCAAGGACAGAGAGTCCTGGAGAAGGAATATCCGTGAGCGGGGGACAGCAACCCAGTGGTACAGAATGGAAAGCGGGCCAGAGGAGAAACTTATTTAGCAGGGCACAAGGCCATGAACAAAAGCAGGGCACTGGGGAGAGGACCTCAGAGAGACTCAGACACCCAGGGACACCCAGCATCGCAAGAGTGTGGGGCAGGGACACAAGGAGGAATCCAAGATGGACGTCAATATTCCTCACCGCCAACACCTTCACCTGCTCCACTCGTCCCTAAGGTGCAGAAGGCCAGAAGCCAGACACTGACCTTCTGCTCCAAGGAGACGTCAGCAGAGAAGCTTCCCAAGCTCTGGTGGCTCCTTCCAAATGGACGTGTGACACACTCTTGACATCACCCAGTCTCTCACTCACTCCTCCTATGGAGCAGAAATGGCAAATCGGGGAAGAGGAACTAGCCAGGCTTTGTTCAGCTCCACACTTTCCTTTTGGGGGAGAGTCTGTCCAACAGAGAGTGTTTTCTCCTGCTCTTCCCCAGTGGAAGTCTTACCATGAGAGGAGGCCTGCCTCAGTCCAGCATTGCCCATGACCGAGTATAGAAGTCTACACTTCTGGGGTTCAGTCAGGCCCACTTGGCTCTCACCCTAAGCCATATCCCTACCTGAGCTTTCATTAGTTCAACAACAGTTCTATTTTGCTCTCTCATCTACCTTACGTTTTTGCCTTATTTCTCGATATGCCCAGAACTTGGGCTAATTAAGAAACAAAGGAGAAGAGAGAAGGAAGACAGAGGCAAAGGCAGAGGCAGAGACAGAGAGGAAGGAAGGAAGGAAGGAAATAAAGAAGGAAATGAGGAAGGAAGGAAGGAAGGAAGGAAGGAAGGAAGGATGGAAGGAAGGAAATAAAGAAGGAAATAAGGAAGGAAGGAATGAAGGAAGGAAGGAAGGAAGGAAATAAAGAAGGAAATGAGGAAGGAAGGAAGGAAGGAAGGAAGGAAGGAAGGAAGGAAGGAAATAAGGAAGGAAGGAAGGAAGGAAGGAAGGAAGGAAGGAAGGAAGGAAATAAAGAAGGAAATAAGGAAGGAAGGAAGGAAGGAAGGAAGGAAGGAAGGAAGGAAGGGAAGGAATGAAGGAAATAAGGAAGGAAGGAAGGAAGGAAGGAAGGAAGGAAGGAAGGAAGGAAAGGAAGGAAGGAAGGAAAGGAGGAAGGAAGAGAGAAGGAAAGAAGGAAAGAAGGAAGGAAGGAAGGAAATAAGGAAGGAAGGAAACAAGGAAGGAAGGAAGGAAGGAAGGAAGGAAGGAAGGAAGGGAGGAAGGAAGGAAGGAAGGGAATAAGGAAGGAGGAAGGGTGGGCAGAGGAGGCGGGGGGAAGGAAGAAAGAAAGGAAAACAGAGTGCGCAGGATGTTTTTTAAATGTTTTCTAAATGATGTCCTTGGAGAGATACAATAAGATAATGGACCCATAAAACAAGAATTTATCACAGAGCAAAGAAGAGCTTTCAAGAAGTAAATATAGAGTACCCAAAATAAAAATTTCCGTGGATGAACTTGAAGGTAAAGTTCATCCTAGTTCCTTTGCCAGAAAGAGAACAAACAGAAATAAGGAGGTGAAAAACACTGGGTGGAGGTGTGAGAGACATGAAAGAAAAGATCAGCCAAATAATGGGAACGTGAGTTGCGGTTCCAAACAGAAAACAGCAGGTAGAAAAAACACACATACAAGTGTTGAAAGGAGCCTCTCGTTCGAAAGACCCTACTGGGGACCCAGCACCAGAAGCAAAAAAAAAAAAAAAGAGAGAGACCCACATCCAGGCACAGCATCACAGGATTTAACAAATCAGGGATAAAGAACCACAAAGGGTCTCCCTGCCAAGAACACCTCCCCCAAAGCACGGTGGAAATCAGAGCGAATTTTCTAAATCTTCACACCCTCAGACCCCTTGATTTTCTGCCGCTTCTATTTTGCCAATTTCTAACCCTGGAGAAAGCCAACCGTCTATTTTCTCTGTTCCTGTTCCCAGACTGCCAAATATGGCTGGAAGAAATCCTAAAACCAGGCCAACTGGTTCCTCTACAAATCCTCAGCTGAGCACCCTCTATGGCTGGGACCCTGTGAGCAACCTGCCTCATCCCCCCCCCCAGAAGTGAAAGAACAATTGAATACGAGTATATAGTCATATATATTCATATGCATTACATAATATGCAAAATATAAAGCATATTATATTTTACTATATAATTATATATTACAAGGAACACATACATTTATATATAAAATCAGATCAGATAAGTACCCTAAAAGGCAGTTGCTCAAGTCGACCACAGTCCTTCAAGAACGAGGCTTCCTCACAAAACATGACCCCGTTTGCAAGGCGGTTACAAGCCCTCCTTTGCCTGGACTATTCCTTCTCATTATTAGTGTCTTGGTTCAAACCTCCTTTCATTTCAGAGGCCTTTCTTTTTTTTTTTTTTTTTTAATATGAAATTTAGTGTCGAATTGGTTTCCATACGACACCCAGTGCTCATCCCAACAGGTGCCCTCCTCAACGCCCATCCTTTCTTAATCCCCTGACACTCGTGGATCAAGGTGCCCCAGGGCACAGGAAGAAACGCCCAGGGAGAACTCTGGAAAATCTTTAAATTTCAAGGGGAATCCAATGGTAGCTGACACTGTCGGAAACTCTGAGAATTCCTAGCTAAAGGTATTCTGCAGTTTCGACATTAGACCGCTGCATTCCTGAGGGTGACACCGCATCGGAGACAAGTTAGGCTTGTGACAGTTGATGTGATTTTAAAAAGGCAATTACCTCCACGTGGAAATCTGTGGAAAACGGTGGCGGTGCCCAATCTGATGCCAAGATTCGAGAAGTTGTGCAACTCCGCGGGCACGCACATGTCCCTAGCAAGAACACTCGACCCTTTAGCAACGTGCGGGTCAGGGGCGCCAATCCCTGCGTGGCCAGAAATCTGCCTATAACTTCTGATTCTCCAAAAACTTAGCCACGGATAACCTGCTATTGACCAGAAGCCTTACCGATAACATAAGGTCAATCAACACATATTTTGTATATTCTATGTATTATATATTTTATTATTATAATCAAGTAGGCTAGAGAAAAGAAAATTTAAGAAAAGAATGGGAAAGAGAAAATACATTTACAGGATTGTACTTATTGAAAAAAATGGACCCACAAAGTTCAAACCCATGTTGTTCAGGGGCCAATCATAATAAGTTTTTAAGAACAAAATAAAAATATTTTCTCTTTACGTGTATTAAAAAAAAAACAGCTACTAACTCATTAATACCTGAATACTTAAGTGTTTGAGACCTGCCCATTAAATAAACAGAACTTCTAGGTATTTCTTTTGGCCTAGGATGCTAGGAAAGAATTACTAAGAAGTTTGTGTACCAAAAAAGCTTGGGAATCTCCGTGCTAGAGGTTTGTGGCGGCGTCCCTGTCACCTGCCTCCCCAGTTCTCCCACCTCCCTCCACACAACACTCATTATACTTTGTTGCAATTACTTGAGTAGCAAAGTATTTTGATCTGTCTGCTGGAGGATGGACACACACACACATACATCACACACATATCATACACTCACATACACATATACACATGCACGGACATATACACACATATACATATGCACACGTGCACATACATAACACACACATGCACATATGCACACACAAAATGCATACATATGCATGTGCACACGTATACACATATGCATGTACACACATAGCCACGTGCATGCACGCATGTACACACATATGCACACACTCATACACATGTGTGCACTCGCATGTACATACACATGTGCACATACATGTACACAATATACACGTGCACACATACACATGTACAGACGTATACACAAATGCATGTATATGCATACATATACATTCATGCACATATGCACACATACAGACATACACATACATATATACCCACATGCACATGTACACACATACACACATACATATTCCTGCACGCACGTGCACACCTACATGCACACACACATGCATAATGCATACACATATACATACATACATACACACACATAAATGTACATGTACACACATACATAGACACATACACACATATACATATACACACGTGCACGTAAAATGCACATATGCATGCACACACATATACACGCATGCGCACACATATGCATGCATGCACACACATGTGTGCACCAGCACATACATACACACACATGCACACATATGCCCGCACACATATACACCCATGAATATACACATACACATATACATGCGCGCACATACATATATACACATACATGTGTACATACACACATACATGTGCACACACAAACACACCCCTACATGCACACACATATGCATAACACATGCACATATACACATAAATACACACGTACACACATACATATACACGCATGTACATATACACACATATACACAATGCACCTATATACACACATACATATCCCGCCATTATCTCCTTTCATATGCATGGGAACTTCCTCGATTTGTAGCAGGCATTTGAAAGGGAAATGAACCAAAAGAGGTGATAAAGGAAGCATGAGGGAGAATGGTACATTGTGAACCGACAACCCCGCTGGAGGTCCCTGTGGAGGGAAGGCCATGAGATGTGAAACCTGGCAAGTGCAGGAGGCACCCTGTCCAGGGTCACGCCCTGGCATGTGACACTGATGCCCTCACGAGCACAGGGTTTTCAGGCCATGGGAATAGAACCAACAAGTGGGCTGAACAGGGCAGGGCGATGTGGCACCTGCAAGGCAGATGGTGGCTCCTGGGCCCATCCATTTGGAGATTCCCCTATGTACTTGGCAAACATTTTGGAGGAGGGTTGAGGGCCCACAGCTCACAGATGGGAATGGTGTGGATCAACCATAAGCTGTCTGAGGACAAGGACAAGGTCTGACATCTTTACTGCTGTGTCTCCAGTAACTAGGCAGGGCTCACCACATAGTAAATGCTCACTTATTTATTTTTGTCCGTGTGTGTTTCTTTGTTTCTTTCTAACTCCCTTCTAGAGAAGTGCAGACCTTTCCTAACCTGTCCAACTCAACACGCACAAAAACAAGCTCGTTGTCTTCTTCCTATTTACCTGCTTTGCCTTGGAAGATACTTTAGCTGCCCTGTGTTTGTCGACACCCCGTATCCAGCCCTCCATTGCGGTTTGTGTCTCCAACATTTCTCTTGATTAGCGCCTTATTCAAGCCTTCATCACCTCTCACCTTGAGCCTGTCCTGTATTCTCACCCATCCTGCATGCTACAACCCATTGTTCACTCCCATGCTCAGAAACTTTCCATGTCTTCTTGTTTCCTGTCTCATGAAGACCAAAATCCTTAGTAAAGCTGGTGAGGGTCTCTACCTTCCGGGCCCTCTCAACTTGCAATTTCCCCTTTTCCCTCCGCCTACGCCGAACATCACCTGCCCTCCACGTTTGGGTCTCTGTGTTCCTATCCGCCCAACAGACTATCCCTTCTCTCTCTCCTGCTAGACTGTGAGCTCCTTGAATCCTCTTGGGATGTGTCTTATTTATCTTTATATCCCTTGGTACCCCTGGTCCCGATATATTGCCTTGTCTGGGGAGGAGTACTTCATAGACATTCCAGGGGGAGGACATCAATTAGAGTTAGACTCAGAACTCTCTCTTTGGCTCCCAATGACTCCATCCTGGGAAGAAGATGACTTATCTGATTCATGAGTTTGGCAAAAGGACATGAGTTAGCTCCTTCTCTTTTTGAGGAAACAGCCACCTATAGTTTACCTATATTCCCATTAAATTCTCCTTTCCTCTTGGCCATCCAGACAGTTTATTGCAGCAAGACCATGCCAGAGAAGAAGGCCTCCAGTTTGGGGGAATGATGCAAGTTGCATCCAGGGGGGTGTAAATAAACTGACGGGCCAGATTAACCCATGCCTCCAATACGGCGGTTTATGAGTGAGAAAGGTGATATTTTTATCTCCGTCTGTCTCATTCTCCGGTTGTTTTTTTTTAACTCTTTCCAGTTGAGGCAGGTTAAAGAGTATTATATTTTGGGTCATCGCAAAGCCTCGTGTCTGGTGCAGATGATGTGTACCTTAAACATGTCCTTGATTTCACGGACTTGAATTCTGTCCCAGAGACTTATTTTCAGCGTTGTCATCCTGAGTAAGATTGAGCAAACAAAGCCTCACTTTATAAATAGTATAACAGCAACATGCCATCTTTCAGCTGAGGAAATTGAAACATTTGGGGTTTGGGAAACATTATTTGTTATTTCACAAACAGCAGGAGGCTGGGAAAAGCCAAAAATGGATTTTCCACGTCGATTTTTTCCTCATCTATAAATCCTTCCCATCTCAGGGAAATTTATAGGTTTCTGGCTTCCTTTTTCCCTTTGGTCATCAAATTTAATCTCCCGGGGGTTGTTTTTTTTTTCCTTCCTATTTGAGTTTCTGTTCTAGACTTGTAAAATGTTCCCAATTTTTGATGTTCTAGATCCTCTCCTCTCTCAACCCATCATTTGTACCCCATTTCTTCCTTCTATCTACTCGCCACATTTATTCCTCAGTAAATTCCAGAGATGACCAAACCTCCAGCTTCTCTAAGATCCACTTGGAGCTTCTGTATTTCTTTTGTCATCGTCTCAAAACACCCACCAACCTTTTGTTGTCCTTCCTGCCAGCCTCTGATTACGTGTGTCTCTTCCTCTAAAAAGTGAACCCCCCGGAGCATCTGGGATGATTGCTTCTATCCACTTCTCACATGCTTTCTAGTTCCTTCTCCCCATTAACTCCTTCCCACCCACCTTTCCACAAACCCGGATCTCCCTGTTGTGAAAACCCCCTCACCTTTCACTGTATCTGCTGCCCAGCCCCGGCTGCCTTCCCCCTCACCTGCCTTCCATTCACCATCAAAAATCCTACCATGTCACTGTGTGCTGTGTGCCCACATCATTGGATTGCTCCATAGCTCTGTGACTTTCTGCTCCCGACCCAAGCAGTCAACAGAAAGCATCGCTCTCAAAGCTTACCAACAATTTCTGCGGGCCACATCCTTCGGTCTCTATTCATTCTTGACTTCGTCACTACGTTTGACACCATTGACCACTTTCTTACCCCTCTTGCAGCCAAAGACATTGAGGCATTCCTGCAAAACGCTCTACCTCATCCATACTCACAGAATACATTGCGAAGCCTTTGCTGACCTCGTCAAAATCCTTATCTCCAAATGTCTCTCCCAGCCCCGGAATCTCCTAGCCCTAGATGCTTCCATTTGGATTTCAGTTCATCAGCTTAATGCAACATGCTGAAATCCAAACTCATCATCTTTCCCCTAAAGTCAGCCAGAACTTTGTCATCTTCAGAAAGATTAAGACTCCCTTTGAACTTTCTTAGAAGAACATGTGTTCTAACCCAGAGCTTCCAGGGCATGGGGTGGGGGTAGGGGTGCGATGTGATAACAAGAAAGACAGAACTTAAGATTTAAGTCTTAAGGAGGCTTATCTCTGTCTAGCCATGCTAAGTATTTCATAACGGCATATACGTATAAAACAACATGGATGAGACACAGGATGTACAACAGGAAGTGGCCAAAGATAAAGCCAAAGTGAGAACAGTCATCAGACCATGAGATCTGCCTTCCTAAAGCGTCTGGCCTTTACTGTGTAGACGGTGTAAGATTTCAAGCTGTGGAGTAATGTAAGTAGATTTATATATTGCAAAAACAGCTTCAGCAATGGCATGAAGAATGGATCAGAAGGTTCAAGGCTGAGATGAATCAAGCAATGTAAAAAAATCCACTAGCCAAAAAAATAATGAGGTCCTAAACCAAGATCCTGGAAGTGGCAATGGGGAAGAAAGGATATGCTCGAAAAAATAATAAGGAAAACATTCACAAGACTAGGAGACAGATTGAATATGGAAAGGGAGGAGAGAAGAAGCGTGTGAAGTGAGAGATTTTGGCTGACCAAGTGATCGATGGCATAATGATATAGGCGGAAATATAATCATTACTGTGGGTCAATATAACGGAGTTCAGTTTAGCACACGTTCAAATTGAGTTGCCTTTGGGACATCTAGGTGGAAATGTCTAGGAGACGGAAAAACACCTGCTTCCAACTCAGAAGAAAAGCATGATCAGGAAAAAACAATTTGGGAGTGTGAAAGATACTGCGGACTTAGGTCCTCAGCATCCGCGTCAGTCCTCTTCCTTGCATGCTTTTTTTCCCCGGCAGACGCTAGAATTGAAACAAACAAAAAACTACATTTCCAGCTTCCCTGGTAGCCATGTGACTATGGTGTAACCCAAGATGTAAATAGGAATGTTGTATGGGACTTCCAGGAAAACCACTTACATTCAGCTGACTCAGATGGGAGATAGGCTCTCTCTGCTCTTTCCACTCCCTCGTTCTTCTTCTGCTAAGAGCAAGAATGTGAGCGGGGGAGGTCCACTAGCCACTTTGACCATCATGCGATCTTGAACACGGGAGCCATACGCTAGGATTTTAAGCTAGAACGATGGAAGGATCCTGGGTGTCTGGCGGGGAAGCCACCCTTCTGACTCTGCACTGAGAACATACAAATTCATTTTACATTTAAACCACTGATACTCCAGTTTTATGTTTTATGCCCCCAACTGTCATCCTATCTGATGCACCAAATGTAGAAGTAGTCCCTGGCATAGGCGATGATAACAAGCCATATTAGTGCCATGTAAGTGGAAGCAATCTTCCAGAAAGAGTCTACAGCATAGAGAGATTTCTGGGAACCTCCCTGGAAAGGCGGAGGAAGACGAGACAGCTAATGAGGCTTGAAAGGAAGAGTCAGAAAATTGAAAGAATGTGTCATGTCTAGAGATGTGCCCTTCAGACCCCCCGCTTCAAGGAAAGACCCACGGCAAGAATATGTCTGGTTGACCGCCTCCAGCCGTTGGCCCCTTCTCAGCTTTCAAGGCCATTAATGAGTGAGGCAGCGGTAGCCAAGACCACTTCGTAGGGCATCTCTGCCAATGACTGAGCAACGCATGGCCCCAAATCCCTACCAACACAGAGCTCCCTGAACAGGCAGTCTTTGCTGCAGAGATCTGCACCGCTCTGGTAGAGACCATCGATCTACATCACAGTCAGATGGTTCCCTCTGGGCAGGAAGACTTTTGCCCTCCTACCTCTGCATTTCTGCATCCCAGAGAACCCAACAGCTGCAAAGGATAGCAAGAGGCTACACGCGTTCAATGTAATATTTGATTTGGTTGAATGAGCATTCAATCATCCAATCTCAGAGTAAAGACGCAGGAGGTTAGTGATTTCCTCAACTAACTAAAACTACGAAATACAAGCATTCTTACTCAAAGCCATTCCGTTTCCAGTTAACGTGCTCAGTCCTCCCTGGGTTTTTTGTTTTGTTTTTTTCTTTTCTTTTTTTTAAAATCTCTTAACCCAGGGCGCCTGGGTGGCTCAGTCGGATAGCAGCCAACTTCGGCTCCGGTCGTGATGTCACAGTTTGTGAGTTCAAGCCCTGCGCCAGGCTCTGTGCTGACAGCTCGGAGCCTGGAGCCTTCTTAGGATTCTGTGTCTCCCTCTCTCTCTGCCCCTCCCCCACTTGCGCTCTGTCTCTTTGTCTCTCAAAAACAAATAAACATGAAAAAAGAATTAAATATCTCTTAACCCAGAATATAACTATAGCCCATCAACAATCCCTCCAAAATATCACCCACGTCTATTGTCTTACCTTCCTCTTAAATTTTATCTTGCAATCAAATATTACTTAGGAAAAACGAACAGGGATGAATAAACCATAGGTAAAGGAATTCATTTAAATCCCCTTATGTATGTCATTATGAATTATTTTCCAAATTCAGCTATATTATGGCATAAACCATAGCCATTGAACACATAACTCTGTATGGCAAATGCTTCATATAATAAGATGAACTCATAAATCAAGTATTAAATCTCTTCCAAGATGATAATGGCCAAAAGTATTGCCAATAGAATCAACTGACAAGATCCTGGTTTCTGAGAATCGAACCATTCATTTCACAAATATAAGGGTTCATTTTCCCGTTCTTCCTTTTACATCACTCATCATTTAACCCAGATTAATCTTCCAAAAAAAGCACATAGATCTGCCAATATGTTGGCATTTCCTTCTTATGAGGAAACAACAGAGCAGATCAAAATCTGCTTTCCCCAGTTCTGGAGAGCCACGATTCTCAGCATGCTATTGCAATTCTCTGAGCTTCTCTCTCAGGGGTTAGCAAACTACCACCCATGGACTAAATCTGGCCCACCGACTGTTTTTGTAAATAAAGTTTTATTGGAATGCTCCAATAAATGCTCCATGCTCCTTAACCTAGCTATTACCTGTGGCTACTTTCCTACTACAATGGCAGAGTTGAATCATTGCATCAGAGACCATCTGGCCTACAAAGCTTAAAATATTTACTATCCGGCCCTCAACAGGAAAAAAAAAAAAAAATCACCAACCCCTGCCCTAGTTTAAAAAGCATGGTATTTTTTGCCTCGTTACATCCAAGAAAGCAAAATGGGTCACCGACGATTCTACTGGAGTTATCAGAGAGAATGTGGCCGGGGTTCTCACTCTTGTCACATCTGCACAAACCAGCATAGTCTGATCAGGAAATGTGGCCTCAATATGTGCCACCAGTGTTTCTGTCAGTCCATGAAGGATATAGGTTTTGTTAAGTTGGTTTAAGCGAACTTCCTTGAATGGGTCATCCAAGATATACACCTTAACTGCAGATACCCAAGATACCCACCTTAATGCTCACTCTTTCTTCATAAAATAAAAATATTTCCATGATGAAAAAGAAGCATAATCTGGGGCATGTGAGTGGCTCAGTTGGTTAAGCATCCTCCTCTTGACATTGGCTCAGGTCATGAGACTGATCCCCTGTGTCAGGCTTGTGCTCAGTGTGGAGCCTACTTTGGATTCTCTCTCTCTCTCTCTCTCTCTCTCTGTCCCTCCCACACTCACTTGTACGCGCGCTCTCTCTCAAAATAAGTAAACATTTTTTTTAAAAAAAGCATGGTCTGTTCTTACATTTCAGGCATTCATTCATTCATTATTATTCATTCATAGTATGTTAACTGACATCTCATTGCGTTAACATCACTACGGGTCAATAGGAACTCAAACGATGACTTAACATTCATGATAAATGCTCTCCTTTTCTTTACATCAATAGGCAATGGTTATTTTTAATTAACCTAATTTTTAAAAATGTATCTCCTACCCAGAAGATAAAATGTTGAACTCAGCATTTGATACTTATCCATGTTTTTTTTTTATTTTTATTTTTTAACGTTTATTTATTTTTGAGACAGAGAGAGACAGAGCATGAACGGGGCAGGATCAGAGAGAGGGAGACACAGAATCCGAAGCAGGTTCCAGGCTCTGAGCTGTCAGCACAGAGCCCGACGCGGGGCTCGAACTCACAGACTGTGAGATCATGACCTGAGCCGAAGTCAGCCGCCTAACCGACTGAGCCACCCAGGCGCCCCAATACTTAATCCATGTTTTAGCCTAGCTTTAAACTTTAAGCTTAAGAGCAAAAAACCGATTGGTTTTCAAAAGAGGCTGGAAATAAAACATGCTTTAAGAGAAATAAAAAAAAAAAGGTGATTATGCCCAAACTCCCTTGTTTTCCTTTCTTTTTGGAAAGATCGCCTCTCTCAGTGAAAGAAGACAGGAGCATTTTAAAATGCCTTTCGACAGCACAGGCTTTCCTGTTTTAATGGAACAACATCTCCCTTAGGAATCCATCAATGAATCAGAGCAAGAGAACAAGGAGAAAAAGGAGGAGGGGGAGGGCTGCACTGAAAAAGAACAAAAAAACTTGGTCTGTGGCTCCAAATAGTGAGTGTTGCACAGACCACAAGGTTGCTCAACTCGGATGCCCAGAAGGCCAGGCCGGGATTCCTGCTTCCCAGCTTCTTTAGGTCCAGCTTTCAGCTGGGAGCTCTTCAGGTCTGTCCCGAGGCATAAATGAACGTAGGTATTCTGGGATGAATGTGCCCCTTCTCCTGAGCCTTTTTATTTTCTCCTCCTGTTTCTTTCCCCAGGTGGGTACAGCTGTTCAGGGTTTTGTGAACTATGGGTTCAACCATATCTTTAAGATGATGAACTCAGGACTTCTCAGGATTTTCTCAGTAATTTTCATACCCCAAGTACTTTTTCATTTTCTACTTATTTAAAAAGTAACATAAAGATCTCTGCAGGGCACCTGGGTGGCTCAGTCGGTTAAGCGTCCGACTTCAGCTCAAGTCACGATCTCATGGTTCGTGGGCTCAGCGTTGGGCTCTGAGCTAATAGCACAGAGCCTGGAACCTGCTTCATATTCTGTGTCTCCCTCTCTCTCTGCCCCTCCCTGTTTGCTCTCTCTCTCTCTTCTCTCTCTCTCTCAAAAGTCAGTAAACATTAAAATTTTTTAAAAAGATCTTTGCATAAAAATCATAAAAATACTGGTAAAAAAGAGGAAGGAGGAGGAGGAGAAGGAGAAGAAAAGAAAACTGAGATTATGCATTAATCCTACCACCCAAGGAAATCACTACAAAATGTACTCATTCATACGTGTAGTGGGTTGAATGGTGCTCACCACTTCTCCAAAAGATGTATCTGCCCAGAGCCTGTGAGTGTGCCTTTATGTGGAAAAGGTTCTCTGCCAATGTAATTACATTAAGGATCTCAAAATGAAATCAGTCCGGATCATCTGCTAGGCTCTAACTTCCGGGACAATTGTTCCCATAAGGAGAGGAGAACCATAGACAAAGGAGAAAGTCATGCGAAGGCAGAGAAGAGAATGGAGAGATACAGCCACAGGCCAAGGAATGTCTGGAGCCTCCAGAAGCTGGGAGAGATAAGCAAGGTGTCTCTTCTAGAACCTTCAGAGAGGGTATGGCCCTTGATTTTAGGTATCCAGCGTCCAGAGTGTGGGAATAAATGGCTGATATTTTTTTTTAATTAAAAAAAAATTTTTTTTCTAATGTTTATTTATTTTTGAGACAGAGAGAGACAGAGCATGAATTGGGGAGGGGCAGAGAGAGAGGGAGACACAGAATCGGAAGCAGGCTCCAGGCTCTGAGCCATCAGCCCAGAGCCCGACGCGGGGCTCGAACTCACGAACCGTGAGATCGTGACCTGAGCTGAAGTCGGACGCTCAACTGACTGAGCCACCCAGGCGCCCCTAAATGGCTGATATTTTAAGCCATCGACCATCTGCTAATTTGTTGTAGCAACCTTCAGAAACCAAAACAATACATATGTTCCATAAATGTTTACTGAACAACCAGATATTGTATCAAGAAGTTGATGAATAAGATGTCTTGGGGGCGCCTGGGTGGCGCAGTCGGTTAAGTGTCCGACTTCAGCCAGGTCACGATCTTGTGGTCCGGGAGTTCGAGCCCCGCGTCAGGCTCTGGGCTGATGGCTCAGAGCCTGGAGCCTGTTTCCGATTCTGTGTCTCCCTCTCTCTCTGCCCCTCCCCCGTTCATGCTCTGTCTCTCTCTGTCCCAAAAATAAACGTTGAAAAAAAAAAAAAGTTTAAAAAAGATGTCTTAAAAAAAGATACTAAACCTTTCAAAAACTTTTTATGCGTACATGAATGTATGTATATGAATATTTTAATGGGCCATAATATAAAAGTTGTTATTAACATACTTTTTCACCTAATAATATAAACATTTTTCATGATAATAAATGAGTATGTCCGCATTTTATAAATGAGCCACTATTTTGCTCACGCTGTTCTCCGTATTCGAACATTGAGCTCGTTTGCATTTTTTCCCTATACTGCCATCACCATTCTTTAGTTACATACTTACACATATTTTAAATTATTCCCTTAAATTTTACAAAATGGAATCCAGACGTTAAAATCTGTGCCAGTTATCAATTTCTCGTCTCTCAGATCCAAACTGACCCCTGCTTTCTGACCCTGGAACTGGACCCTGCAAACCTTTCTCTACTGTTGGGTGGGCACGTGATAGGCTTGTCAGTGGAGGGCACTAGACGAATACCACAAGACAGCAGGGCCAGGAAGACACTTCCTTTTTGGGTCCCAGTCCTCAATTTTTTTTTTAATTTTTTTTTAACATTTATTTATTTTTGAGACAGGGAGAGACAGCATGAACGGGGGAGGGTCAGAGAGGGAGACAGGCTCCAGGCTCTGAGCTGTCAGCACAGAGCCCGACGTGGGGCTCGAACTCACGGACCGCGAGATCATGACCTGAGCCGAAGTCGGATGCTTAACCGACTGAGCCACCCAGGCACCCCCCAGTCCTCAATTTTTTAATGCTACTTGGGAGCCCAGTAGCCCTCACAGACTAGCTCCACCCACACTTCTAGGACACACTCACCAATACCACCAGTAGTTTTTTTTGGGGGGGGGGTTATGTTTATTTTTGAGAGAGACAGAGACAGAGACAGAGTGTGAGCAGGGGAGGGGCAGAGAGAGAGGGAGACACAGAATCCGAAGCAGGCTCCAGGCTCTGAGCCGTCAGCACAGAGCCCGACGCGGGGCTCGAACCCATGGACCGTGAGATCCTGACCTGAGCCGAAGCTGGACGCTCAACCGACCGAGCCACCCAAGTGCCCCAACATGTCTTTTGAATAAATCTTTCTTGTTCAAA
Organism: Felis catus; assembly: GCF_018350175.1. Classification (NCBI taxonomy): domain Eukaryota; kingdom Metazoa; phylum Chordata; class Mammalia; order Carnivora; family Felidae; genus Felis; species Felis catus. The sequence continues at coordinate 50,071,897 of NC_058381.1, read as the reverse complement.
TAACCTGTGCGCTTTCAATCTCCTAACTGACCCTGACCCTACTGACGTAAAGTCTCAATGCACGTATGTGACCAAATCAACTTCTAGAACAACTGCTCCGACTGGCAACTCCTTCCCCAAGCCCTTACCAACCCTGGATATTTTTCTTCATCTCTGGCAGAGAAAATATGATAAGGAGGAAGGTGTATCCCTTGTCAATTGTTTTCATTTGCGTTTCTTTGATGGCTAGTAAGGTAGAATATACAACTATATGAGTATATGTTGTGCTGGAAGGAGTCATATCAAAGCCACAACGGTTACCTCCGGAGAAAGGAATAAGATGGGAAGAGGGGGAAGGAAAGGGAACTTTCACTTATTGCTCTGAAACCTTGCACACTGTCCAAATATTTTACAAAGGGAAAGCATTCGTGCATTATGTACATAATTAAATATGTATACATCATGAAACTCAGGTGCCGCTGAGCCCTTTCTCTGACTACACATGACTGCTGCTGGTGACTTGTTGCCTTCTTTAGCAGAGCTGAGCAATCAACTCTGGAAAGACCTTATCTCTCTGTAACCACAGTAACCCAGGCCTGACCACAGACTCATCTCTCTCAGGCTGCTTCTAGAACACCAAAAAGAAACGAGGACACGTCGCATGTGCCTGGTCATGGCGGCCAGAGTTCTTGTATCTTCAAGGATAAGAGAATCATGACTTTTTTTTTTTTTATATATACCCTGTCTCATTGGGAGAGCCCGTGTCAAACCATGAGCTAGACCCTCAGTTCAAATTTTTACTCACAACATTTGGGAAGAATGGAGGGAGAGTGTAGAGACCGTAGGGTCCATCTGCCTTTTCCTTACTATCAAGGGCATGTGGTTGAAGCTTGTGAATGTGAGACTGTGACCCAGAGAGGAGACTGCATGACCAGTTGGGCACAGAGATGGGCCACAGTCATCCGTCTGCTTCCGAAATGATTCATCATTTTTTTACACCTTTCATCTTTGCTTCCAAACCCAAAACAAAACAGCACGAAGAGAGTTAAGATAATGCAACTGCACTTACCACAACTGGCAATTTTAGAATTTTTTGTCAGCCAGGGCTAAAATATTATAATATTGTGTTACAAATATTTGAAGCCTTCCTTCGAGGAAGGGAGGATTCTTTAATGACCCAGACAGCTAACAGACCTCTGCTGGGCTGAACTCTGTAGGAAACGTGTTGGGGTCCGGGAGAATGGGAGCCAGAACAAGTAGAGCATGTCACAAAAAGACTGGGGTGGGGGGGGATAAAGTGAAGGGTTGAGAATGGTGGGCTTGAGTTTGCAGGGGTGTGAGATGGACCGGAAGAAAAGAAGAAGGTGAGACCATAAAGCATGGACTTTGTGAGGCCAGATCTATATATTGGAGATGTTTATAAAGGTAGGCTAATCATCCTATAGCTCAGTAATCTAAATCTCACCTCTCCCTTAAAAGTGATGGAGTTAAGACCAGTGTTAATTTTCAGAGCGTTTTGGAGTCGCTCGTATTTATTTTAGCCGTACTCGTAGTCTGAGACTGAACTTTGAGCCAGAACAAGATATTTATTTGTGTTTCGTTTCATTAATGCTGGTCTCGCCCACTGGCTGTGAGTTCACGTAGTGGGCGAGGAGTGGTCGGACAAAGTTAAAATACTTGAAGACATGACTATCCAAAGACCACCCCCCCCAATCCGACTTCCTACCTTCTGAAAATAGTTGCGCTGTAAGAATTGAAACAGAGAAAACGCATCTGTTGTTACCCAGTCTGACATATGAAGCTTGCATAACATGCACAAGGGTGCTGTCTAGAAGAACAGAACAGCTATACGTAAGGATATGGATCTCTTCCAATTCAAAATGTACCTACAGCTAATTCAAGTCAAGATTGTTCTTCCACGGATTCTTTGCCCTCTATCATGGACCTCCTTTGAGAATAAAATAGTGCAGGGGTGGCTGGGTGGCTCAGTCAGTCAAGCGACCGACTCTTGATTTCGACTAGTCACGATCTCGTGATTTGTGAGATCGAGCCCCACGGGGGGGGGGGGGGGGGGGGGGGCTCTGTGCCGAGAGCACGTAGCCCTGCTCAGGATTCTCTCTCGCCCTCTTTCTCTGCCCCTCCTCCACTTGCATTCTCTCTCTCTCCCTCTCTCTCAAAAATAAATAATAAACTTAAAAAAAAAAGAAAATAGCGCAAATTCCTTGACTGCTGGCCTTTAGTAACACGCTTAACCTCCATATCAAAGCCCAACACTTTAGCTCAGTTGTCTCTTTAAGAAGATAGAATAACCCAGGATATGAGACCACAAGGCAACTCGAGTCAAGCTTTTATAAATTTTTTCAATGTTTATTTATTTTTGAGAGAGAGAGAGAGAGACAAAGAGGGCGAGCGGGGGTGGGGCAGAGAGAGAGGGAGACACAGAATCTGAAACCGGCTCCAGGCTCTGAGCCATCAGCACAGAGCCCCACGCGGAGCTCAAACCCACAAACCTCAAGATCGTGACGTGAGCCGAGGTCGGACGCTCAACTGACTGAGCCACTCAGGCGCCCCTCAAGTCAAGCTTTTAATGAAATATTGTTAAGTATACAGAAAAGTATAAAGAACAATATGACTAACATCCACATACTCACCACCCAACCTCGTCAAATTTGAACATTTTGCAATATATCCTGCAGCTCTTTTCTGCTGAGAAATAAATCGTTACGGATACTTTCGACGCCCCGTATATAATCTGCAACAATCCCCCCTCTCTTTGATCCCATATATGACCAGTAACCACTATCCTGGATTTTGTGTTCATCATTCTTATGTTTGTTTTTATCATTTTGCTACATATATATTTACCCATAAATAATATCAAGAATTACTCTGCCAGTTTTGAGGCGTATCTAAAGTATCATACTGCTATGCACACACATACATATACGTATATACACACACGTATATATTGTATATAAGTATTCATAGCCTTTTACAACTTAAAGTTGTACCCATGTTGAGAAAAATATAGTTATAGCTCCTTCATTTTAACTGCTGCTACCCACTGTCTAAGCATGCCACAACTTACTTATTTATTCTCCTATGGATAGACAATTAGATATTTTGCCATTCTTTGTTACTAGAAGCCAGACGGTGGGGGAAATTCTTTGAGATAAGTGCATGCATGCTTTGTTTTTTTTATTTTATTTGGTTCTTAATATAGAATTAGAAGAATAATATGACCAATCAAGTCGACCTGTTTAAAATGTATAGCTCTGTGAATTTTAACACGTGTATAGACTGACGTGACCACCATCACAACAATAAGGATACAGAAGCATTCCATAATCAGAAGCGACTCCCCCAGGCTGCTCCTTTGTAGTCACTACTTTGTCACTGTCCCTACCACCTGCCAACCAACAGCTATTCTCTGTTGTCATAATTTTCCCATTTCTAGGATATCATAACGTAATCATACAACATATTAACTTTTGAGACTGGTTTCTTTCACTCAGCATACTACCTTGAGACGCAAGGTATACACTGGGAATACACCAGTTGGTTCATCCGTTTTGCCCATTGAAGGCCATTTGTGTTATTTCCAATTTTGGGCAATTGTTAATAAAGGTGCCAATAAATTAATAAAGATTTAATTTATAAATCTTCCCAAACAGGCCCTTATGCACCCATATGTTTTCAATTAATTTCGGCAACTACCTGGTCACGGAATTCGGCAAATACCCAGTCAGATGGGAATCATATGGTTATCTTTCCAAGTTCTTAAGTATTTACCAGTTATCTCTCTGTAATTGATTTCTGGTCTAATTCTGTTATGATCAGAGAACAAAATTTGTGTGATTTTTTATTCTTTTAAATTTGTGAATGTTTGTTTTATAACCCAGGGTATAGTCAGTCTTGATAACTGTCACGTACACTTAAAAGTAATATGCCCTGTGTTGAGTTGAGTGCACTACATACGACAGTTAGATCCAGTTGGCTGATGGTGTTGGTCAGTTCCTCTATATCCTCGCCTACTTGCTCCATTAATTGCAGAGAGAAAAAAAAAGTTTAAGACTCCAGCCATAATTGTTGGATTTGTCCATTTCTCTTTCCAGGCTTATTAGTTTTTTTTAATGTTGATTTATTTTTTTTAATATAATTTATTGTCAAGTTAGCTAGCACACAGTGTATATATACAGTGTGCTCTTGGCTCCAGGAGTAGATTCCCATGATTCATTGCTTACATGCAACACCCAGTCGGGCTTATTAGTTTTACTTCATGTACCTTGAAGCTCTGTTGTTAGAGACATACAAACTTAAGATTGTTATCACTGGTGGATTGACTCTTTCATCATTACGTAATGTTTCTTTCTATCCCTGATGTCTTTCTTGCTCTACAGTCTACCCTGTCTGATATTAATATCGTCATCCCAGATTTTGTTTCATTAGTGTTTGCCTGGTATATCATTTTCTATGCTTTCATTTTTAACTTTCCTGTGTCATTATATTTACATCTGGTTTCTTATAGTCCACTTATCATAGGTCCAGGTTTTTTAAAAATATTTATTGGTCTTGGCTTTTTGTTTGTTTGCTTGCTTCCGTTTAACCCATTCTGATGATCTCAGTCTTTTATTTGGTGTATTTAGACCACTTACATTTAATGTTGTTATTAATATGTTTGCATTAGGTCTACCATTTTATAATTTATTTTTTGTTTGTTTCCTCTGTTTTTTGTTTCACTCTTTCCCCCTTCCTGCTTTCTTGTGTATGGTTGGAATATTTGTAATGTTCCATTTTAATATATCTATTGAGTTTTGATTATATCTTAGGGTGGTTTTTTTTTTTTTTTTTTAGTGGTCATGGTAGGGATTAAATATACAAACTTAACCCTTTTCAATCTACTTAGAGTTAATATTTCGAGTGGAATATAGAACCCTTACTAGCATATAGGTCCCTTATGTTGTAGTGATTATTAAGTGTATATGTGTTAAAACTCCATAATTATAATTTTTGCTTTCAACCACCATACACATTTTAAAGAACTGAAGAGGAGGAAAAGAATCTATTATATCTACCCACCAGATTTTTACCATTTCTGTTGCTCTTCCTTCAGTCTTGATGTTCCAAGTTTCCCTCCGGTAGTATTTGCAATCCATCTGAATAACTTGCTTTCATGTTTCTGTTGGAGTAGAGCTGCTGGCAATGGCTTCTCTTCGTTTTTGTTGACATTTCATCATCATTCCTAGAGGAAATTCATTCTGGAATGGAGTTTTGAAATTTTCTGACTTCAAGTAGTCATTTTACATGGTAGAAAAATGAAGCCCAGAGACATTAAACAATTTTCCCTATGCTGCTGAGCCAGGGCCAAAATCTAAGCTTCTTGACTCTCAAGTTCAGTGCTCTTACTCTTCCTATATAATGCGCTGGCTTGCTATCTCAATCATTTGGTATATAGTGAGAATAGGTCGTGCACAAAAAGCTTCGTTATTATGTGCTTCATACAAGACAAAATGGTAAAATTATCATTTTTTAGAACTGAAAAGGGGCCTTAGGGATCACTCATTTCTCTATTTCACGTTTCAGATCAGAAAACTGGGGCCAGAGAAACTAATTCAGTTTCCCAAAGGAAATTTGCTAATAAGCAAAGACATGACGTTTTCTAGCAAGATCACACTACATACCTGCCATTTGCACTGGGGTTGTTTGTTTTGCTCAGCAGCTGTAGCCGAGATAGATCATGTTGGGCCAGACACTCTCTCTAGTGTCCCCCATGACCTTATGACACAGGTGGATGGCCAACATTGCACAATGGATCCTAGCAGAATCATTTGAAATCAAATCTATGACTGTTCTCATTAGCACCAAAGATTCCCCAACCTCAGTGGTATCAGAATTGGACTTCTGTGTGCACAGAATCTTACACGCTGATACGAATCAGCTTATTGAAATTATACATTCCTGGGTCCACTTCCAAAAATCTGATTCATTAGATCTAGCGTGGGAGCCTGGAATTTGCATTTGTATAAACACCCCAGGTAATTCTGATACAGGGGCTAAACTTGGAGAAAATGTCTGGCCGAAGTTGAAGCATCGTGTCTTGGTCATTAAAAGAAAGTTCTGTTCTTTCTAGCTCAGCATAAAAGAAGACACTGGGTATGATGACACCAAATCGTTTCTTTATCTCGCTGCATTCGGGATCCGTACTCTTGCATGCCATGTAGAGTACAGAACCGCCTTCCTCCTCTCTCAGGGATAGCTGAGACAGCTAGAAGGTAACAGTCACATGCCCCTTCCCCCATCTGTATAGTAACAACAACTCTTAGGGACGCAACTAATTGCAGTTAGCACAGAGTTCATCATACGTCTCTTAGCTATAGCCTTTTCAATAGGCCCATTAAGATGCCTAAGATTTAGATGTTCCAGTTAAATATAATAGTTAACATTTACCTAGAGCCAGATTTTATAAGCCCAGATTTTTCCTCTAAATACACCTCTTAACCGCCCTGCCCCCCATAGGCGTGAACACGCACAGACCCACATACACAAATCGTATTTATTCCACAGGAATGTGTGAATTCTCAGCTGTATGCCTTGCTGTGTACGAGAGCCTATAAGAGCAGGGAAAAGAAGAAAGTGTGTTGGCCCTGTATGCAGAGTTACAGTCTAGTGTAGGAAACCAGCCACACAAACAAGAAACGAGGAGGCGTGTTTTAAGCAACATACGGACACGTGCAAGACAAAAATAGAGTATAACCTTCGCAGATGAAGGAACCCTTGCATTTAAATACTGACTCTGTTGTTCTCACAACTTAATTCCTGGAAATCGAGAGCTGGATATTTAGCTAGACTGAAAGGAAACACGGGTGTCCTTTGCTTTTGCCCCTTAATTCATGCAGAGATACAGATTCTCTAATCTGGCCAGCCTTCCGCCTCAGACTTGTTCTCGATCGTCTCGTAGGTACAGACAGATCTCTCTTCTCTACTAACCATAAAAGATGCTTGAAGGCGGGAACCGTGTCTGATACTCCTTCCGTGTCTCCTCCAGGGCCTAAAACTCTGTTATTTTATTGTAGCCCACGGTTCAGCCCCTCCTGGGTCCCAGGCCCTATGTGATATGCTACAGTTGCAGAGCTAACCTGAGATCCCTGCCCTCGAAGATTTGCCTTCATTCACTGAGCGCAAACTTCTCCTGCAAGTGATGGGCCCTGTCCTCAGAGCTTCGGGTCCAGAGATAAGAAACACTCTCCCTCTGCACTTGAGCGAGGAAGGCCGACATGGGCATTGTGTGTTTGGGCTGCTGTCACAAAGGACCACAAACTGGGGAGCTTAAACAATGGAAGCTCATGGTTCTGGAGGCCAGAAGTCTGAGATCAACATGTTGACAGGGATGGTTTCTACCAAAACTCATGAAGGAGAATCAGCTGCTTGCCTCTTACCTAGTTTCTGGTGGTTTGTTGGCCATCTTTGGTGCCCCGCGGCTTTTAGAAGCATGAGTCTGACCTCTGCCCTCGGCTTCATGTGGAGATCCCCCTGTGTGCCTAGCTCAGTGTCCAGATTCCCCTTCTTTATAAGGACACTGGTCATATTAGATGAAGGGCCCACTCTGTTCCAATATGACCTCATCTTAACTAATTACCTCTGCAATGACCCTATTTCCAAATAAGATCACATTCTGACGTATTAAGGGTTAGGATTTCAACATATAAATTGGCAAGGGGGGGGCGGTGCATAGTTCAACCTCTCACACATGCAAACAACAAAACACAGCCTGGTCAACGCTTTAATAGGAGTGTATGGAAAGAGCTAGAAGGGTACCTGAGAGTACATGATATTGAGCTTAATGGGCATGAGGAAAAGCATCAGGGAACGTGGGACAGGAGGCCAAGGCTTGGACAGACAATTCTCCGGGCAGGGAAATGCAAAAGAGTTTTTGAATAAAGGCATGTCCACGAGCGCATGAAGCACTCGGGGAATTGCAGAAAGTATTATGGGCTGAAACCTGCACGGCATCTAAAGGAGAGGTGGGAGACGAGGCAGGAAGGGGAAACAGAAGCCAAAACATGAAGGGCCACGTCATGATGCGTAGCCTAAGCCAGACACAAAGCCATGGAGGCTTTTCAACAGGGGGACATCATCGCTGCATCTGCATGCTAGAAAGCTCACTCTGGCGAGTTTCGATTACATCATAACACAGGTGGGCACTGAAATGGGACCATGTCAGAAGCTCAGAGACCAGCCGAGGAGCCTATTTGCAAGAGTCTAAGCAAGAAAAGTTGGGACCCTGGATGCAGTCGAGAGCAGTGGGAACGGAAGGGTGGGGCTGGCTTTACAGTGAGAGGCTTGAAACAATGTCTCTGGCAAACAGCGGTTGGGGATAATCTGGGTGTGGACTGAAGAAATGTGGGTGAGGAAGCCAGGGGCCAAGATGTGGAGAGTCAGAGCAGGAACAGAAGGGCCAGGCCCATTGCTGAGAGCGGGGAAAAGACACTGAGGACAGTGGCATCCTGCCCCTAGGATTTCACCTCCCCGACCCGGACCTCATGCACACCTAACATCTGACTTCCACATACAGTTTTGCCCTTGACCTTTATAGGGCAGGGGAAATGTACTTAGATAATCTCTAATCAAGTTAAAAATATTGCTCCCTGAACTGAGGCCAGACAAGCGAGTGCTAAGGAAGCATGGCCACATGAGTGGAGGAGACCTGGAGTCATAAGACTGCGATGGCTTCGTGCCCATATCCTTTGCCAGCCCAGAAAAATGCAAAGCAGTCCTGCCACATGTGTGCCTGGTTTCTCCATCCCCTCGCCATGATGCCTAACCAGACACATCAGAAGTTGCAAAATCGGGGGGCTCCTGGCTGGCTCAGTCAGTTAAGCCTCCAACTTCGGCTCACGTCATCATCTCGCAGTTGGTGAGTTCAAGCCCCGCGTCAGGCTCTGTGCTGACAGCTCAGAGCCTGGAGCCTGCTTCAGATTCTGTGTCTCCCTCTCTCTGCCCCTCCCCTGCTTACGCTCCGGCTCGCTCTCTCTCTCTCTCTCTTAAAAATAAATAAACATTAAAAAAGAGAAAAAGAAGTTGCAAAGTTTCTCAGAAATTGGGGACCAGTTGAAAGTTGATTCCAATAAAAAGATGGAGATCATCCAACAAGGCTTACAAATAACCACCACCATAGGCCAGCAGCAGAGTGAAGCAGGAGCCCATGGCATCATCTTGGGATTTCTCACCAGGACTGGGCTTTGAGGCCATGATGTGCTCCTGAAAGTGGTCCCTGTCTGGCCTGCTTTTTCACACTTTATGTCTTTTGTCCCACTCATAAATCGTATCTAACTTAACCCAGTGTGCTACAGGAGCCAAGAAGTCCTAACTGTTTCTAGCAAACAAAGATTTCCCACTTATTTACCACGTGCTGGGGGCTGTTCCAAGCACACAACAACCCTATGGGGTAGGTCCTATTATTATCTTTCAGTGACAGATGAGGGGATGGCGAAGAACACAAGAACCTCCCCCCTTCCCCGCGCCCCACTGAACCACAGGGGAAAGAAGGCTGATCTGAACCCACAAGCCAAAGGGTGTCTGAGGATTCCTAACTCCAGCAAGGGAAGGAGAGGGTTAAAGAGTAAGATGAACATACATGGGAATCTTTGCTGTCTGGGCAGGCAACTCACGGCAAAGATGTATTTTCTTGAACATTCAGCAGGGTGGGGCCACCTCCCTGATCAGAACTGCACTCTCCTGTCCCCCCAAGCGCGCCCCAGGTCATTAAATAGAGGAGCCAGAAGTTCAGGCCTGGCCCGCCCCCTCCCCCTCCCTCTTCCCCAAAAGGAAAATGAGGTGGGGGGAGCATGAATTACTTCACTGGCCATCGGGAGGAAACGTAACATGTGCCCTCCAGTGATTCATTTGGGTGGACTACTTTCACACCGAGCTAAATGCAAAAGTTCAGAGGAGGGTCAGCGGGCGGCCCCTCCCTCTTTGAGTGCGGGAGAAATTTCCTCCTTGTAAAGGACAAGCACAGTTGGAATCAAACTCCATCCAAACAGGAAATCACCAAGATTCTAGGTAAACGTGGCGCCTTATTTTTAAAGGACCAACTTTTTTATTTCATTGACTGGGTATTTCCCGAGTGCCTACTAAGTGCCAGGCACCCGGGCACGTAGTTGTTATGGACCTAGGATGTGCCGGGTGGGAAGATACAAAGAGGGAAAAGACAATGCACACACGCGCGCGCGCGTACACACAGACACACACACACACCCATCTGGCAAATCTTACAAGAGAAAGACTTTCGGGGGATTGTCTTTTTTCTAAAAATGAAAATAAAAGGTTGCGCGCGCACACACACACACACACACACACACACACACACCCTGACTCCCCAAAGTGCCCGGACTGAGTCCTGAGCAGGGAAAGTGGGAGGCCTGGGGCGAGGGGGATGGGCGCGCCCAGCGGGTTGGGTGACAAGGTGCAAGGGCAGAGCCGGCAGAGGCATCGGGAGTTGGCTGGCGAGCTTGCGGCAGAGGCAGGTGCCAGCTGCGAGTGGGCGGAGGGGCGGGCGCCCGGCCAGGCGGGGGAGGCCCGGCGTCACCTCTGCCTCTAGGAGTCGGGCGCGCATACGAGCTCGCCCAGAGCAGCCGGGGGCACGGGCGTCCCCGCCGCCCGCAGAAGGAGCCGCGGGAGCAGTCGCAGCAGCCGCCAGGCGACAGCATCCTCTGGAGAGACGCCCCAGGCTCCGCAGCCGCCTTCCTCCGCCCGGAGGCGAGCGCCGCCGCCCGCTCCCCGCGCTCCCGCCCGCCGTCGCCCCCCGGCCCCGCCGCCCGTCCGCCCGCGGGGGACAGCAGGCACCCGCGCCCCCGGCCCTTCCCTGCCGCGGGCTCCCGGGCCGGCGGCGCGGGGAGAGAAGGTGCCGGAAGCAGGGGCCCAGAGGCACCATCCCCGGGTCTCCAGTCCACGCGGAGAAGAGACGCCCGGCAACACCGCGAGCCCCCGCGCCGCCGGTCCCCAAGTTCAGGGGCGACACCCCTCAAGGAGGGGGAGGGGTGCGATCCCGCGCGGTGAGCACCCCGGCCCCATCGACCCCGGCCGGCCCTCGGCGCCCAGCGCCCGCCCGGGTCCCCGGAGACGCCCGCGCGCCCCGGCGGGGCCATGCCCGCGCTGCGCCGGGACCGCCTGCTGACCCTGCTGCTGCTGGGCGCGCTGCTCTCCGCCGACCTCTACTTCCACCTCTGGCCCCAGGTGCGGCGCCAGCTGCGGCCCCGGGAGCACCCGCGGGGCTGCCCGTGCGCCCGCCGCGCCGCCTCCCCGGGCCCGGCCCCCGCCGCCGCCTCCCCGGCCCCCCGCGCGGCCGCGCGCAACTTTTCCCGAGCCGGGCCCGGGCCCGAGCGGCGCGGCGGCCGCGGCTCCAAACTGCAGGCCCTCTACGCCCACCCGCTGTACCGCGTCCCGGAGGAGCCGCCGCTCCTCGGGCCGGAGGACTCGCTCCTGGCCAGCCAGGAGGCGCTGCGGTACTACCGGAGGAAGGTGGCCCGCTGGAACAGGTGAGGACCCCGGGCGCGAGGCGCCCGCCGCGCGCACTGCCCGGCCCCGCCGCGCCCCCCGCCCCGGCCCGCCGCGGCTTCGCCCAGCGCTCCGGCTCCGCCCGGGCGCGGCGGGTGTGCCCTGCCCGGACCCCACCAGCCGTTGCGGGCGGCAGAGCTCAGCCCCGAGCGCATCTCAGCGGGAGGAAAAGTTTCTGTGCTGCAGCCCCGCCAGGAAATGCTCCGAGCCCCTCCCCTTGGGCTCCTGGTTCACTCCTTAGCCCCACTTGTGTTCCCTGGCCGGCTACCCGCCTCCTTCAATCCTCGCCCCGATGTGGGAAGCCGCCGCTGGAGTTGGGCGATCCAGAATAGGTTCCCAGACAGAGCCAACTCCAGAGCTGGTTCGAATTCCGCACTTAGCTGTAGACCTGGGTGCCTTCCAGAAAGCAATGCTACTCCCTGAAAACCCAGCTCATTCTCTTAACTTACTCCAATGCCCAGGTCAGAGATCACAAGAGGTCAGCTGGGGCAGAAAGCTAAGTGGTTGGTGCCCTGATCGGTTCTGTTTAAAACGTGTCTTGTCCCTCTGGTGAGTGCTAGAACCTGAAGGCGGTTTTAGTGTTGTGGTGATTTGGGCAGACTTGGTTCCAGGCTTGATGCTTTTATGCACAGAGATAAAAATCTACCTGGGAATTTTTAAGATCCAAAGCAAAATGCAGAGGGGGAAAAAAAAACCAAACATATTTAGGTTTAAATTTAGAAAGATATATTTGTAAAAAGGTGCGGGGGATGTGGGGGGTGGGGGGGTGGTTTGGAGAAGGCTGAGTGGTGGATACTGAGATCCCCAGGTAATGACCGAGGACGTTAAATGAGTTAGAGCTCTGTTTTGAAGTACAGACTTGTCTAAATATCACTCACATCCAGAGTTCACTTATGTACCACACCCATCCCTTTCCTTAATGCAAGAGATTTCAAAAGGAGATGTCATCGGATGGCTTCAGAGTCCCTGTGGAGGATGGGTAGACCATAAATCGCCGTGGAAACTCAGTGCAAGCCCAGTTTAACTGTTTGCTCGTTATTCTGTGGTGCTAGGACCGAGAGAGGGCTTTCAGAAAGTAAAAAAGACACAAAATGGAGATTTCAGCTATTGGCTGAAATCACTGTGGTGAATTTCAACTGCAACTCCATGGCTGACGATTTCATATTAGAAAGGAAGTGGTTCTCCATTTCATGGCTAATTGTGCGTAATAAAAAGGCACTTGGAGATGGCTCCTCAGACACTGTCATTTTCAGCATTACCTTTCTTTCGTCCATAACGTGGGCGGCCGGATCGATGGACGAGGAAATTTTGCCCTTAGAAAATTGTCCGCACATCTGTTGAAGATTTGAGACGTGAGGGGACTTTGACCAAAGTCACTGGCTCTTTGGCAAACGTAGCCCCACAGTGTGCACATTTTTGCCGCCTTCGGGTTCTTCATGTTACTTTGGTCCTGAAGCGAAAGCCTAGGGGAATGCTTGGGCAGAAAAGCAAAAATCTTCCTTACCAATCTGTCCGGCAATCGATTTGGAGCTTGATTTCCACACCCTTGTGTGTCACAAAGACGCATTTACTGGCCAGAAATGGTTTGGGTCATTTAACGGCGGATCGACCAATGAGGGCTGGTGACCTTGCTGTATTCGGAGGGAACAGGGTAGTTTGGTGGGGTTGGTGGGCATGTGACCCTTGTGATATTTATTTCCCTCTCCCTTTTAATCCTTGAGCTCTCAAGTGAAGGTTTGTGGCTGAAACGGGTGAGTAACCTGCACTCTCGAATACCGAAAGTGGATCTCGGTACCTACCTTCACCCGAACTGTATGGTAAATGCCAACGTGATGATATTAATACGCATGTGCATTGTTACTCGTGGCAGGGTTAAAAACGGAACCTGAAGACTCATTAGCCAGTGTGAATTTGAATCACGCGCCTTGTTCTGTTGTGAGAGACAGTCCCCCATTACCTTAAGCGAGAGAGTGCCCTGATGAATATGAAGCCCGCATGCCTTTTCCACCGTGCAGGGCCAAGGAAGGCTCCAGAGTTCGCTGCAGACAGATAATTAGAACAGACAGCAAAGGAAGAAATAGTGAATGACCTTGCTAATGGCTTATCTCTTGCACGGACTAGCCCTCCATGTGTGTGTAATGATGTGAAGTCGGAAGGTATCTTTCTACAACTGTGAGCTCACTACCAATAAAAGGTAGATAATGCCCCATCTTCTTCCCCCAGCACATTCCTTTTCGATTTCAGTGGACGATGGGGCTTATACGTCGTTTTGAACGTCTCAGGTTTCCGATCAGTATTTGTTCATCGGGTGTCAGTATTCGGTTAAGTTGAAATGCAAAAGATATATCGCGTGTCGGGTGGACAGTCTCGTGCTATGGGGCCCTCAGGCTTTCTGCAGACCTCCCCAACCCACTCCTTTCTCCCTCAAAATGTAAGTAAGTGTGGCACAATCCAAGTGAAAAATGCAATCAGGGAAAATGTTTCTGTCAGGTCGTCGGTCACTGCTCGCAGCCGGCGAGCCAACGCCAGGCCCTAGCAGGCATGATGACACATTTGGCACCTGTCTTGAATAGTGAAAAGGACAGAACAAAGAGCCAGGGGAGTATAGTCTTCACTACTTCAGGCCCTAAACCAGCCAGCCGCAGGAAGCCTTTTCCTTTCAAAGTAATGGATGGAAGGCGGGGCTTACAGATGGAAGGCGGGGCTTACAGATGGAAGGCGGGGCTTCCCTGGCGCACAGGTAACTGTTCACCCCGCGGCTATCCTTGCCTCGGAGGCTGGGCTTTCTGGGTTTGTGGGCTGGGCTGCTTCTCTGCCCACAAGCTACCCAAGCCAGCCAAGACCTGTCCTCTGACGTGTCAGAAGTGGCCGGGCCTTTTGCCCACGTATCTTCGGTTGGCTCCTCTGTAACTCTCTGGTCTTGACAGGCAAGGCCAAACAGGGTCATGCCCCACCACCCCCCTCACCTCTCACCCCTCACCCCCCTTCCCCATGCCCAGACTCCTGCAGCTAACACATAAACGCAAGCTCCCCACTCCCTGCTCTTCTTTCTTTGTGACATTTCCTCAGGTATCCGGAAGGTTGTGTCTCCCCACAATTACAGCTTCAGCATTTCTGAGCAGCGTGCGTGTGTATCTGTGTTCTCCGTCCCCTCCTACCTACTTGCTGTCGCCGAAAGCCTAGCCCTGTGTTTCTCTTCGAAAATCACAGCGAAGACACTGGGCAGCTTTTCAAACCTGACAGTTGTTTAAGGGGAGTAAATTGGCTCAAGTTTTTCCGGGGGAAGCTTTGAGAAGACCCAGCAGCCGAGGCAGATAGAGGAGAGTGGGGAGGGGAGGGGAGGGGGAGAGAAGGAGCCAGAAAAGATGAAGAAGTCCGCTGGAAATGAGAACTGTCTGTGCTAAGAGGTTTTGAAGGCAAAGCTTCTTCCCACCGTGGCATCTATGGAATGAAAAATACAATCTCTTTATTCTCACCCCGTCCAACCCCCCAGGCCTGTACCTCTTTTTCTCTTTCCTGCTTATCTCGTGCTGGCCCCAGACCATTGGGATTGATTGGGAGCAGGCAGTGCAACTCGCAAAGGCAGATAAAAGTCCAGGTTCTTACTCCTGGAGGGCGACCATTTGCTTTTCTCCCAGAGTCAACAGGGCCTTGGCCCCCTGACCGATTCTTCCGCCAGCGATGCCAGGCTAAGAAAGGAAATGACCTCCTTTGGTTTGAAAATGGGCCTCAACCCGACCTGTGTGTGACTGCCATTTCTCTTTTCCAATTAGAGCTTTGCTTGACTGGTTTGGGAAGGGCTCTTGATTTATATCGGTTTCCGCATCCCTGGACTTGTAGCCGGGGGAAACCTCTCCACTCTCCTCAGAGTCACATCCTCCAAACAGATGGCGTCTGAGAGGACTAACCCAGGGCCATCTTCGGGTGCCTTCTCCCTCGTTCCAGAACCCAGTCTTCGCTGCCGTTTCTGCAGCAAAGACCTAAATCAGGGCGGCTCTCAGTGTTGTCCAGTCAAGGAGGACAGGCACTTTCTGTGTCCAGTTATATCAAAATGAAGTCCTGGGGCGCCTGGGTGGCGCAGTCGGTTAAGCGTCCGACTTCAGCCAGGTCACGATCTCGCGGTCCGTGAGTTCGAGCCCCGCATCGGGCTCTGGGCTGACACCTCAGAGCCTGGAGCCTGTTTCCGATTCTGTGTCTCCCTCTCTCTCTGCCCCTCCCCTGTTCATGCTCTGTCTCTCTCTGTCCCAAAAATAAATAAACGTTGAAAAAAAAAATTAAAAAAAAAAAAAATGAAGTCCTTTGGCCAAGGACTAGAGGCTGTTTGTCAGCTGTTCCATTGTTCCCAGTCCCCAACACTCTCCTTTTCACCGCACGAAGTTCTCATCAATCCTGGGAACTCAACTGGTTAACTGCATGCAAATCCTTCCTCCCGAAACATGAAACATACTTGGTCTGGCCCAGGGACTCCCCGTACACGTGCTAACTTAGGCCTCACGGTTTCCTTAGAAGTAGGCGTGTGCTTGGAGGCGCCTGGGTGGCTCAGTCGGCTGAGCGTCCGACTTCGGCTCAGGTCATGATCTCACGGTCCCTGAGTTCAAGCCCCACATCAGTCTCTGTGCTGACAGCTCAGAGCCTGGAGCCTGCTTTGGATTCTGTGTCTCCCTCTCTCTCTGCCCCTCCCCTGCTCATGCTCTGTCTCTCTGTGTCTCAAAAATAAATAAAAACATTAAAAAAAAAAAAGAAGAAAAGAAGTAGGCATGTGCAGTAGGCAGAATTCCAAGGTGGCCCCATTAGATTCCCAGCCCTGGTATAAACACGCCCTCTCCTCATTATTCTGCCAAATGTTAATCTAGGTGCTGGTGTCGAGGAATTGTACAGCTGTAATTAAGGTCCCAGATGAGTTGACCTTGGGATAGACAGATTATCCCAGTGTGCCTGACCTAATCGCAGGAGCCCTTTAAAAGCAGGGAGTTTTTTTGGGGCGCCTGGGTGGCGCAGTCAGTTAAGCGTCCGACTTCAGCCAGGTCACGATCTCGCGGTCCGTGAGTTCGAGCCCCGCGTCAGGCTCTGGGCTGATGGCTCAGAGCCTGGAGCCTGTTTCCGATTCTGTGTCTCCCTCTCTCTCTGCCCCTCCCCCGTTCATGCTCTGTCTCTCTCTGTCTCAAAAATAAATAAATGTTGAAAAAAAAAAATTTTTAAAGCAGGGAGTTTTCTCCGGCTGATCAAAGAAAAGGAAATCAGAGATCCAAAGTACGATATGGATCTGAGGGGCCACTGCTGACTTGAAGATGGAGGGGGCCACCTGGCGAGGGACACTGAGGACTTAAGATTGGCCCGCAGGCGACAGCCAGCAGGGAAACAGGGACCTCAGTCCCGCCACCACAAGGAAGCAAATTCTGCCAGGGGCGAAAACGAGCTCAGAAGCAGATTTCTCCCCAGAGTCGCCAGACGAGAACTCAGCCTGGGGGACAGCTTAACGTCAGCCTTGCAGAGGCTGTGCAGAGAACACAGGTAGGGCCAGGCTGGACTTCAGGCACAGAACTCGGTGACTGAACCGATGGGTGTTGCTCTAAGCCCCTGGGTGTGTCATAGCCAACAAATAGCAATAGCAAACAAATCTGGTACTGCCGTTGATTTCCCTCTATAGAGGAAACTGAGGACGAGAAGGTTGTATCACGTGTCTTCCAAAGTCAGGCAGCCAGCAAACCACAGGCAGGGTTCGTACCCAGAGCGTCTGGCTCCAGGATGCACGCCCTAACCATCCGCTGCACCACTGCGCGTCTTTTGAAGTCCACAGGCCCTCGCTTTCCCTCTCCCGGAAAGGCTTTTCTGACTGCCTCCACCCACTCTGGCCCCTCTCTGACTATACCCCTCCTCTGCATATAAGACCATATTACTTTTTGTGACTGAGCCCCGTCCGGCTTCATGGCAGCTGCTAGAAGCTTCCTGGGGGAATGAATAGCCACTTGCTTCTGGCACGAAAAGCCCCCGGCTTGCACGTGGTCACGCTACCACATCTGTTTCATGGTTTCCCGTGGGGCTGGGAGGGGGCGGGGACAGCCAGAGTCAATTATCTGGGGAACGCGTCACGGGAAACAGACAACATCAGGATTTGGGGCCTGTGAGCAAATGGTCTGCTGTCTCCTATGAAGAAAGCCTCACACTGAAAGAATCCCAACTGTAAAATCACCCCACCTGTCGCTTTAGCTCCTCCCTGTAAAGGTCTAAGACAAAGCCACCCTACTGAGACTTTCTGAAATTTGGAGCTGAGGTGGGTGTTCTCTTTATTGCAATAGCCTAAATGAAATCAATTAAAAAAAAAAAAAAAAAAAAGCCCCGAAGGAAAGTTGAGAGGGTGTCATATTCCAGGAAGAGGGAATTTCCTCCGCTTCTGGTACTTTCTGAGGAAGAGCGGCCAAGAAGTCTTGCTTAAAGAAAGTGGGAAGCACGGAGACCCTGAGTGAGCCAACGCAATCCCCGAGCTGCCCCTTGGCAAGTGCTGACCCGTGTTTTTCTTGTGATTATTCATTAAGCTGAGGCCGAGGAGAGCCTGTGGATTCTGCTGAAGTCGGCCTGCCTGTGGCCGCAAGCCGAGTGGGGGATACCATTCTCGACAGCTGCCGCTTTAGGGGAACAGAAGTTTCTAGGCCAAAGAGCATCTGCGAACCTGTTGTCAGAGGCAGGCACACACATACATGCCTGATGAAAACCATAGCAAGGAGAAGACAAAAAGGGCTTAGCCCTTCTGGTGCCCTGTCACTTGGCAGAATGTCCTATGGCTGCAATGTGAAATCAGGACAGACTGGGTCTGAGTGCTGTGGAGACGCGGGCATCCGGGACTCTGAAGGGGAAGAACTGGGGGCGGCCAGCAGAACCAGGCTTGGGCGCGACGCAAAGTTAAGAATCAGAAAAGGGTCTGATTTATTGGATCCCCGAGGAACAGACCAGTTCCATCTGGAAAGCCACAGGGAATAGAAAATAGTGGAGGACTGTGGTTCCTAAGCCAAGAACCTGTAATAAGACTCAGCAAAATACGGAGAGTGAAAGAGAAACTTAAGGAGTTTGGCACGGGGGCACATGGACCGAGAAGCTGGGCTATTAAAAAAAAAGCTGGCCCGGGAAGAGATGGAATTTTAGAAAACTTGGAAGAGGTTGATGGGTTAGAAAAGATCTCTGCTGGCAGAAGGAAATCAGAGCTGCCTCTGGCCCTGGGAAGTCAGGCATAGCTCAGATAGCAAACTTGCGATCAATACCTGGGCCGTCGTGGAATCGTGGGGAAATATTTCGGGGGGGGGTCGTAGGGAAATATTTCTGATGTTGCTAACCAAAATGGAGTCTCTGCGGAGGGACAGATTGTCTCTCCTGGCCAATTCAGGTGTCCCACAGGGTGTCAGTTTCATCAGTCCAAAGGGGAGTTTTGGATTTCTGACTCATTTTTCCCCATGGCTGAAGAGTTACAAATTCTATAGGAATAGTGTATTTATCTGCACTTACAGTTCAGCCCATGTTTTCCACTCTGAGTTAAGAATTATGCACAGCCAGTAGCTGTATTTTTTACGCATTCTGCGCCCCTCGGAACAGTCGGAGACGCTAGAGAAAGACCAGCCGCAACTCCATCATCAAATCAAGCCCCTTATTAACCACTGTTTCATTGAAAGGGTTTTGGGGTTTTTTTCCACGGAAGGGGGAGGGGGGCAGTCCCTGGACCCTACTGAGTTCAAGGGATAAGGTCTATGTTTCCCTTAAATGTTATGACAAATTTGCATTCTGTGCATATGCTTATTTTCCTAAGAAATAGTTTACTGCTTTTGGAAAGTCTACTTTGGTTTCAAGTGACAGAAACCCAACTCAAAGTAACGCAAGTAGGAAAAGGAAATGTAGAGACTCAAGTAACCAAAACCCAGTGAGGGCCTGTCTTAATCCCCTCCTGCGGCTTTGGGTCCCAGCTGCTCAAGGACCAGAGAGAAAAAGGGTGTCTCCGGTTTCCAAAAAAAAAAAAAAGATAATGAGCAGAGATGCTGATTGGCCAGGTCCGAGAAAACAGCCAGGCTGTAGAGGGCTATGATTGGCCCAGCTTTGAGGCGTGCCCACCTCTCAACCAATCCCTGACGTCAGGGAGGTGGCGTCATTGGAAACTGTGCATTCTCAGGCCAGGTGGCTCATTGAGGGGAGGAGCGGTGCACCTGGGTGTAGACTTCAAGGGTCCTGGAGAAACTGTCACCGGTGATGCTGGAAAGTTTCTCAGCTTAAGCGCAGGGCCCTTTCTGACTCCTTTAGCTACTGTTCTGGAGTTTTAATTGAGACTTGAAAATCGAATTCATTCACAACAGATTCCTAACATGTGCGGGCTTTTTATACCAACCATTAAAATCCTCCCAAGAAGACAGCCATCTTCATTTATTGGGGCTTAAATCAACGTTACTCTCTACACGGGAGCCCAACGAAGAAACCGAGGTGGACCCAGCTCATTCGTGGGCTCATGTCTCTTTCTCCCAAAAAGAGATTCCACTTCGAGCCAAGATGCCTGTGTGTCAGTCCCGAGGAAACCACTTACCTTCTTCAGGACTCCCTTCCTTTGGATTGAAGAGAGTGAACCTCTGGTCCCTGAAGGCTCCTTGCTGCTCTGTTTCCCAGGCACAGCACATCTTTGACCAAGATTTCTTCTTCAAGGTCTATCAGAGTGAAAATATGGGACAGGCATTTTTGAGATGTGCTCCATGAACTTCCAGGGTTCTGGGAGATGCTTCTCAAGTTCTGCAAATGACGGATTAATTTTTCATCTTGAAAGAGTGTACTTTAACACAATTCTGAAGTTCTTGTATGGGAAAACTCACACCCGATTGTGTTATACACACGTGGTAGCCCGTAGAGCCTGCGGCAGGTAACTTAGGTGGACAGATGGCTTCTCCTCCGATCTTTGTTTAATTGAGGAGTATTCTGAGATTGCAAGGTGAGCTATTAAAAACCGTCTCCCGTCCCAACTACTTATGTATGTTTGTCACGATTTTTTGTACCGTGCTACCACAACGATGTGCGGAAATTAATCAGGTACTGAAATAAGACTACTTCTATCTGTCATTCCCCCCACTTTTGAATGCTTGAGTTCATAATCCTGTTTTCCTTCTCGTTCTTATCAATTAGCTTTTAAAAATAAGTTTACAGGGGCGCCTGGGTGGCGCAGTCGGTTAAGCGTCCGACTTCTGCCAGGTCACGATCTCGCGGTCCGTGAGTTCGAGCCCCGCGTCGGGCTCTGGGCTGATGGCTCGGAGCCTGGAGCCTGTTTCCGATTCTGTGTCTCCCTCTCTCTCTGCCCCTCCCCCGTTCATGGTCTGCCTCTCTCTGTCCCAAAAATAAATAAAAACGTTGAAAAAAAAATTAAAAAAAAAAAAAGATAAGTTTACATATTTTAGCCTATAAATTAGATTTATAATAATAAATGACGAGTTTGGTTTATTTCATACATTGGGATTCTGTGCAAGGTTTCTTTTGTAAGGAAGGTTCCACTTCTAGAAAATTTTTGAAAGCCGCTGACTTGGACTATATGGGAACAGAGTAAACGTTTTTTCCTCTTTCCTCAAAAACTGATGGGCCTAGAACCCAAGCCCCCTGCCCTCCCTTACCCCCCTCGCTCCCAGCTATTATCACTAGTGAGAGCACGGCCACACACCCCCACCATGGCTTTGCCAATGCTTGTGGCCACTTGAGCGAATGAGAGCATCTTTTAGGCCTTGTGTACTATTCCTGCTTTGCTGCGCAGCAAATCACACCAAAATATCGTGACTTAAAAACGAGACCCGTTTACTGGCTCACGATTCTGCAAGTCTGCAATTTGGGCTGGGCTCAGCTGAGCGGTTCTTCTGGCCTCCTTGGGCTCAGTGAGACATCTGTGGTCAGGTGCCACACAAACTCTGCCGAGCTAGGCTGTGTCCCCTCCCGGGGGGGGGGGGGGGGCCCTGTCTGGGCCTTGACGGAGATGACGACGGTGGTTCCACATGGCAGTGAGCTAATCCCGGCTGCGTCACGTAGTGGTGGAAGGTTACCAAGAGAGGGTGGAAGTGGACATCACCCCTTGAGGTCCTGGCCAGGACCTGCTGAATGTCGCTTCTGCTGCCTTCTGTTGGCCAAAATAGATTAAAGGCCACGTGGGGAGATTTGGGTCTCCTGGCCATTGGAGAGGAGGTGGTCTAATAACTTAGGACCGAGCAGAGGCTCCAAGGAAGTCCCTTTGGCTGGCACTTGCCAGGCAGTGAGCCAGCAGCTGTAAGTGGCAACAGCCTGCCTCATGTGTCCGTGAGAAAGAAATCTAATAGAGCCCTTTAAAACTCGAGCGAAGCAGTTGTGGACTGAATCATGTTCCCACAAAACCCATATGTTCAAGTTCTTACCTGCAGCGCACCTCAGGATGTGACTGTTTTTGGAGACTGGGCCTATAAAGAGATAATTAAGGTTAAATGAGGTCACCAGGGTGGGGCCTTAATCCCCTATGACGAGTGTCCTTGAAAGAAGCGGGAGAGACCCCGGGAGATACTTATGTACGGAGGGAAGGCCATCTGAGGACGCAGGGAGAAGGCGGCCGTCCGCAAGCCATGGAGACAGGCCTTGGGAGACACCATCTCGGTGACACCTTGATCTTGGACTTCCAGGCTCCAGAAGCGTGGGAAATAAATTTCTATTGTGTCAGCCACACCCGGTGGGTGGTATTTTGTTATGGCAGCCTGAGCAGACTAATAATACAGAGGCTAACTGACAGGGATAGTTAGGGCTAGTCTGCTGGCTCAGGCCTGCCTGCACCTCAGCTCCCTGGGGCACACGGCAAAGCCAAGCTGTCTCTGAAACCGTCCTCTCCCCCGGTGTGGTTCTCCCAGCTTCACCAGGCCTCCGGGCCTCCCTTTTCAAGCCCTTAAAAACTCCCTCGTTCACAGACAAGATGGCCTCAATCCTTTCCTTAGGGCCAAGTGATTAGCTCTTCGTTTCGTTTTTTTTTTTAACCTACCTGTTTGTGGGTAGACTTGAAGATCTCCCTTCTTCTGGAGACCATTTTTCAGACCAGAAGCCGACACCTGGCTCTCTGTCTCCCTGCATCCCTCCTAGGATGGCCCTCCTCCTCCCCAAGGCCACAGGTCCTCTGATTGATGGGCCGAGGACACAACGTCATCCTTCAAGGGTGCTTAAAGCCCGTTTTGTAAATTTGTAAACCCTTCCTTACCTGTGAACCGCCAGAACATTTAGAACAGCGATGAAAATTTTTTTTCACTTATCAGGTGTATTAAGCGCCTATTATTTCATAAGCAAATCTCCAAAGACCGTTATCTGTTACTTACCTATAGGGAATTTGTGATAATAATTGTTAATATTAGTAATGGCATGAATATGGAGAGTCCTTTTCACTTCCCGAAGCTTTTTTTTTAATTATTTTTTTATGCTTATTTATTTCTGAGAGAGACAGAGGCAGAGCGTGAATGGGGAAGGGGCAGAAAGAGGGAGTCACAGAATCCGAAGCAGGCTCCAGGCTCTGAGCTGTCAGCACAGAGCCCGACGCGGGGCTCGAACCCACGAACCATGAGATCACGACCCAAGCCGGAGTCAGACACTCAACCGACTGAGCCACCCAGGTGCCCCTTTCCTGAAGCTCTTTTAAACAGTCTGTAATTCATTCACCGTAGATTGGTGTTTACAGCCAGTAGGAGGTTGACCTGAGTGTCCCCATGGAAACACATCCAGTCAATCTGTGTTTTGAAGCACAAATTGTTATAAAGCTGTGTTATAAAGCAGCGTCCTTGGCAACAGCCTGGGCTGGTGGGGCCTCAACTGTCTGTAGTGGATGCTATGCAGGACCCCCGGGGAAAAACTACGAGTACTGCCTTGTACGGAGACCATCAGAGGCCACACCTCTCAAAGGAGTCTCCATTGAAATGGACAGAAATTCCCTCAGTGAAACTTGATGGTGTCAGAACAACACAGGGAAACATTTATGTGCCGTGTTTATTATAATCATAAGCATTATGTTATTCTAATAGAAGAATGAGAAACTGAGGTCTTTTGCTATCAGAAAATCAAATACCATCAAGGATGGACTTTAAAATATGTTTAATGTTGGGGCGCCTGGGTGGCGCAGTCGGTTAAGCGCCCGACTTCAGCCAGGTCACGATCTCGCGGTCCGTGAGTTCGATGGCTCAGAGCCTGGAGCCTGTTTCCGATTCTGTGTCTCCCTCTCTCTCTGCCCCTCCCCCGTTCATGCTCTGTCTCTCTCTGTCCCAAAAATAAATACACGTTGAAAAAAAAATTTTTTTTAAATAAAAAAATAAATAAATAAAATATGTTTAATGTTTATTTATTTATTTTGAGACAGAGAGAGAGCGGGGCGGGGGGAAGGGGGTTGGCAGACAGAGAGACAGAGGGAGAGAGAGAGAGAGAAAATTCCAAGCAGGGGCCATTTGGGTGGCTCAGTCAGTTAAGTATCCGACTTCAGCTCAGGTCATGATCTCAGGGTTCGTGGGTTCGAGCCCCGCGTCGGGCTCTGTACTGACAGCTCGAAGCCTGGAGCCTGCTTCAGATTCTGTGTCTCCCTCGCTCTCTGCCCCTCCCCTGCTCACGCTCTGTCTCTCTCTCTCTCTCTCTCTCTCTCTCTCTCCTTCAAAAATAAATAAAAAAAAAAAAAATCCCAAGCAGGCCCCACCCTGTCAGGGCAGAGCCTGACATGGGGCTCGATCTCACCGACCACGAGATCATGATCTGAGCTGAAACCAAGAGCTGGACACTTAACCAACTGAGCCACCCAGGCGCCCCTGCCATCAAGGAAGGATTTTAATTTTTTTGCTCCGTGCCTGGACCCCTGGGCAGAGATGCTTTACGAGACGTTCGGCAACAGCTGCGAGCCTGAGCCAACGCCCCGCGTCTCAGAAGCTGGCGGCCACGTCTTTGAGCCACTGGGTCTTCGCATTTCCTGAGCAAGTTCTGAGAAGGGAATTCTGTCACTGCATTGGTTTCCTAGGGCTGCGGTGACGAATGTTTCCTTGCACACTTCTGGAGGCTGAATCTGAAACCAAGGTGTCAGAGGCTCTGGGGAGGCGGGGGGGGGGGGGGCACAAGTCCTTTGCTACAAGAGTAGCTTCCAGCATTCTTGGACTTGGGGCCGCATCACCCCAAGCTCTGCCTCCACGGTCACATCACCTCCTCTTCCGCCCATGTGTCTCTCTTCGAAGGCCACGTGTCACTGCATCTGGGGCTCACCTGAATAATACAAGACCATCTCTTCTCAAAATCCTGGACTGTGTTACATCTGCACAGATGCCATTTCCAAACAAGGTCACATTCCCCGGTTCCAGGGATTTAGGTCCTGGACGTTAGGTGTTTGGGGAGAGCACCCTGCCCCCTGTACCGTTATGAGTAGAAAGGCCGTCAGTTACCTTTGTAACTGTCCCGTTATTTTATGATGAGATAGATCATAAACATCGTTATGATCTATCTCCTAAAATAAACGTAGGGACACCTGGGTGGCTCAGTCGGTTAAGCGTCTGACCTTGGCTCAGGCCATGAACTCGTGGTTCATGAGTTCAAGTCCCACATCAGGCTCCGTGCTGACAGCTGAACCAGCTTCGGACCCTCTGCCCCCTCTCTCTCTCTGCCCCTCCCCGACTTGCCCTCTCTCTCTCTCTCTCTCTCTCTCTCCCTCTCTCAAAAATCAATAAATATTAAAAAAATTTTTTTTAATGAAAAAATTTTAAAAATACAATACAATAAAATAAATGTAAAATAGTTGAGAAAAACAAGTCCAAGGGAAAATAGGACAGATGGGGCCTAGAGTGAAGAGCTTCTCAGAGCACTTCTGTGAACACCTGCCCACCCCAGAGTTAGCTGTGCTCGGGGACCCATCAGTCGTGTCTACAGGGCGAATGCTAGCCTGTAGCCCAGGAAGACCATAGGGTTCCCGTCAATTCCCCGGGGTCCTCCTCCCTCACATCCTACCGCTCAGAGGACACCTTGTGGGTAAGGACCAGGGTCCTCCACCTTGGAAGACGGTCCCGTCGGTGACTCCGTGCACTCCCCAGCATGAGCGGCACTGTGTCCCAGAGCAAATACGTGCAGTCGTGTCCCCGTGGGCCGCACTGCCCAGTTCCCGGCACACAGGCCTGCCGGCTTGTCTTATGTAAGGAGAAAATCGACAGCGCTGAGGTTCCAGGGGAATGGGGAGCAGGTGCACCCTTGGGGAAGTCCTCCACCCCTCCCGCTGTCTTCGCAGAGCTTCTGATCGACACTGAGTGGCAGCGCATTTAGGGTCAAACTCCTGGAGGCACCTGGAGTGCAGCTCGTCAGGGTTGACATTCAGCGCAGAGAAACAGACTTGGCTGTTGGCTAAACTTGGAGATAAAAACAAAAGGGTCTTGAAGAAGGTCACGGTCGAACCAGACGGGTGAGTGGATTCAAAGCCACCGACCTGTGCCCAGCGAGGAGCCCAAGTTCCAAGGGCAGTCGGGATCCTCCCGCGATACGTGTGGATCTGCTGGGACAGATGGGCCAGAGGGTAATCGGTACCTCCAAGCCATATGCCGTAGCATGTGACTGCAAGATTTGGGGCTGGAAAAATATGAAAATAGATAATAACCGAATGCCCACCTTAGGTGTTAAAAAAACCATCAACAGAGCAACGATCGAATGCCTAATTTGAGCAGTGGAGCTTACTAGTGGTCCCCGAGGGTTAAATTCATTGCAAAATGTAACCGAATGAGGTGGTTTTCTGTTCTGTTATGAGCTGTAAAGCCATTAAAAAGGTCTGAGGAGGTCAGCCAGAAATGATGAGTCTGGATTTATGGCAGTTGTTCTATGGCCCTTCTTTCTGGCAATAGCAGAGCTAAGCGATCTGTTAAGGCTACTCATGAACTGTGATATGAAAACTGTTTTGTCTGCACTTACGAAAATGCTTCCTCCAGACTTTCCCGGCGGCGGGGAGGGTTGCTATGCCCAACTCATCCAAAAACATCAGTTACTCGTTAAGTATAGAAAAGTAAGCAGATGGAGGGGTGCCTGGGGGGCTCCGTCGGTTGAGCCTCTGACTCTTGGTTTCGGCTCAGGCCATGATCCCAGGTTCATGGGATTGAGCCCTGAGTCGGGCTCTGTTCTGAGTGTGGAGCCTGCTTAAGAGTTTCCTCTCTCTCTCTCTCTCTCTCTTTCTTTCTCTCTCTCTTCCTCTCTCTCCCACTTGTGCGCTCTCTCTCCCTCTCAAAACAAAAACAAACAAGCAGATGGGCCAGAACATTTGCGCCCCAAAGGAGACAGCTGGCTCCTTCTTGCCCTTTGGATCTCCTTTCAAAACTGCCCACTCACAGGGATCTTTCCTGTCCCATCAACCTAGACGGGTCCCCAACTCTCTCTTGCCACTCCTGCCTTATTTTCATCAGGGCTCTTGACACAATTTAACGCCTTCTTGTTTATTGATCTGCTTAGCGTAAAACCTCACTAGATCGTAAGCGTTTAAGGATTGTATCAAACCGAATGGATACATCCACATCCGAATCCCCCCCCCCGAATCTTTCACCGGTATCTTAGGGGGTGGTGGTGGGGGAGAAAAGTCTTCGTAGATGTAATTCAGAATCTTAGGATGAGGAGATCATCCTGGATAATCTGGGTGGGTCCTAAAACAAGAACAAGGGTCCTTACAAGGAAAAGCAGAGGGAGGTTAGACACAGAAGAGGACACAGTGCGACCAAGAAGGCAGAGACCGGGGTGATGTGGCCACCAGGCAAGGCGGGCCAACAACCACCAGAAGCTGAAAGGAAAAAAGAATGGATTCTCCCCCGGGGCCCCCGGAAGGAGCCTGATAGCCTCACTGATACCTCGATGTCAAGCTCTGGGAGTCCAGAACGGTGAGAAAATACATTTCTGGAAAGCCACCACGTTTGGGGTTATTTCTCGCGGCAGCCACAGGAGCCGCTGGACGGAGGCTTGCTCGCCTCTTTGGCAGTGTGATCCCGTACCTAAAAGGCTGCTTGCACACAACGGGTGCCTCATAAATGTTTGGTAAATGAATGAGAAAAAAGAGTACTTGCGAGGCTCTGTAGTTAGGCAGTTCTGGGTTTAAATCCCAGCTCGGCCACCAGGCGCCCAAAGGCCTGAGGCTCATTTCCTGGAACCTCAGCGTCCGGGTCAGGAGTGGGGGGCTGTAATACCCACCCCCAAGGGGTAGCGGGGTCTGTCCCGCACTGAGCAGGGTGCCCGGTTCATGTGGTACATTGTTTTATGTTCCATGCGGACAACTTGCTACCTGTCCGTATCCAGCCTTACTCATGTGTGTGTGATACTCAGGTTCGATGACAGCAGCTGGGTCAGCTCCATTGCTAGGGTGAGACACCCGTGGGTCCAGCCCAGCCAGGGCCCCCCGCTTGTCTGGAAGCCCTGGTGCATCCAGAGAGAGAAAATACACGTATTGATTGGTCCGTGGTCACCGGGACATCAAATGCCTCATGCTTGCAGGCGGAGAAAACACAGAACCGGGTCAATGTGCAATTAGCCTACCTCTTTCAGAAATTACACCCCGGGGGCGCCTGGGGGGTTCAGCGTCCAACTTCGGCTGAGGTCACGGTCTCGCAGCTCGTGAGCTCGAGCCCTGCGTCGGGTTCCGCCCGGACGGTGCCGAGCCTGCTCGGAATTCTCGCTCTCTCCCCCTCGCTCTCTGCCCCTCCCCCGCTTGTGTTCGCTCGCAAAATACGTAAATAAATTTAAAAGAAAGAGAAAAGAAATCGCACCCCTTCCCACCCCCTACACCCACGCTCTGAGCGAAAACGGGTCCGTCAGTGAACGGTCCTCGGTCCCACGACTTGAAACGACAGTCTTGCAGATGGCAGATGCCATTTTAATTCTTCTCTTCTCATCTCTTGTCACCGAGTATTTTTTCAGCCAGTTAAACAGGCTGATCTCTTTCCCGTCCGGCCGTGCCTCTGGTGAGTTGGTGACGTTGACAGTAGCCGACCCTTGGTGAGCACGTACTCTGGGCGCTCGGGCGAGGCACAGGGCTTGTGTCCTTTGCATACTATCTCACTTAATTCTCACCACAACCCCACAAGAGACGTACTGTTACTACGCCCACCTTGGGTCACAGAGAAAGGCTCAGACAGGCTAGGTTCCCCTAGAAACCGGATTTCAAAGTCGGAAATTCCACACTGACTTGAACTTTGCCTCCTGTCTCAGATCGGGTCCTGGAAGCACATCTGAAGTGACATTGGAGGGCAGGAGGCCTTGCGGGCCGAGCTCTCAGATGCCCCCTTGCATCACGGCCCAGACATGCCCGAGGCAGAAATGCTCCCTACCTGTCTGCTGCGGACACATGAATCGCTATTGCCGGGTCGGCTAGAAGCACCAAAAAAGCTTTAAAAGATAGCTCAACTGGGGCGCCCGGCTGGCTCAGGCGGTTAAGAGACCCTTGGTTTCGGCTCAGGTCACGATCGTACGGCTTGTGAGTTTGAGCCCCACGTCGGGCTCTACACGGACAGTAGGGAGCCTGCTTGGGATTCTCTCTCTCCCGCTCTCTCTCTGCCCCTTCCCCACCCACGCCCTCTCTGTCTCTCTCAAAGTAAATACATGTAAATAAATAAAAATTAAAAATAGCTCAACTTGTCAGTCCTTATACACCATAGACCTGCTTTTTTATTTTTACACCCCAAAAAATTTGCTTTTTTAAACCAGGGAGAACATCGGTTATCGGTAGAATCTCTCACCCCCGTTCTGATTCCAGGCTTGGGTTTCATCACAGCCCTGCCGCTTTGTAGCCGTGTGACCCGGGACAAGTCATCTGGTCCCCGTGCCTTTAAGGAAGTCGTGACGGCAACACTGATTTTAGACGGAATTTCTGTGAGGATTCAACAGCTCAAAGTTGCAAAGTGCTTAAAATAGCGCCTGGCACAGGGGAGGCACCGCGTCGAGGTGAGCGAGTTTTCTTACCATTGTTCCGACTCGTAGACCCCTTTCGGATCACTGGTTCCTGTACCTGATTTTTGCTCATCAGAACGGAGGTCTGTCCACACGGTTCCCGTGCCTGGGATGGGTCCTGAAACGCCCGTTCCGATTCAGGCCTCCTCCCCTTGGGCTCCCCTCCAGCTCAGAAGCCCCTGTCACCCTGGCTAGGTCTTACTCAACCCCTGAGCCAGAGCGGTGACCCCATGAGGTCAGGATGGGCTTGGGAATCCAGGTGGCCCCCCCCCGCGAAAACAAGAGATCTGTTGCAACACAGCATGAAGCCAGCTCCGAGAGGAGGAAGTGATTGCATTTCAACCGGATAGACACGAGTTTGTGTTGTGAAATCCACCCATTCTGCAAAAGCTCACTCAAATCTCGATACAGTCCCTGCTTTCCCGCTGGCGAACAGATCAGCGTGTTTCGCGGTCTCCCCCACGCCCTCTCCCTGTCTTTACCGAGGCCCTGGCAGGAACCTAAATAAACCCTTGACGGAGCATCGCTTTCTCCGCACCCTCTGTTTTTTTATTTTTACACCAAGAAATGTTGCTTTTATCATCAGGGGGCACATCGGTTACTGATAGGCTGTCTCCCCCACATTCTGATTTCAGGCTTTGGTGGAAGAACAGAAAAGGCTCAGGTCAGAAGGCCTGGCTGTTCGGCCCCTCTTTCCATTTCCCGTGCTGTTTCCTTCATTTCCTCTTCTGGAGACGGGAGGGATGACGTAGTCACAGGGCTTGAGGGAACTAGATATAATCCATGCAAAGAACCCCCCGGATGCATTTGTTAATAAGCTCTACACAAACGCAAGTTGAGAGCGTTAAAAAAAAAAAAAAGTCATCCTATGTGAACTAAGTACCGTGAGACTGCGGCAGAGGCATCAAAATCCCCGTGTTCCCCTTGTGTCCCGGCCCCCTTGCAGCCAGGCGGCGGCCCTGTGACTGGTTCTAGCCCATGGTATGGGAGTTGGGGTGACTATGTCACTTCCCGGCCAAAGACCTTAACAGCCGGTGCCTCTCTTTTCTCCCCGTGATGACCTCGAAGGCCACTCACTGGGATCTCGGTGTGTCCCTAAAGCCGGGTCCCTGAGTCGTGCTGTGACCTTCATTAAACAAGTAGGCACGTGAGTGAGAGAGACGGCTTCGTTGGGCTAAACCCACTACTGAGATTTCCGGATGAAATTGTTACTCCAGCAAAATCTGATTTTACTCCGCAAGCACAGGTGTGAGGGAGACGTAACGTGGATTTCTTTTTCTTTTTTTAAAGTTTATTTGAGAGAGAGAGAAGAGAGAGACAGAGCGTGAGTGGGGGAGGGGCAGAGAGAGGGGGAGACACAGAATCCGAAGCGGGCTCCAGGCTCCAAGCTCTCAGCCCAGAGCCCCAGGTGGGGCTCGAACCCACAAACCGCAAGATCCTGACCTGAGCCCAAGTCGGACGTCAAACCCACTAGGCCACCCAGGCGCCCTGATTTCTTCTCCTAAATAAAAAAAAAAAAAAAAAAAAAAAAAAAATGAAACTTTTCTTGGAAGAAAGTCAAATGAAATGAAACTCCTATTGGGTTGGTTGGGAATTGAATCTAAGCCATCACAGGATCTCCTTTCCCCAAACCCCCTCAGTGTTGGGGGGATGGCCTGAAGGTTTTCCGGTGATAGAACGCTTGAGGAGGACCCCCTAATCCACGTCCCATCACCTAGCCTCGTCCAGGTGGGAAACTGTGGGGTCTGGAATGATCTCAAGTGCAAGTATAGAACTAGGGGGGTTTCTGGTACCTGAAATGCACCTTCCTAGGCACGCTATGCAGCCATTTTCCGCCACACCGGGTCACCCCCAGGAAACAGGCCGGACACACGACCCCAAAGCCACCTTTCCTAAGCTCGGGGAATCTGCGTACCTCCCCCATACTCTCTGCTTCGGTAGGCACCTCCTGGTCTCTGTCAAACTCCCCTGTCAAGCGTATCCCCTCACTGAGTTTAGGCTTCCCAGAAATCCAAAAGTCAAAAACGCCAGAGAAGGAAGGAGTGGGGTAGCCTGTCCAAAGTGCGTGCTCGGTCCTAGATCATAAACACCCTCGGAGACAAACGCAAAAGCCCAGCTACCTTCTCAGAACGGGGGTGGGAGAAATTCTGCAAGAACAAAAAAAAAAAAAACAAATTAATATCTCAATAAATCATCCTCCCGCGCACGGGTCACCGCTCATGCTGAGGAGGAAAACAGGCCAAGATCGGCAATCATGCTCTCAGTTTGTTAAACCGATGGAAAAAATAATACCATGCAAATTAGCGCTAGCTCACGGGCCAAGGACTTGAAAGAATTTCAGCTGTGGGTGAGCCACAAGGAAATTTGCCTACTAACCATGAAAATATGTGCTCCCAGCCTAGCCCTCTACTACAACCCCCTGTAGTTAAATATCCCTTCATGCAGATCTTTTTGTCCTTCAAATGTCCGTGCCTGTGTGATAAGCAGTAAGGAAAAGCTCACACGTTTTTTGAAAATAAATATGTTCTGATCAACCTTTGATTATCAGAGGACCCAGGGTGTGGATTGTTAAAGTGCCTCCTTTCTCTTGGTCCACTCTGAGTACTGCCTTTAGACCACATGTCTTTAAAAAAAATAATTATTTTTTCATGTTGATTTATTTTTGCAAGAGAGACAGAGCGGGAGTGGGAGAGGGGCAGAGAGAGAGAGGGAGACACATAATCCGAAACAGGCTCCAGGCTCCCAGCTGTCAGCACAGAGCCCGATGCGGGGCTCGAACTCACGAGCCGTGAGATCATGACCTGAGCCGAAGTCGGACGCTTAACCGACTGAGCCACCCAGGCGCCCCAGACCACATTTCTGTTTTCTGCACTCAGGAAAATGGTACAGACCAGAGAAGACACATGTCCGCACGATGTCAGTATCATCGGCTAACAGTGTGTGTGCGTGTGCGCGGGTGTGTGTGTGCGTGTGTGTGTGTGTGTTTGTGTGTGTGTGTGAAACATAGATTTGTTGCTTTGGGGATTACACAACTGAAGGATGAAAAGAACCAAAATTGGGACATTTGGTAAGTGGATCAATGCCGCATCTCTTACAAGTAACACGTGTGTTAGGATTTTGTCAACATGCTTGTTAGTTTGGTAGAAACGTGATGACTGAATGACTGCTGACTCACACTGGGTTGTTTTTTTTTTTTAAGCAATTAAGCAGCATTTTTAATTTTTGCTGCACAGAGATAGAGAGGAGGGTAGAGAGGAGCCCCAAGGAAGGCTTTGATGGTGTCTATGGAAAATATTAAATTGCACAGAGTCCAGAACCCATCGTAGCGATCGGGTCATCATCAGAGGATTCAGTGCTTTATTTCCTAGTGATTCTGTGGCTCCAGCCCAGGGTTTCTCAACTTCAGCACTGCTGACATTTTGGCCCAGTTTTCTGTTGCGCTCGGCTCTCCTATGTCCCATCGGGTGTTCCGCGGCACCCCTGAGCGCTCCCCCCCACCAACGATAACGCAAAATGTCTCTAAGTATCGCCATCCCCTCGGGGGGTGAAATTGCCTCTAGTTGAGAACCTCTGGTCTTCCCCAGAGGTGACAGCCCTATGGAAATAATGGGTGACAGCGTGGGACCCCTGCTCTATGAATCATCACATCGTGCTTGGGTTGAGGGGTTCCTTGGTCCAGTATTAATATTTAATATTTTCCAAGGGTGTTGTGTGCGATACAGCATCCAGTGGGTGCTGACACGTGCTGTGTAAAGGAAGGGCTCTTGGGGAGGGCTGGCCGCAGGGCTTTTCAGAGCCTTCACTGTCTCCCCACATCTGCGGCTCGCCCAGAGAGGTTATAGTTTGCAGCCCTTTCCACATTTACTAACAAACCCGTGAGGTCTGTTAGTCATTCTGGTGCTTAGCTTACGTCCGGGACTAGAATCGGGGAATTGTAACCCAAGTGGAAGGGATCCACTCGTTCCGACTTGAGTCTGAGGACCCCTTAGACTAGGGATGGTTCGTGCACTCCTCTCCAGAGTGTGCAATCTACTCACACCTCTGGGGATCGGTCTTAACAGATCGGATCTGTTGTGAAGTCAGAGAAGCCAGTTTCCACCTGACGTCACAGTCTCCGCTCCTGGACTGTCCTTCCAGGTCACCAGAGGCATCTAGCCCATTCTGTTAAGCCATCCAAAATCAACAAGCTCTGAGCTTTGGTAAGATCTTTATTTTTTTTTCACACGTTGGGTCATGAGGACCTAGGGTTTCTTCTTGTATCTCAGACTTCTGCGTCAGTTAAGCAAGTCATCTTGTGCCTTAAGTTCCCACCTACACGTAGCTAATGCCTTCGGTGGTACCCACCACCGAGTGTGACGGATGGGTACAGTGATGCTCTCTCTACCTGGTTGAGTTTCCTGGTTGCATCTATGGGCCTTCAAAGCCCCCGCACGAGGAGCCAGAGGGTGGCAAATGGCCCAAGACGGTACGGGCATCCAGAGTGGCGATGAAGAGGTGCCCTCAGAAGGCAGCTGGTGAGATTTGAGCCCCTGCTTGGCAGCTGCTACTCGCCAGCCCCGTCACCTTGAGCCAGTTCCAGACAGGTCCCTAACCCAAGTCAGTCTCCTCATCTATGAAATTGGGCTAACGGTGGACCTGCCTCGGTGGGTAGGTGGGACAAGCAGCAGGCCAGTGCTCGTGAAGTGTCTGGCCCAGAGCAAAAGCTCCGGTGCGTTGACGATTCCCAGTTACCGCCGCGTGCGAGAGCGCCCGGAGAAGCCAAGGGCGCCGGCAACAGGTGTCTCAGCAGCCGGAGGTCAAGGGCGCAGCAGCCCGGATTTGGATCCGGACAAGCATCCCCTTGTTGCCTGCCACCGGGCTCTCGTGTCTTTCTGGGAGCTTCTTTCATTGTCCGGCCAGATCTGTTTAAAGACTTTAGCAGGCAGCCAAGGTTCAGAATTGGGGACAGATGGAGAGGCAGTAACTTCTCTCCAGCCTATTAACATCCACTTCCCCCAGGGCCAGCTCCTGGGCGTGGGAAAGGTGCTTTCTTAGGGGACACCCTTTTGGACTCGTTCTCAGGGATAGCGGTGCTGAGAACCACCCGTGGCTGGTAGTCTCTTTCCATTGGCTCCCTCGGCTGTACCTGCCCCCGGCTGACCGGATTAGTGCCTGCCAAAACAAATTACCACAAACTGGGCGGCCTAAAAAAAAAAAACAGCAATTTATTTCCTTGCTTTTTCTGGAGGCCAAAAGTCCAAAGTCAAGTTGTAGGCAAGACCGCGTTCTCTCCCAAGGCTCCGGGGTGGGGGGAAGTCATTTCTTGCCATTTCCAGCTTCTCGTGACCCCAGGTCCCTGCCCGCGCGGATCTCTGCCCCTCTGGTCACATCGCCTTCTCCTCCACTCTCTGTCTTCTCCCCTGTGTGTCCGTCTGGGAAGGATACTTGTGACCACATTCAGGCGATCCAGGATCGTCGCCCCCTCTCCGGATCCCCAGCTTCATCGCTGCTGCAAGTCCCCTTGGTCATTCTGGGAAACGTTCACAGGTGTCAGCACTCGGATATGGATATCTTTGGGGGAGCCATTACTCAGCCTAGTGCAGGAACCAGCCCGGCGAACGCAGACCAGGGTTCTTCTTACTTCCCCCGCTGTGCGCAGAAATCGGGCAACTGGAAAATTAAGCGGCCCTGGCACAAAATCCTTCCCCACCGGCATGAGGCATACAGGCCCTTATGAAAATGGAGCCCCAGGACTCACAGTAATAACAGCGCACACAAATAACAATCCACTCATTTACTCTTCATGAAAATCGCGTAAGGTGGGTCCATTTAGCATCCCTACTTTTCAGCGGGAGTGAGGCACAGAGAGGTCAGGTAACTGGCTGTGAGCGGCAGAGCCAGGACTCAGGACTCAGGACCTGCCTCCTCCCCCCGCCTCTGGATTGGCAAACGCACCATTAATTTACAGATAACAGCAGCATGACCACCTGTTGGCTACCCCTAAAAATCAAGCTTCAATCCATGAGCTGACTGAAGCAGATACACCTTCGGAGCCGAAAGACAGACGCTGGGGGTGAGTGCATTTCTGTTTTGCGAAGTGAAAGGAGGAAATGAGGTCAGTTAGGGGAAGTCATTCTGGGGTCTGCAGCCCCAGGTCACTTTACTGCATCACGGCTTCTGTGGGCTTCCCTTGGCCTCGAGGGCACAGAGATAAACAGAGGAGGAGGCACATGAGTAGAAACGGAAGAAATGGGAAATACACCCTTTGAACCCGTGGGGCGGAGCGGCGGAGAGACATCAGTCAGCATCCTGTGACCTGCGTAGGACGAGCCATGGGTGTTTGACCATGAGTCAAGCAGTCTGCGGAAGGCTGGTCATTCTACACGATTCTATAAGTGAGCATGTGCCACCAGCAGGAGCTCAATGCTTGGCTCTCAGAAACAAAGTCTATTCGAATGGTGAACAGAAAAGCCTTTTCCAAAAGCCCATGGCCTTCTTGGCCTCAATCGCTCCCGCTCAGTGCTATTTATTGTGCTGACGTTCTCGTACTCAGCTGCGGGCTAGGAGGATGGGGAAGGTCCGTTGGATGGAGCCCCTAAAGACTTCCCTAAGGTAATGTGCTTGAAAGTGACATGCTAGGAACTCAGTAAATATTTCTGGGTTGTGAGTTGCACTCGCCTGGCAGAGGCAGATTCACCATGATGCTGATAACGCGTCAGCCCAGGCTCCCTGACTTCCCCTGCGGGTGCTGGGAGCTGAAGGCTTGGAGGAAAGCTAGCTATGGAGGGAGCCAGGTCCCAATCCAGACGCATTTCCAGGTAAATATGGAATCTCGGAAGAAAGCATTCTGGATCCTCAAGGTACTCTTAATTTGTTGATATCTCTTCCTATTCTTAATAAATAGCCACTCTCGTGCCTAACGTGGTATTCATGATTTTGTGCTCTTTTTCTTAAAAATGGTCCTCCAAATGCCCCACTAAACCTGGATCCTTCTTGGTCATGGGAGACACAGAACAGCCCAAAGGAGCATTTTTCACACTCATCGCCACCACAATCAACAACTCAGAAGAAATGTTCTTTCTAAGACCAATGTCAAGGATAAGGATACTGAAACAGACATATGGATCAAGCGGCGGCACAGATTTAAGTGGAAAGCCAAGTCCCGCAAAGGCTCACTATAATGCATTTAAAATTTTCCTCCAGAGTGCTTTTGGAAATTCATAAGAAGATTCAAAGGAAAACCAACCTTCTGAGTTCCGTTCTAACAGAGATCAAATTCCAGTGCAGTTCCCGCTTTCAAGAGATTCCCCCCACCAAGCTTCGATGCTAGCGTTTCAGAGGCTGATGGCATCTTTGTTGTGGGGAAATTTGTTCGAACATCTTGGGATCATTATTTGTAGAGCATTTCCTGTGTGCCGAACGCTTTGCCAAATACTTAGACGGAAGCAAAAGAAATCCAAGGCAGGTCCTTGTCTTTAAGAAACATAGAGGGGCCTGGGTAGCTCAGTCGGTTGGCTGAGTGTCCGACTTCGGCTCAGGTCACGATCTCGCGGTCTGGTCCATGAGTTTGAGCCCTGCGTCAGGCTCTGTGCTGACGGCTCGGAGCCCAGAGCCTGCTTCAGATTCTGTGCCTCCCTCTCTCTCT
Organism: Felis catus; assembly: GCF_018350175.1. Taxonomy (NCBI): domain Eukaryota; kingdom Metazoa; phylum Chordata; class Mammalia; order Carnivora; family Felidae; genus Felis; species Felis catus. The sequence goes on along the minus strand of NC_058381.1, from coordinate 50,034,819 downwards.
GCCTCTCCCCCTCTTGCGCTCTGTCTCTCTCTCAAAAATAAATATTAAAAAACAAATTTTTTTTTTTAAGAAACGTAGAGCTTAGCTGGGAAGAAACCACGTGACTCTGGAGTATTTCACCCTTGCTCTGTCTCTCTTCTGATGCTATGGCTTAGCGACCACAAACCTGAGTTTCCAACCGGGAGCATTTTGCCTGAGTGCCTGACAGCCGCAATGCCACCTCCGTCTCTCCATTCAGGATCCTGGGTGCAGATGGCCAGGGTTCCCCCAACTCCTAAAGATCATCCGTCCTAACCTAGGTGATGGAGCAGGGGCCCTAGCACAGCACCTTCTAGAATTACTCAGGAATGAACAGCTCCAGGAAACGAGCCGGGATTCAGGTAGTTGGAAAATAATTAATGGATTACCACCAGATTCCTCTGCAGGGGGCCTCAGTGTGAGCTTTTAAAACAGAGGGAGTGTCCTTTCTCATAACAGCCTCATAACCCCCGAATTCAGCAAAATATAAATTCTATGGCGCACAGTGAAACAGGTATGCTTGAGAGAGGTTGGCGCCTCCGCATTTTGCTTTTGGAAGAGAATGCGTGTCCAGATGCCAAGGGGAGACTAGTTATTTCAGCAGAAAGGACACAGGTTATTTCCCAAGGTCGGTCTAGGCAGTTCTGACTCCGGAGAGCCAGGAAATTTCAAAGATGACTCCGTTATTAAGAAGGAAGGATGGCAGGTAGGATCTCTGGAGATGTTAATACTAGAGCAAACATATGGTATCCAAAAAGCAGGCACACCAGCTTCTCCCGAGTAAGCTTGCGGTTTCTATTAACTGTCTTTCCAGAAAAACACAGTAGGTGGTTCTTACCGAGCGGTGCGCTCAGTGTGTGTGAGATTAGCAGCACATTCATTCACTCAACAAATGTTTATTAAGCGCCTCTTACCTGCCAAATGCTAAGGATCCAGCGTCAAGAAGTTTTCAGAAAGTTGTCTCTGAGGGCAAGGGGGGAAAGACCAGATTCGTTTTGAATTACAGACCGTCAAATCCCTGAAATGTTTTGCAACCCACGACACCAAAAATAGGCTCGAGCCGTGGCATGTGTCGGTTGAGGGCTTCCGACTTCTTTCCATAGTAAACACGGGTGCCTTCTGCAGGCAGGGGGCTGTGTTGGGTTTTGGAAGGGGGACAGAGATGAACGAGACATTGCCCCTGTCTGCGATGTGCTAGAAAGAGTGAGAAATGGGTCAAAATCACCGTTACTCCGAATATGGCAAGAGCAGTAGAAGACACGGGAGTTGTGTGGAAATTTATGGGTCCGAGAAAGAAAGATCACATCCGGTGGTTGGACCAGGAGAGCTTCAAAGAGGAAGCTCCGTGGGAGTTTAGCCTAGAAGGCTGGGAAGGCATTCTTGAGACAAAGATGTGGAAGGAAGCGTACCACACGAAGGAACAGCATGAGGCGGGAGGAAGGTCTGGGAGCGTTGAGTACAGGAGTCAGGCAGGACAGAAAGGGGGGAAAGTCCAAAACCAGGAGGAGAGGCCATCTTGGGGAATGCTAGAGCAAGGGGTTTGGACTGGATGTCGTGGGCAGCGAGGACCTAGCGGAGGGTGTGTAGGAGGGAGATGCACACTTGGAGCTGAGCTCTCCCGTCAGTCCGGCCGTGAGTCAGTCTGGCTGTGGGGGCAGAGGAGGCAGAGGCGGAGGCTGAGTTAGAAGCATCAGGGAAGAGGACATCCCGGGGTCTAGGTGAGAGGCGTTGAGGGCAGAGCAGGAAGAGAGGGAAATTCGAGAGGTTGTGGAGGTAAAATTACCAGATTGAGAAATGATTTGCAGGGGAAAGGAGTCGGATGCCTGAGCTTTGCCCCTGGTAACCTTGGGGACGGATAGCTTGCTCCTTGGTTTTGGAGAACAAACAGGGGCCTCAACTCCCCCTTCTGATACGGTGCTGGCTTCTGCACCGGAGTGGCCCGCAGAGAGTATCGTCGTGTGCATACCTGCCCGGCTCGGTGCCACAATTCTTCCAAAGGGGCCGGACCCCAGCGCACAGGGATTGTGTGAATGTAACAGAGGCACCTAGGCCTTGTTTGGGGGCAGAGGTGGTGAATTCTGTTTTTCCCATTTCCCCCAGACAAGGAAATTCAGGCACCAGGGAGGTTTTTCAGGCCTGAAGCCGTGTGGTCAGTGACCGGGAGTCTGGCGAGTTCGCCCAAGCTGCTGAGCACCTTCCGGATCCTTCCTGAACCCTGGGAGGCACAGCTGTCTCCCCGCCTTGCCTGACGCACTCCCAGCACCTGGCTAATTAATACCGCACCCCAGCAGCTGTGCCCTCAGGATCCCAGGGGGAACAAGGGAGGTTGGCACCCTCCACGTGCTCTCAGCCAGTCACCTGCCGAGAAGCAAATGGGAATCCAGGCTCCCGTGTAGCCCAGGGTCCCCAGGCCAGACCCGCCCGTGCACTCAAAAGGTGAAAACCAGCTTCTGTCCCTAATGCCTCGAAGCTCCCTTAGCTAGTGCTCAGTGTGCCTACCAAGGGACCGCAGAAGAATTCCGAGGTCCCGTGGATGATGCCTGACCTCGAGGACGTGCCAAAGCACTGCACGTAGAGGCGTCTAATGCAACAAATGACCTAGATGTCACTCCCTTGCTCGAGGGACGTTCCAAGGATTTTGCTCTGGCTGGCAAAGCTGGTTGTTTCTCCTTACCTACTGCAACCGTATTTTTGAAAATTTATTCACCTGATCACCAGTCTTTTTTTTATGCTTTTTTAATGTTTATTTTGGGGGTGGGGGGAGAGACAGCGAAAGCAGGGGAGGGGCAGAGAGAGGGAGACAGAGCATCTGAAGGGGGCTCTGCACTAAAAGCAGAGAGCCCGACGCGGGGATCAAACCCACGGGACCGTGAGATCATGACCTGAGCTGAAGTTGGATGCTTAGCAGCCTGAGCCACCCAGGCGCCCCCGACCTCCAGTCTTTATAAACAGTAAGAATAAGAATTAAAAAGAGCAACCATTCTTTGAAGCCTTCTCTGTGGCTGGATATTACTGCAGTTAATTTCTTATGATACAATGAGGTAGGTGTCAGGATCCCCATTTTGCACAATGGGTGCAAACTGAGGCTCAGAGGGCCTAAATTTATTTATTTATTTTTATTTTATTTTATTTTTTTAATTTTTTTTGTTTATTTATTTTTGACAGACAGAGAGAGACAGAGCATGAGCTGGGGAGGGGCAGAGAGAGAGGGAGACACAGAATCCGAAGCAGGCTCCAGGCTCTGAGCTGTCAGCACAGAGCCCGACGCGGGGCTCGAACTCACAAACCGCGAGATCATGGCCTGAGCTGAAGTCGGACGCTTAACCGACCGAGCCACCCAGGCGCCCCAGGCCTAAATTTATTTTTAAGGCCAGGCCCTGTCCTCGGTCTTTCCATTAGCAAATTGGGGAGAAGAATGTGTATCTCCCGTGGGGGTCATGGGCCCAGAGGAGGTACTGTGAGTACAGCAATGGCACCTAGTCCTATCCTCAAGGTCACTCTGCTGGTAGGAGGCAGAACCAGGTCTTTGTGACACAAAACCCTGTGTCCTTTTCTATTATTGCACTCCTGATTAGCTCCCGCTCTGCTGCACTGTGCTTATTAATGTCCCTTCTGTGACACGCTCCCCTCATTCCAGCAGGGAGAGAGCTTTGCCTTTGCCGTTATTGTCGCCCGAAACAGGCCTTATGTTTTGCTTTTGTGTTTCTTCTTTATTTGCAAGAGTCAAGGGCTTTTGAGATGGCCCTTGAAGGAGTTCCATGGGTGAGGGTTTCTGTCACAATGGACCAAAGCCTTGGAAGTCTCTACAGAAGAGATTTAAGGGGCACCCGGGTGGCTTGGTCGGCTAAGCATCCGACTTCGGCTCAGGTCGTGATCTCGCGGTTCGTGAGTTCGAGCCCCGCATCGGGCTCTGTGCTGACATCTCAGAGCCTGGAGCCTGTGTCTCCCTCTCTCTCTGCCCCTCCCCCCACACTCTCTCCCTCCCTCTTTCTCTCTCTCTCTCAAAAATAAATAAATAAGACATTAGAACACAACCAACCAACCAAACCAATAATTCTGAGTCTGGAAATGAAGCAAGGATGTTGAGTAATAACGAAGATTATTGAGAAAAGCATCTCTCCTGTTGTCTACGTATAAGATGGGGTTGAGGGAGTGGTTGAGTTTACGGTAAAAACAAAAAAAGTCCCTAATAATTGTGGACGTGGGGAATGAATTCCAGAGCCCTGACTGGAACCTGGAGGTTAGATGAGATGGCCGAGCTCCAGCCCTCTGCGGTGTGTGGCCGCATGGCGGGGAGCTGATCCCATTTGCCAAAACCAGAGCGAGTGCGCAACGCCCCAGGAGGGAGGTCTCCCGAAGGGCAGATGGGGGGACCCCGGCCCAGAGCTGCTAGAGGACGGGACTTGTTCCATTCAGATGCCTGCAAAGTCCGAGCATGGAGGCTGCGTCCAGGTACTCAACCAAGACAAGCAGATGTACACACGCGCGCACACACACACTCACACTCACATACACACATATATACACACTCACATACACACATATACACACTCGCACACACATATACTCACATATTCACACACTCACATATACACACTCACACATTCACATATGAACACACACACACTCACACACTCACATATACACACGCACACACATATACTCACATACGCTCATATACACACACATACACTCACATGCACACATATTCACTCACATATTCACACACTCACATATACACACTCATATACACACTCGCACACACATACTCACATTCACACACATACACACTCACATATTCACACACATACACACTCACATATTCACACACACACATACACACTCACATATTCACACACACATACACACATTCACATATTCACACACACATACACACATTCACATATGAACACACATACACTCACACTCACATACACTCATATACACACTCGCACACATATACTCACATACATTCATATACACACGCACACACATATACTGACACTGGCACACACATATACTCACATACGCTCATATACACACTCATACACACTCACATGCACACATATTCACACTCACATATACACACTCGCACACACATATACTCACACTCACATTCACACACATACACACTCACATATTCACACACACATTCACATATGAACACACACATACACTCACACACTCACATACACACTCACATATACACACTCGCACACACATATACTCACATACGCTCATATACACACTCATACACACTCACATGCACACATATTCATACTCACATATTCGCACACTCACACTCATATACACACTCATATACACACTCGCACACACATACACTCACATTCACACATACACACTCACATATTCACACACACACATTCACATATGAACACACATACACTCACATACATACACACTCGCACACACATATACTCACATACACTCATATACACACTCACGCATACACATATACTGACACTTGTACACACACACTCACATACGCTCATATACACACACTCATACACACATGCACACATATTCACACTCACATATACACACTCGCACACACATATACTCACATTCACACACATACACACTCATATTCACACACACACACACACATTCACATATGAACACACATACACTCACACACTCACATACACACATATACACACTCACACACATATACTCACATACGCTCATATACACACTCATACACACTCACATATGCACACACATATTCACACTCACATATGCACACATTCACATATACACACATATACACACTCACATATTCACACATTCACATACACTCACACACACATGCCTTTTTTTTTATGTCTATTTATTTATTTTGACAGAAAGAAACTGAGCAGAGAAAGAGGGAGAGAGAGAATCCCAAGCAGGCTCCACGCTGTCCGACGCAGGGCTCGAACTCACGAACCCTGAGATCCCAGCCTGAGCCAAAAACCAAGGGGGGGGACACTTAACCGACTGAGCCACCCAGGCGCTATATCTTTTCAAAAACATAGTGGGATTTACTGTTGCCATATTGATTGACCTGCTTTTTTTAGAAGACGACTATCAGGGCTCCTGGGTGGCGCAGTCGGTTAAGCGGCCGACTTCAGCCAGGTCACGATCTCACGGTCCGTGAGTTCGAGCCCCGCGTCAGGCTCTGGGCAGATGGCTCAGAGCCTGGAGCCTGTTTCCGATTCTGTGTCTCCCTCTCTGTCTGTCCCTCCCCCGTTCATGCTTTGTCTCTCTCTGTCCCAAAAATAAACGTTGAAAAAAAAAAATTTGGAAGACGACTATCATTTTTTTTTAAGTATAACAAACAGGAAAGAACGCAGGTAACCCCCCCTTCCCCTCACGCCGCCCCACGCTCACCGCTTTCATGCTTGCCACTGACAACCCTGATCAGAGCGCAGGCTGGCGGTGTGCCTTTTGGGGTTAAAAAAAGGGGGCGCCTGGGTGGCTCAGTCGGTTAAGTGCCAGCTGGGCTCAGGTCACGATCTCGCGGTTCGTGGGTTCGAGCCCCTGCGTCGGGCTCCGTGGTGACAGCTCCGAGCCTGGAGCCCGCTTCGGATTCTGTGTCTCCCTCTCTCTGTCTGCCCCTCCCTTGCTCATGCTCTGTCTCTCTCTCTCTCTCTCTCTCTCTCAAAAATAAACGGAAGGAAGGAAGGAAGGAAGGAAGGAAGGAAGGAAGGAAGGAAAAGATATGACCCTTAACAGCCCTAATTTAATCATTCAAAACAAACAAAAAAGCAGTAGGAAGGATACCCTTTCTTTCCCGCCCCACCTTCTCCCCAGGCTATGGCACTGGCTCTGGCGAGGGCAGGATGACAAGCCAGAGAGCCAACTGTCCCCACCTAGCAGTAAACGTGGATGCTTTAAAGAGGAATTTGTCCTCGTCCAGAAGTTGCACTCAATTTGCCACATGTGTTTTTCCTTCTCTGGACTCTGCCTCCCCGCCTGCTGCTGCGGCTGGAACCCATCAGCTTGGAGCGCCCCGCCCCTCCCAAACCCTGTGCCCGGAGCGCCCCGCCCCCCCAAACCCTGTGCCCGGAGCGCCCCGCCCCCCCAAACCCTGTGCCCGGAGCGCCCCGCCACCCCTAACCCTGTGCCCGGAGCGCCCCGCCACCCCCAACCCTGTGGCCGGAGCGCCCCGCCACCCCCAACCCTGTGCCCGGAGCGCCCCACCCCACACCCTGTGCCCAGAACCCCTCGGCCAGGCTCTTCCTCCTAACTTGCTCTGGGCGCTGCTCCGATTCGGGGTGACTAGCTTAGCTCCGGCCTGTGCAATCTTTCCACCAGACTCCCAAGAGAGGCCAGCAGGCCACTGAGATTGAGCCGCAGAGTCTGGCCTGACTAGTCGCTAAAATAAAAATAAATGTTAATAACGTAAGGAAAAGTTGGCGGGAGGCCTACAGACCTGGTCAACAATGCGTCCTCTCCCCTGATGGTCATAAATCAGAAGACACGGGTCATGTTGAAGAACGATCACAGTGGCTCACATCTCCCCGCACCCCGGGCTGGATGGCTGCCACCGGCTTGCTGTCTCCGGCAAGAGGTCTCAGCCGTCTTTGTCTCTTCTGCTCTTGCAGACCAAAGTCTTAAAATAACAGAGTTCCCTCGCCTTGTCTGCTCTGTGCTCGGACTTCCCCACAGCTACGGGGCCGGGGGGACAGGGTGTCTTAGGGGCCGGGGGGACAGGGTGTCTTAAAACCACCCTGCACTGACTCAGGTCACATCTGCATCTGCTTTAAGGGCAAAGGGCACTGAACACGGGTGGGGTGCTATTTTGTTATTTTGTTGTTGCTGCTGTTGTTGTTGTTCTAGCTTTAGTGGGGTGTAATCGACAAAGCCTCTATGTGTGTAAGGTGCAGAGCTTCATATTTCGATACCTTGTTAAATAATTCACCACTATGCAGCCAATGAACTTATCCATCACCTTACATAGTTACCTTGTGTGTGTGCGCGTGTGTGCGCGGTCGTAGCAGCGAGAACACTTAAAATCGACATTCTTAGCCTATGTCAAGCGTGCACTAGAGTATCCTTAACTGTGGTGACACTGCCGGGTATTAAATCTGCAGAACTTAACGCATCCTGTAACTGAAACTTTGTAGCCTTTGACTAAGCTCTCCCCAGTGCTCCTTCCTCTCAGCCCCTGCAACCACCTTCCCACCCTCTCTGCTGCAATGAATGAGTTGGACTGTGTTCAATTCCATATATGAGTGAGCTCGTGCAGTGTCTGCCTGCCTGTGTCTGGCTTCTTTCACTTCGCACAGTGTCCTCCGGGCCTCATCCAGAAGTCCGTCCACGGGCAGGATCTTCTTTGTTAAGGCTGAATAATATTCCATGGTGCAGATACACCACACGCCCTTTACCTAGTTATCCACTGACAGACATAGAAGTTGCTTCCGTGTCTCTTGCGAATAAAACCACAGTGAACACGGGAGTGCAGGTGTCTCTTCAAGTACGGGCTTCGTTCCCTTTTTACATATACCCAGCCTACACAGGATGTTTTAAATTTTTTTGTAATTTTTTTAACTGTTTATTTATCTTGAAGGAGACAGAGCATGAGCAGGGGAGGGGCAGAGAGAAAGGGCGACAGAGAATCTGAAGCAGGCTCCAGGCTCTGAGCTGTCAGCATAGAGCCCGACGAGGGGCTCGAACCCACGAGCGGCGAGATCATGACCTGAGCTGAAGTCGGACGTTCAGCCGACTGAGCCACCCAGGCACCCTGGGGATGTTTTAAATCTTAAGTCAACATGTTTTAAAAAGGAGATTATACACTGTGATCAGAATCTGGATTTTTAGGGGCACTTGGGTGGCTCAATCGGCTAAATGTCCGACTCTTGATTTCCACCTCAGGTCATGATCCCAGAGTCATGACGGGGAGCCCCGCATCAGGCTTGGCGCCACAGTGCAGTGCCTGCTTAAGATAGTCTTGGGGCGCCTGGGTGGCTCAGTCGGTTAAGCGGCCGACTTCGGCTCAGGTCATGATCTCGCGGTCCGTGAGTTCAAGCCCCGCATCGGCCTCTGGGCTGACAGCTCAGAGCCTGGAGGCTGTTTCGGATTCTGTGTCTCCCTCTCTCTGACCCTCCCCTGTTCATGCTCTGTCTCGCTCTGTCTCAAAAATAAACGTTAAAAAAAAAAAAAAAAAAAGATTCTCTCTCTCTCTCTCCCCCACTCGCTTGTGCACACTCTCTCTAAAAAAAAAAAAAAAGAAAGAAAGAAAAAGAAAATGAAAAAAAATATCTGGATTCTTAGCTTCTCTTGAAAACTCAGAATAAAAGATTTCTCAGGAAAATGTAAGTTTCCTGACAACAAACGCTTTGTTTTGTACACAGCCCTAGTTCCAGTATGTAGATCAGCGTCTAGCAGTCAATAAATGTTTGATGAATGAACAAATAAATGAACAATGACAAGACATGACTCCTGTTAGCTGAAACTTAATGGCAGCTGTCCCCTTTAGATGGGGAGTGTGCTCTCCCTTGCATGTCAAGTAAGTGTGCTCTACGGATGAGTTAAGGGTGGAGAAATGAAGCTCATACTTTTATGGGCTGAATGCTTGTGAGTCCCCTGCACCCACCCACCCCCACCACCAAATTCATATGTCAAAGCCCTAACTTCCACGGTCATGGTATTTGGAGGTGGGGGTCTTTGGAAAACAATGAGGTTTAGATGAGGTCAGGAGGGTCGAGGCCCATGACGGGATTAGTATCCTTACAAGAAGAGAACAAGAGGTTCCCCTCTCTCCACGTGAAGACACAGCGAGAGGGTGGCCATCGGCAAGTCAAGAAGTAAAAACCCTCATCCAGAGCTCAATCTGGGGGCGCCTGGGTGGCTCGGCCAGTTACGTGGCTGACTCCTGATTTCTGCTCAGGTCACAACCTCAAGGTTCATGAGTTCGAGCCCCACGATGGGCTCTGCCCTGACAGTGTGGAGCCTGCTTGGGATTCCCTCTCTTCCTCTCTCTCTGCCCCTCCCCTGCTCCTACATGTTCTCTCTCTCTCTCTCTCTCTCTCTCTCTCTCTCTCTCTCTCAAAATAAATAAATAAATATTTTCTTAAAAAAAGAACTAAATCTGCCCATACCTTACTCTTGGACTTGCCAGCCTATAGAACTGCAAGAAACCTATGTCCGTTGGCTAAGCCACCTGGTCTGCAGAATTGTGTTACGGTGGCCAGCGGGGGCCAGTATACACACACTGCTGCCAGGTTATCTTAGCCCCCCGGAGAGGCTGATAAAGGAGAAAATGGAAACGCATAGCTCTGCCTGACGGATGTGAGCCTGAGTTCTGTAGATGGGTAGAAATGTGTCCAGAAAGGAAGTTCCGTCCATGTAGCGTTACCTCGCCGTCCGCACCCCTTCTCTCTCCTGACCTCCTGGCTGGGGTTGAGGAAAGCCTTCTGGCATGGACCTTCCTGGCGACTAGCCGCAAAGATTGTAAATGGGCAAGTACTGTGGACCGATTTGTGTCCCCGACCCCCAAGATTCCTACATAGAGCGGGCCCTAATTCAATAGGACTGGTGTCCTTATGAGAGCAGGAGACGCCAGGGATGCTCGCACACAGAGAGAAGACAACGTGAGGAAGCAACGAAGGCGGCCATCCGCGAGGCCGAGAGAAGGCGAGAGGGGGCGCAGGCGAAATCAGAACGTGGCCACATTCTGATCTTGGACTTCGGCCTCCAGAAGCGTGCGAAAATAAATGCCTGCTGTTGACTCTCCCGGGCAGCGGTATTTTATTTGGGCATCTGAGCTAAGACGGTGGGGTCAGGGTTCGTTAGCAGTGTGGACACAGTGCCTAAAATACACAAAAGCTTTTCAAACGCGGCAGGACCTGAACAAAGAAAATGTGTTGGCTCAAAAAGAACTCCAAAATCAAAATGAATTCCTATGTAATTAAATGTTTTTACAAAACAGCGAGTCGATGTTGACCCGGCTACATTACTGGATGCTTTATCCTTAACAGAATTCACAATGACAGAATTCAGAAATCAAAAATCATAGCAAAAAAAAAATGTTTTAAAAACCCACACCAACCCATCACAGACCTCAGAGGTGTGGCATCAGCTTGAGAAATATGCACATAGAGGAGCACCATTTCCCTGCCCCCCAAATCCCACGCTCCCCTGCAGTCAGCGTCTCCTCGCCAGGTGACATCATGCTAATTTGCTCTGCCTTCCAGCTGGAAGCCTCCACCTTTTTATTCAACCATCTGTTGAAATAATGCCTCCCTCTCTAATCCTTAGATACACCTGTCGCCCGCCGGCCTCTCCTCGCGCACCCCTGTAATACCCCGTTCCATCCAAACGCCCCCCATTCATTAGGATCAAGCTGAAGTCCACCTTCCTCCCCGATTGTCTTCCTCTGACCAGTCTTTCCCTTCTCCAAAATATTGGGTAGTCTGAGCCACATATCTAGCAGTCAACTTAGAACTGCCTTCTATTTGGCTCCCATGATTTCACAGACCTACAACTCGTCTCCCAAACTAGACTCTTGGCCTCCGGAGGGCACTGGCATTGGTTTTTATTTGTGCCCTGGTAGAAAAGGCTCTTGAGTGGGCCAACAGTAAATGGCTCATTAATTCTTCTTTTCCTATATGACTCATCGTTTAATCTATTGTCTAATCTGTCTCTACTTCAGGGATCCTTGCCCTCCGTTCACTTCCTTCTCTCCGAAGGTCAGAAAATAGTGGGGAAATATAACATACAGACTTTTCCATGGGAAAGTGCACAGGAGAGGCCCAGAACACCTCCCCGAGATCCCCAATTATAGGAAGTCCCCAATTTGACTCGTCATCATCTACTCTTTTCCTCTGCCGTGGTTGTCATGGTTTATAGTTAGGTATTTGTGTGTTTGTGTATGACACTGTGTAACCATGCACCTGTTGCACTCGCTAGATTGTAAGCCCTCAGAGGGCAAGGAAGGCGTGTGCCCGTTTTGCTCCCCGCTCCCCCCCCCCCCCGCCAAGGTATCCTAAGCACAGCAAAAGGCCGGGTACACAGTGGGCGCTTAATACTGCTGCTGAATGAACGAAAGAATGAATAGAGAGCCCAGACACGGTGCTTTCGCAAGTCTCTGCCTTCTCGTAGCCCAACTGAAACAGAACAAAACTCTCTCTGCTCTTTCAGGCGGCACAAGATGTACCAAGAACAGCTCAACCTTACCTCCCTGGACGCGCCACTACAGCTCCAACTTGACGCCAGCTGGATCCAGTTCCACCTGGGGATCAGCCGCCACGGGCTGTACCCCCGGTCCAGCCCTGTCGTCCGCCAACTCCTCCAGGACATGAGGCGCTCTCCCACCATCAGCGCTGGTGAGACTCACAGGGTCGCCTTGTGGGACGCCTTGACTTTCTCCCAGAGAAGCTGCGTAAACCATGTCAGGCTGGGCTCTAGCGTGAAATCTTAAAGGGTTGACCCTGACACCTGATAGGTAAGAAGAAGAAAAGGCTAGCCATTGATCCTTTCCCCCTTTGAAAGACCTCTTTTCATTCTGATCGCCTCACCACCCCATCAGAGAGCCCTAAGGGTTTCCACACACTTAAAGGATGGTGGTTTTGCTACCATTTATTGGATGCTCCTTTGGAACCTGTCAACGATCTTTCATACAGTGACTACGTGACGTAGACCTTATCACGGCCATTTTACAGGCGGGGAAACTGAGACTCAGAGAGGTTAATCAGCTCAGCCAAAGACCCCGTGGTGGCGCTGGGATTCAAACACAGACCTGCTGTGTCCCAGGTCTGGGCTCTCAAGCACTCCAACAGTCCAGTTTCTAGCAGAGACCAGACTAGCGTCCTTCACTCACCCAGGCGCTGCTCGAGTACCCGCTGAAGGGCTAGAGGGCACGGGCCCTGGGACGGAGCAGGGTGGAGGCTGCAGCCAGCTGGGACCCCGGGACGTGCCCTGCTGAGTGGGCAAGGGCCCCCTGGGCCGCCTCACCGTCTCCCCTACTGCGGTCTAAACCAGAGTCGAGGCCCCTGTGTGGTGGGCTCTTCCAGGAACAAGCCTGGATGTTCTCACTGCCTTTTGCCTTCTTTGCAGATTACAGTCAGGACGAGAAAGCCCTGCTTGGGGCTTGTGACTGCACCCAGAGTAAGTGGCCCGGCCCCGCCTCTGTCCAGCCCCCTCCCCTCCACAGCCCTGTGAACCCCAAGATTTGGCAACAACAGGGGGGAGCCCATCGTCCACTCTGTGGTCCACTTCTGGTCAGAAGTTGGAGCATGACTCTCTCTGCCTAATCTCTGAGAACGCGACATTTTCCCCCACCCATCCACCCACACAAAAGAAAAGGGATTTTAAGAAGGACAGTTACCAGGCCCCGCTGGTGAGCCTGGGGTCCCTGCATCATCAAGGAGCTTGCTAGGAATGCAAAATGTCGGGGTGCCTGGGTGGCTCAGTCAGTTAAGCATCCAACCATTGATCTCAGCTCAGGCCTCGATCTCAGGGTTGTGAGTTCAAGCCCCAGCTGGGCTCTGCGCTGGGCCCGAAGCCTGCTTAAAAAAAATAAAAATAGAAAGGGATGCAAAATTTCCGTCCCCACTCTGCTTTTCTGAATCGGAATCTGGAAATTAACAACATCGTCGGTTCTCAAGCTGGCCCCGTACTAGAGTTGCCCGGAGAGCTTTAAAAGGTACCATGTACTGACCTCCCCCCACCCCAGGAGATTTTAATTCAGTTGTATGGGGTGATCCCCAGGCAGCAGAATTTTGAAGCCCTCCGGGTGCTTCTAATGTACCCAAAGTTGAGACCCACCGGGGTAAATGATGAAAAGAATCAAAAAGATAAATGTGGGCTGTAGCCCCTCCCGGGGTGCTATGAATTGGGTACAGTTGTGCCTGGACACCGGAATCCCCAGCCCTCAGCGTGGGCAGGTCTGGGCCGGACACAGGCCAGTCACCGCCAGCGATGAGTAACCTCACGCATTGACGGCAATACTTACCCAACAGGGAAATCCCCGTGTAAGTCACGATGTGACAAAGGTTTGGAAGAAAGTTCGTAGGGCCCGGGCCTCCCCTTTCCTTTAGTTTAGCACCTGCCCTTTGCCATCTGATAGAAGGCAAAGGTGGAGCAAGTCGTTGTCCCAACCGTCACGGGGCTTATAGCAAGGCCAGGATGGGGCAAAGCGTGTGAAGGGCTCCATGACATCCCTGGAGGCAGCGCTCAGCTCAGGGTGATGGAGGTGCCCCCGCAGGTGTCTTACTCACCAGACCCTGTCTCACCCAGGTATGCAGTGTCGAATGGAAAGAGATGTAGATAAACTCGCCCAGTGCAATGTAACAGGTGGCACAACCAGAATCCATTGGGACGGAGGTACAAAGAGGAAGACTGTGGTTTTTCTTAGGAAAACGTTTTCTGGGGTTTGCAGTGAGTGTCTGTCCGGGGAATCCCGCATTGTCTGCCCTGTTCCCACAACAGCAGACAAAGTAATGTCTTGAGCCCCTGGACCCACTCTCCGTGGCCTGACACGCTAGACCTTACCCTGCAAGGTTTTGAAAGCAAACGCTAGGCTTCGGGGTCTTATTCAGTAAGAGCCAAGAGAAGAAATCAGCTGGGTTTTTTGAGTGAACAAAGGCTCACAGCCCCGAGGTTAGGCCCAGAAGGATTGTTAACTCCCCCCCTTCTCCCCCTTACAGTTGTGAAACCCAGTGGGGTCCACCTCAAGCTGGTTCTGAGGTTCTCAGACTTCGGGAAGGCCATGTTCAAACCCATGAGGTAAGTGACTGCCTTCCTCACCTCCACGTCCAGCTGGGGCAGCCGTAAGGGAGTTTTGACCAAAAATTAATAAATGTGGGCTAAAACCTTCAAGCTAGTCCTTTATGGGCTCTCTTGGGGGCAGTCTGCCCAAGCGTATAACTCATTTTAGTGATCATGAAAAACAGTAAAAGGCAGTCTTGATCAGGTCGGTGCTCGTATCTAGGCCACATGCTTTACCTGATTGGCTCTGGGGTCATCGATAGGCTTATGGGCCAGCGACTGTCACAGAGGGGCCACCTTGCCCCAACCTCCCTGCTGCAAGCAGCGGAACTGGGATTCAAACCCAGACGGCTGGCTTGCAGAATTCCCGCTGCACCTCTATACTTGATCCCCACTTTTGTTTCCAGGCCCAGGACCCTCACAAAGTCTACTTTATAGATGACTGAGAAACTAGACAATGAAGAAAGGTACTAGGGAGAAAATTACACCTTTACGTTTATTTCGGTTTTATTCCTAACAACAGCACATACATGTCTTTAAAATACTGTGGCACAGGGGCGCCTGGGTGGCGCAGTCGGTTAAGCGTCCGACTTCAGCCAGGTCACGATCTCGCGGTCCGTGAGTTCGAGCCCCGCGTCAGGCTCTGGGCAGATGGCTCGGAGCCTGGAGCCTGTTTCCGATTCTGTGTCTCCCTCTCTCTCTGCCCCTCCCCCGTTCATGCTCTGTCTCTCTCTGTCCCAAAAAAAATAAATAAACGTTGAAAAAAAAAATACTGTGGCACAGATGTGTGGGCGAAATACTATGCAGTCAGTCTACAGACAGAGCTTGGGGTGCATATGGATTCCTGGCCCCAAAGGGTCTATAGCTCAAAGACTGGGGACTTTTGAGGTGACACTGTCCCTCCTGCAGATGACACGCACAAGGGAAAATGGCCCAAGAGGGGTTCCCGTTACCCAGGTCACGCTTTCTGCCAGAAAGCACTGTCTTCCAGGGGATCCAATTAGACTGACTTAGAGTCCAAACCTCTGGCAACGGACAGGCCTTAGTACGTGCATTGCTTTGACAAAACACCCCTTTAAAGAGAGCTTCTGTGTACACTGGGATCACTTGGGGACCCTTAAATATCCTGATGCCTGGGGCGCCTGGGTGGCTCAGTCGGTTCAGCGTCTCGCTTCAGCTCAGATCACAGTCTCACGGTTCCTGACTTCGAGCCCCGCGTCGGGCTCTGTGCTGACAGCTCAGAGCCTGGAGCCTGTTTCAGATTCTGTGTCTCCCTCTCTCTCTGATCCTCCCCCATTCATGCTGTGTCTCTGTCTCAAAAATAAATAAATAAATAAATAAATAGCCTGATGCCTGAGTCCCACCCTCCGGGAGTCCACTAGGACTGGTCTGGGAGCTCCCCCTGTGATCCCAAGGCCAGACGACCTTGGGAACCGCTGCTACATAAGGGGATCCTCCATTGCTCCCGTGTGAGAATCCAAACACCTAGTTATTTGGTCAATTTCAACCTGTAACTTATCAGAGAGGTACATGAAATAAGTGAATGTCTGCCTATGTTTAATTTATTGATGAAAAAGACCCCATCCTATAAAACGATATGTAGATTCGTAGAAATCTTGCCTGTTCCTTCCAGACTCTTTCCTCGCTCATCCAAAAAAATTTTATTTATTTATTTTGAGAGAGAGAGACAGAGAGCGCGAGCAAGGGACGGGCAGAGAGAGAGGGAGAGAGAATCCCAAGCAGGCTCCACGCTGTCAGCACAGAGCCCAACATGGGGCTCGATCCCACGAACTGTGAGATCATGACCTGAGCCAAAATCAAGAGTCAGACGCTTAACCAACTGAGCCACCCAGCGAACCATCACTCATCCAAAATGCTTAATGTCAATCATCATCGTCACCAGGGTCAAGTTGGGGGCCAATGTTGAAAGAATGTTAAGTTCTACACCCTTCACTGCCACCAGTCTGTTTTAACCAGTTCTGTCGGTAAAAAAACCCAACGCAGAATGGAGGCATCTCTGCTGAAGGAGTCTATCCCCGACAAAATAAGAGGAGGCTGTGTCATTTGAGAACAGGCAAGGAATCAAGTATAGAGAAGTTCACTTTTCTGAGGGACAGTTTTGGGAGGGGATCTCATCTCGTATTCAGGCATATAAAATACTGGGGGAAAATTGTGTTCCTTTTTAAAGGGAGCGATCCCAGTGAGCAATATTGGGGGAAAATTGTGTTCCTTTTTTTTTTTTTTTAACGTTTATTTATTTTTGAGACAGAGAGAGACAGAGCATGAACGGGGGAGGGGCAGAGAGAGAGAGAGGGAGACACAGAATCGGAAGCAGGCTCCAGGCTCTGAGCCATCAGCCCAGAGCCTGACGCGGGGCCGAACTCACAGACCGTGAGATCGTGACCTGAGCTGAAGTCGGACGCTTAACCGACTGAGCCACCCAGGCGCCCTGTGTGTTCCTTTTTAAAGGGAGCGATCCCAGCGAGCACACCTGGCTCCAGGAGAAGGCAGGTGATTCTTTGTCGCACCACTCGGCTGAACACAGAGCCACCAAGTTTGGGGAATTACAGGGCTTTAAATGATTATTATGGTTAGTCATGCGGGGTGAGCGCAGGCTCAGAGGTGAGCACTGGTTACAGAGAGGAGGCAGAAGGAATGCGGATGTAGAAACACGAGGCATTAAAGAGAAGCATAAAAACAGTGATAAACTGGGGCCCCTGGGTGGCTCAGTTGGTTAAGCATCCCACCCCTGATTTTGGCTCAGGTCATGATCATGCGGTTCGTGAGATCAAACCCTGAGTCGGGCTCTGTGCTGATGGCACAGAGTCCGCTTGGGATTCTCTCTCTCCCTTTCCCTCTGTCTCTGCCCCTCCCCCCACTCCGGCTCTCTCTTTCTCTAAATAAACTAAAAAAACGATGAGAAATCTGCAAATTCACCTCACCTCATCGGCTCCACGAGTTGCATTCTCAGAGCAGAATTCTTATCCGGCACATGAGCATGGCTGTGAGCTTTTAAAACGAAAGCTGATATAGAGCGGATGAGGTTCACTGTGACTTTTTATACGTGGGGACGAAAACCACTCACACGGGCCACGTTTTCCTGCAGGAAAGAACAGGAAGTACTTGTCTGCCCCTTCACTTAACAAAATACAAACACTGTTCAAACGAACAGGGTTATCTCTCTGAGCCTAACGCAAAAGTTTCCAACATTGTGTCTATTCTTACGCTGTTACACAAAGTGCAAATGTGCATCTGTACGCAATTTAGTCCAAACCCAAACAGCATCGTTTAAAAATGTTTTCCTTGGAAAAGCATGCGTTTATTTCTACATGTAACTTACAGTAAAAAAAAAAAAAAACATTTGTCCCTTCTTAAAAACGTCTTCAGATGATTTCAATTCTGACCATAATTCAAGATTATATTTTTCACGTGATATATGCAATATATATACTGAGAAATACGTCAGCGCTTGCCGAAGCCTGAGAAGCACCCAGGTAAAAATGATTTTCAAGTTTAAAATCACATCTAGATATGCCTTACAAAAACAGGGAAAAGATGCTTTAGAAAATTCTAGAAAGGGCCGGAAGATTGTGTAATCTTAGGGATGGATGCCTGGATGTATTCTTCTGGATATTCTTCAGGAATTAAAATTTGGAGACTGGGACACACGGACGGTCCTTGCTGCCCAGACATCCAGAGGCGACGCTGGTGAGGAGATGTGGGGCAGGCCTGGGCACCGAGGCCGGTCCACTAAATGTGGCTGCGCCCTTTTTAAATAGAATCCCTGCCTCTGGGCAGCCTCTCGCTGTGGTTTCTAGGACTTGTGTTTCTTGGCAAAGCGCACGTCACTATTTCAATTGCTGGGGCTGTGTGTTTACAGCTTTCTGCAACACTGTGCTTATTTACCTGTGGATGGCCTCTGCAGCTCTCTCGCGGTCCCACACGATGGATGATACGATTGCTCAAAGGTCTTCGTCCTTCTGTATCTTAGCGTCGAGGCAGGTCACCCAGGCTGCCCGTGATGACCGCGAGGCACCTTCCTGAACACACACGCCAGCCGGTCCGTCACACCCGGGCAGGCTGTCGCTTTTCAGGAATCCGTTAGAAATTTTAAAATGTACATAAATCAATTTCCTCTGCACCAGCCTCCCTCGAGCCTCTGGCTGGGCTCACTCTCAGGACCCAGCTGAGGTTTCTCTGAGGGGACAGGCTCGATTACTCACCCCTGTCACCCTAAGACCTGAACCCTCTCTGTTCTTCAATATCAGTTGTACTAAACTATAATATAATAACCCAGGGCGCCTGGGTGGCTCAGTCGGTTGAGCGGCCGACTTCGGCTCAGGTCATGATCTCGCGGTCTTTGAGTTCGAGCCCTGCATCGGGCTCTGTGCTGACAGCTCAGAGCCTGGAGCCTGTTTCGGATTCTGTGTCTCCTTCTCTCTCTGACCCTCCCCCATTCATGCTCTGTCTCTCTCTGTCTCAAAAATAAATAAACGTTAAAAAAAATTTAAAAAAAAATAATAACCCTAGGGCACTGTTCCTGTTATACTGCCCCGCCTACTCGTCTACCCCTAACCCTTGACACCTGGGTCTGTGCCAGCCACTCGTTCTCTTCTGTTTACACCTGCTGAAGGATGTCTGTCTTTCTTCCGGACCCAACTACTTTTCAAAAAAAATTTTTTTTAATTTATTTATTTTTGAGAGAGAGAGAGTGCACAGGCGCAAGTTGGGGAGGGGCAGAGAGAGAGGGAGACACAGAACCCGAAGCAGGCTCCAGGCTCCGAGCCATCAGCACAGAGCCCGATGCGGGGCTCGAACCCACAAACCGGGAGATCATGACCTGAGCCGAAGTCGGACGCTTCACCGACTAGGCCACCCAGGCACCCCTGGACTCAACTATTTTTTAAAAGAATCAGCCGCTGTCTCCAAAGTTGCTCAAACAGGAGACCTGGTAGGGGGAGTGCCTGCCGGACAAGCTCCGGGGAGAATCCTGCAGGTCTGCCCCCCGCCCAGGGAGCCGCAGGCCGACCGTGGTGTCCCGCTCCGTCATGCACACGGACCTTAAAAGCATGAAAGCATGTTTCCCCTTCCCTGCGATCACGCTTCTCAGCTCTCTTCTCAGGCTCCCGCTGAAGTCTGAGTCCAGGGCGTGACTCCTCCCTTCCTTCCAGACAGCAGCGACATGAAGAGACACCCGCCGACTTCTTCTATTTCATCGACTTCCAGAGACACAACGCTGAGATTGCAGCTTTCCACCTGGACAGGTAGGGCCGGGCCCCGGGGACGTGGCGTGGACTTGGAGGGCTGACCGCCAGAGAGGGGCGCTGGGCAGACCCCCAGGTGGGAAGCCCCTGGCATTTCTTCCTTCTGGCATTCGTGAACCTCAGTGTTGCCCTTGAACCCAACGCGTTTCCTCACTCAGCCCCACCACTGAAAAACACAAGGTTTCTAAGGTAATGAGAAGAATGACCTAGAGAGAAAACTAACCCTGCCAGGAGGCTCAGGCTGCCACCTTGGAGCTGACCTTGCCCTTTGCTCTAGTTTCCTGCTCTGGAGACGGGGAAAAGGCATTCACCCCCATGTACCCCAGGAGTCTTAAAGTTAAACGATGTTAAAAGGTGAAAGCGCGGTCCTAAACTTCCTCCGCTCCTATTTGCCCGGCATTGCTACTCAAGGTGTGTTCTGTGGACTGGCCGCCAGGGGGCACCACCCGGGAGCTTTTCACAAATGCCGAATCTCGGGCTCCCCCCTGGACCCACTGAGTCAGAGCCTGCAAGTGAGCGAGATGCCAGGTGACTCGTTACGTACATGGAATTACGAGAAGCTCTGACCTAGGACACGGCCTGCGTTGTGCGGAGGCTTGCCCAGGAGGCCTGCCGGAATCGGGATTCCTTTTCCACTCCTTCCGATACGGGTTTGCCCTGGGCACGGTCAGCTCAGTAGCGCAGAGCGCCCTCGGCTGGCCGTGGTCGGGAATGGCAGTCGACGTCCAACGGGCCACCACCGCCCTCCCTGAGCAAGGCTTTGTCTCTTTCAGGATTCTGGACTTCCGACGAGTGCCACCCACAGTGGGGAGGCTAGTCAATGTCACCAAGGAAATCCTAGAGGTCACCAAGAATGAAATCCTGCAGAGTGTTTTCTTCGTCTCTCCAGGTGGAGTACTGGCCGGAGCAGGGTTTGCCACCGGGATGGGTATATGCTGCCCCCGGACGCTCCCCCCCGTGGTGCCCCCGAGCATCACGCGTGTGAGATGCCAAGCAGGCTTTGTGGGCGTGAGCTACAGCGCCAGCCTCCCCGGCATCAGATGTTACCCATGCAAACAAAGAACATTCTAATCACACGGATGGGATGCCGGGAGGCGGGGTCCCACGCTTCCTCTGTCCTGAGACATTTGAAAATTGGTACCCAGCATCCCCAGTCTAAAAGCATTCACGGGGCGCCTGGGAGGCTCAGTCGGTTAAGCGTCTGACTGTTGGGTTCCGGCTCAGCTCACGGTCTCATGCTTTGTGGGTTCAGGCCCTGCCTCAGGCTCCGAGCTGACAGCATGGAGTCTGCTTGGGATTCTCTCTCTCTCCCTGTCTCTCTCTCTCTCTCTCTGCCCCTCCCCCGCTGGCTCTGTCTCTCTCTCAAAATAAATAAATTGAAAAAAAAAAAGCATTCACAAGCCCTGACATCTGGAAATGCAATATTTTCTTCTTCTTCTGCCTCTTCCCAAGCTGTGAGTTCAGGGTTTCCCTTCCCTGCTAGAGGATTTGGGAGGTGAGGGGGAGGGGGGCGCTGGAAAATGGCCTTGCCCCCTTCTCTTAGTCCTCTCTCTCCTCCGCACCCTCCAGCCAGCAACGTGTGCTTCTTTGCCAAGTGCCCATACATGTGCAAGACTGAATACGCCGTCTGCGGTAACCCGCACCTGCTGGAGGGCTCCCTCTCCGCCTTCCTGCCGTCCCTCAACCTGGCCCCCAGGCTGTCTGTGCCCAACCCCTGGATCCGCTCCTACTCGCTGGCAGGAAAAGAGGAGTGAGTTGGCCCCCTGGCCACAGTGCCCTGCCCCCAGCCCTCCAGGCTTGCCCCTGACAGTGGCTACAGTCCCTGTCCCAAGGCCTGGCGGCTAGCCTGGCTTTTGGACCCCAGAAGCTGCCCCCGACCATTTGCCTGACATGGATTCTGGAACCAGCTGTGCCTCGTCTCCCCCTTTCGCTCATGGATTCCGTTACAAAGAGCCTACTGTGTACCCAGTACTGGGTGCCAGGGGGTACGGAAACCAAAGACCCAGGCTCTCCCCTCGGGAGGCTCCCAGCCTAGTGGGGTGGTCAGACAAGAAGCCTGAGTATGAAAACACGGTGCTACACCTGCTTGTCATACACACGAGCCCATGAGGAGCCCAGGGGAGGGACGCCTGCTTCCCTCTGGCTGCTCCCCCAGGGCCAAGCCCACAGCAGGCGCTCAGTTTCTAGCAGGTGATGGAATGCATAGGTTCATCCGTCCAGCCACTGCTGAGGAGAAGTGAGTGGAGAAGGGTTTCTGGAGGACAGGACAGATCCTCGGGGACTCGTGAAGGCAGGGTCAGAGCCCAGCAGATGGACAGGGACAAGGGGGCATTCTAGCAGAGGAGCATAGGAAAGGGAGAGGTGACAGAGAATTGGGGGCCTGGCAGGGGGGCTCCGAATGGTTCAGGGCCAGGGTCCAGGAGGCTTGGGTGACAGGAGCTGCAGGCTCTGGCACGCGGTATCCCAGCCGGGAGTATAGCGCCCAGCAGAATGGATGCTCAGGACCCAGAACCTTCTTCGCCCCACGTGGGGTCTGCAGCTCCCCCCCCCCCACCCCGACGTCTTTGCCCGGGGGCCTCCTGTGTCCCCAGCTACCACCCGCATGCCCAGGACCTGCCGGCAGCCCAGGGTGGGATCGGGGAGGCAGGGATCGGAGGGGGCGAGGGGAGGTGTGAGAAGGACCCCCAACACCTTGCCATCTTGGCTCTTCCAGCCCCAGGACTTCTTCTCCCCCTCAGGTGGGAGGTCAATCCGTTGTACTGTGACACGGTGAAACAGATCTACCCATACAACAGCAGCCGCCGTCTCCTCAACATCATCGACATGGCCATCTTCGACTTCTTGATAGGTAGGTCCCCGGGCTGGGGCCCTGGGCTGCAGCAGCCACCCCCCCCTCTTGGGCTGGGATTCGCCGTGACCTTGGGCGGAAGAGTTGCAGCCTGGAGCGCAAGGACTGAGTGAGCTGGGGAGCGGCCAGGTCCCAGACGACAGAAGTTCCCACGCTCCCCTCTTCAGAGAGGACGTCGCTCGGGAGGCAGGCACGCGGTGTGAAAACGGCCCACCGGAGGGCTTGCTTGCCTGGGTTGGCTCCCTTCTCCCTCTGCGGCTCCACTCAGGACCCCGGGGAAACAGCCTGCGGCCCTGGGTTCGGAGTCCGGCCTCAGCCGGTGACAGGCCTCCGTGCCCGGGAGAGCTCAGAGGTCCGCAGCGTCTGCCCTCCTTCACAGGGAACATGGACCGTCACCATTACGAGATGTTCACCAAATTTGGGGATGACGGGTTCCTTATTCACCTTGACAACGCCAGAGGGTAAGTGGGCTGAGGCCGTGGCCCTGGTGCGGCTGCCCGGGGCAAACGGGAGGCCCTTCCCCATCCCGTTTCCGGCCGCCTTGCCACACTCCTTCCGCTTCCTTTGCCTCTTCCTCTTTGCTAAGTGACGCTAGAGTCCCCTCCTACCTGGGAGCGTTAGTGAAACAGACTCACGTTTTCCGTATTTTTTTTTTTTACCGTGTGGTTCAGTCTTGGAGGCAGAACACACGGTTCATCCTCAGTGCCTGGTCCCCTGCAGTTAGGGAATGAATGAACGAATGAACGAATGAATGCACATCTTTGGACAGAGGCTTCTGTGAGCTGATTGAGGAGGGGGCTGGAGAGGAAGCCACACGATCCCCGGCGTTTTACCCCAGGGCTGTGAGTCAAAACAAGGCTGAGGTAGAGGAGAGAGGCAACCATTAAGAAGGAGGCCACCCTGAAAGCCCGTGTCCCCTTCCAGGTTTGGACGACACTCCCAGGACGAACTCTCCATCCTGTCACCGCTGTCCCAGTGTTGCAGGTAAGCTTTCAGCTCCGGGGCAGGTCACGATCGCGACTCTTCACACTCTGAAGGTCTCAAGTGTGCGCTAGGACACCGGTGGGAAGGATGAAGGTAGTGACCTCCTTTCTGGTACAGCCACAGAACCGTCCCCAGCAACAGCCTCTTTCACCTTTCAGCATAGGATGACTGAGGACCTCAAGGCTTGCAAACCCTCCGGTTGCCAACTTTAATCTTTAACCCACTCAGAGATCTCACTCTTGCAAAACCTGGGTCTTCAACGGGACTAATCACATCTCTGCTTCGCTCAGCACTCACAGAAGCTCAGATTACTACCTGCTCACAGGTCTAAGATCCGGATGGAAATCCCATAAACTTGGGGCGGTCGGCTGGCTCAGTTGGTAGAACACACGACTCTTGATCTCAGATCAGGTTGGGGGTTCGAGCCCCACATTGGGTGTAGAGAGTACTTAAAAATAAAATCTTAAAAAAAAAAAAAAGTCCCATAAACTCACGTCAGGTTGAAAGGAGGTAGTTAGACTTTGTGCGGCCGCCATTCTCTAGAGAATGTCTAACCCACCTCCACACCTCTCCGGGGCTCAGGTCAGGCTCGTGAAGTGGCCCACCTGCTCAGGTGCGGTATCCAGATCTAACTAGAAATCCCGGGACGCGCGCCTAGCAAAACCACCTTTCATTTCCGGCTGGAAAACTCAGAGCGAAGCATGCTTTTTATCTGCTTCCTAGCTTCACTTAAGTGTGCCTCCCTCCATCCCTCCCTGTCCTCCTCAGGCGAGGCAGTGGCTGTTGAGAAAGCCAGTCGGACAATTAAGCTGCTTACCCATCTGAGTGCAAGTCGGATCCCCACATACGAAGAAATCAAATTCCTAAAGCCCGGATTGGTTCCACCCCATTGCCATCCCTCCAAGAACCTGACACAGAGATCGTATAAAGTTGGCAAGGAACAACCTGGAGGGCTGGCTTTTGAGATGGCGAACGTCCTCATCATGTCACCTGCCAGAAGCTTCTCTCGTTGGCTTTAAATCTCCTTGAGATGCCATTCAATGTGGCTTATTTCCTTTTCCCTGGTTTTCGTGAAAATGGGCTCGAAAGACCCCGGGGAAGGCGGCTCCCGGGACATGAGCTACAACAGCTGCTTGCGGGGAACCGAGTTCGGGCAGGCTTTTCCCTTTGCATTTACTTAACTTGCCTCCTCTGACTTTGTCCTTCCAGGATAAAAAAGAAAACGCTTTCGCACCTGCAGCTGCTGGCCCAAGGCGACTACAGACTCAGCGACGTGATGCGGGAGTCTTTGCTAGAAGACGAGCTCAGCCCCGTGCTCACGGAGCCCCACCTGCTGGCCCTGGACCGGAGACTCCAAATCATCCTACAGACAGTGAAGGGGTGTGTGGAGGCCCACGGAGAGCAGAGCGTCATAGCCAGTGACCCCGCAGGAGAGTCGGCCCCGGACTCTGGCCGGGCTAACCCGACAAGCTAGGGGCCGGGTGAAGCCGCATGTCAGGGACGACGCCTGCGGCCGGCGGTGGACGCGGGTGTGGACCCCGGCTTCCCCGCACCCCCGTCGAGGGGGGAGGCGCTGGGTCAGGAAGTCCTGGGGCACCAGGATGATTCTACAGGAGCAAGATCCAAAGGAGAGGGATCCGCCGAACTTCCTCGGTGCACTGCTTCTCTAGGGCACCTCCTTGGCTCCCTCTTTCCCAGAAGGCACTGCTTCAACAAGGCCACAGACCAGCTCCTGAACCCACCAGGGGAATCTGGACAGGAGTCGGGCTTGGAAGGCCGGGAAGCCTTGTCCCCGGGAAAAGGGTAGAACAAATAAAATAAAAGGACACCAGTGGCACCTAGCTGACCTCCAGATCCTTAGAATATCTACGAGGATAATTTCTGATCCAGATAAAATACCTGGCATCTCACAAGCAGACAAAAAAACAAAACAAAAAATCTAAAAATGGTAGCTCTCCAACCGGTTCAAAGTAGACCTAACCCTTTCTATTTATGTCCCAGTCACTGTGGCCCAAGTGAATAGAATAATCCCCGGCTGGCTGGTCCAAAAGTAGTTTCTCCAACGTTATTACGAGAGGTAGAAAGAACATAGGAATTTGCTCAGACTATCTGAAAGGGGATGTGTTCAATCTAAAGAGTATTTAAATCTCAAGTGAAAGGACGTCGGGTATGTCAAAATTAGCGTCTGGCAACAATAGAAGGAACTTCAGTGAAGGGAAAAGCAGGGCCGTCCCGAAGGGGGAAGGGCACGTGCGTGAGCCCGTACTCCGGCAGGAGAAAAGCCAGGGCCCACCCCTCCCCCACAATCCTCTTTTCCAGAAGATCCCAGAACCTGTCACCCTCCTGGTTCCCGAGAGGCAGGGGGCTCTCTGGACAGGTCTGACGCTCTGGACGCCCCTCCCCAGCTGCTTTATCCAAAAAGGACTAAATTGAGTTGACTTTCGAAGCCTCCCTTAGAAGTTGAGTAGATAGGGGTCACGTCCCCTCAGCTTTCTCCCTACTGACTCGCCCACATCGGAGAGGCCTGTCACCGGAGGCTCTGTCTCACGTGCCCTAAGTCAGGTCTGAAAACCCAAATGACAGGAACGTAGTCCTCCTGTGGGAGTGATCAGTCAGTCCACAAGTAAAAATGGCTGCCTCGATCACATCAACTTCTCTGAGGCCAGAGATTCCAATTCTAGAAATGTGAGGGGGGGTGGGGGTGGGGGGGAGGGGGACTTGAAAGCTGTCAGCGAAGCAGGTCCCAGGTCAGGAACCGGAAAGGTCACCCAAGCCCTCCTCACTGGACAGTGACACGGGTCTTTCTGACCCAGCTGGTCCCCGTAAACCTGGGTCTCTGTGACATTCGCTGAGCTTGGGTTAGGAGAGTCAACAAACAGGTTTCTGAGACTCCCGAACACACAGGGGGAACAGTGTATACAGGAAAAAATGGTCTCAGAGAGATTAACTCAAATCACACCAGTGAATGATTTAAACCAACTCCCGGGTGTTCTTCCCACTGTGACACAGAAACCCAACGGTACGGCAGTCTGTGAAGTTGTGTTTGTTTCCGGAGAAAATGAACCCTTTCGTAGAACCTTCACCCCAGAGACTTCCATCACGGTAGGGCTCTACTGCTGCTCAGGGTTTCCCACTTGATGGGCTGTCTCCTACTTCAACACAGGGTTTCCTTTGGGTAGAGGGACCAGGTCACCGCACACAGGATGGCAGAAAAAAATATGCAGGCAAAGATGTTCCAAGAATAGCACAGAACAGTCTGGGATGCCGAGCTGCAGAGCCTGCGGAAGGCAAGCCACAGCCCCATGTCAAACCCAGCCACGCTGAGGACAGCGCGCTGGTGTGAGAATGGCCTACGATAAATTTTGGTGCCTTTTACAAACTAAGAGTAACAGCAATCAGTTTGACTACAATACGTAGGGTACGGAGAGATCTAATTATTTGCTTCAACGCTCCATTATTTTTTCACTGATGCGGAGGACAAGACCGCATCAATGTCAAAAATACCAGAAAGCAAAAAGGCTCCTCTCTTACGATGGTCAGCTTCTTCCAACACGTCCATTCTGGACCACTGTTCAACTTCCCCTAACACAAAAATTCTCCCCTCTCTTTGTAGAAGCTTTTCACGTTACTATGGACAACGAACTGAAGAGTGAAAGGACACTGTACAGTTACATGAATTGGGAGAGGAAGGGGTTGGAAGGAATTTGTTTGAGCCTGCACAAAAGCCAGGAGGACAATCTGAGCTCGAAGACCGGAGAAAGTGCAGTGGGTTCTCTTATTCGTGGTAGTTTTACGGTCTATAAAGTCTCCGCAGCCGCCAAATTGGTGGAGACTGAATCATCCACTCCTAGAGGACACACAGGGGGTAGATTCCCAGGAGCCTCTAGTGGCGACACTTCTGTAAACAAATCAATACATAATCTTGACTCGTGTGTTGAAGACACCACCCTATGCGTTGTCGGTTTACAACACCGAACTTGTGGCCAACAGCACTGCAACTCGTGCCTGAAAGAAGCAACTTAATACACTTCCTTTCCCCACCAGACACACATCACGACTTTCTCGCCCTTAGGAACACTAGTTAGCACTTCAGCACTACGCTTGGGGGCCATTTCAAATGGTGCAGTCACCAACAGAAAGCACAAAACTGCCAGAGTAGCACTAAACAGACCGTGAAACAGACATGTGATGACAGTGTGAGAGCCGAAACCAGAAGGCAGAGCATCCCTTTGTTCAAGCTCAGCTGGGCACCCGCATGTTGGGAGAATCAAAGTCTTTGCCCCTCCGCCCATGTCCCCGAATGACAGGGAAGGTGCTCCGTGTACCGACTTGGGGGGGGGGGTCACAAATTTTAGCCCGTAGGCAAATCTGCAGAATTCACAAATACAACACCACGAACATACAAGGACCAACTGTGTAACTCATTTGAGATTAACCAAGATGATAAAAAAAAAAAAAAAAAAAAGCTCTCCATCTAGTGGCGACTTGGAGAATCACAAAGCTACTTAAGCTAAATTGGCAGAACTTGGCACAAAACGAGAAAGATTACACTCTCTAGTGGTTTGGGTTTTAGGTTGACCCGGGATGAAGTCACAGCTCTGAACTTACGTTAACAAATTTAAACTTTAAATGTACACAACAATACCGATCTCGATGTGAAAGTTCCACAGGGTAAGAAGGGAGAGGTTTAAGATTTTCCCTTTTTACTGGTAGTGGTTAGGATAGCTCACTTTAGGGGGAGCATTAAATGGCGATGTGGCCTTTGCATTTCGGTGCTGTTTTAGCCGTCTAGAAACACAGTGCCGGGGCCTAACAAAAATACAAGAAAGGATTCCGTTATTAATCCATGACCAGCGATAAAGCAGGATTAAGAAAATGATCATCTGGGGAAGCCTGGGTGGCTCAGTCAGCTGAGCATCCGACTTCAGCTCAGGTCATGATCTCACGGCTCGTGGGTTCGAGCCCCACATCAGGCTCTGTGCTGACAGCTCAGAGCCTGGAGTCTGTTTCAGATTCTGTGTCTCCCTCTCTCTCTCTGCCCCTCCCCCACTCACACTCTGTCTCCGTCTCAAAAACAAATAAACATTTAAAAAAATTTTTTAAAGAAAATGATCATCATGCTCCTCCAATTCTAAAATGTCAGCATCTAAGTCAGCAAAAGACAAAAAACAATTCCACATGAGCCAGTGTTCTAGAAGAATGAGAACAGAATCAGCGCAGTCAATCCAAGGAAGTTCTCTTCAGTTATTATCCGTGGTGACTCTACATGCTCTGCCTCCAGGGGGCTGAGGGAAGGGGCTACTAAATCAGGACAAAGTGTGCATGTTACAAAGCAGCACAAATTAAAGAATGTTCGGGAATATGACACATCTTCACTGGACGTGAAGACATTAATACCAATAAACTAATGAGTACAACTGAATCGTCTCAGAAACCTGAGGAGTAGCAGAATTAAGACTCCATGAATGCAAAATATATAGAAGCATACCTAAATAGCCAAACGCATGTATTGAATTTAAGCCACAGAGTATGCTGATACAGAAATGACGATTCCCGTGAGCTCTGGGAAAGTTCCAAGGGCAGAGAACCACTCTTGTCTCAGATAAAAAGGAAATCTCTCAGCTTTTGAGTTAACTTTTTCCTTCTATTACTCAGTGAACAGGTCGGCTAACAACTCAATTATGCTTCGAGTAAGGATTTCGGACTCATTCTTTAACAAACTGAATTGGAAAACGTTGAAAACAAACATAATCCCTTCAAAACACTAATCCCCTAATTCACTTGATTTTCATTCTTGCCCACCAGATTTCAAAGTTTCTGGGGGAGAGAGGGAAGAAGACAAGGAAAGGAAAAGGGGAATAAAAACCGATTCATTTAAGAATGTAAATTATTTCATTTTTTTTTTTATTACTTGACCTACCGTTAAGACAATCTATAACAAAAAGAATAGAGTATATCAGCACACACAGTATAACCAGACTAGTAAACCAGGAAACAATACAAAATGGTCCTTTGGCCATCTGTACTTTCTAGAGCAATAAATCTCTTAAATTCACTTAACCACGCCCGGAAACAATGACTTCTAAAGCCCTGAATATCAACTAAGACAAATTATGCCAGTTGTGGTTTCTCACATATACTCAGATTGCACAAAGAGAAAGCTTTAAATGTGATAACTTTTCAGTTTAGACTTAAAGTTCCTTAGATTAAAAACTACAAAAGGGAGTAAACAGCAAGCCAAATGATTTAAGAGCAAAACTCATTTAGAAGGCATTATATGTATCTAAATACACGTGAACATGATTATATACATATATGAAACTGTGCAAACTTACGGCATTCTAAATAATTCAGTTAAGTACAGTTTTGGCATTTAAACAAAGATTAAATCAAGCTTTAAGCTAATAAGAACAGAACTTTTATTTTTCATTTTTAAATAGAAAAGATAGCTAAACACAAAGTACAGATCAGAAAACCTTCATTTAGTGTAATTTTGAAAAATACAAAAATTTGTAATGTGGTGGCCATCACACTAAAATGTAAATAAAACCGCTTTCCCAGATGTATCCTCCAAACTTCGTTAACAACCTGAAAACCGTTCAAATCTATGAACCAAACCTGCCATGACCAATTTAAATTCCCCGGGAAAGGGCTGGAAGGGGACTGATGATCACAGCCAGTTGCCCACAGATGGAAAAACGCTTGCAGTCACTCCCCAATGTAACCGTACGTTATATATAAATCACAACGAAAACAAAAGCGCCTAACATGACAGAACTGTGAAATTTTGTTTAAAAAAAAATAACAAAAATAAAAATAAACCACTGGGTTATCACTGGTGCACATGGAATAATGGAACAGAGAAGGATGTTGAGGCTGGAAAAGACTGAAATACGGTGAAGACTCGAAACACAAGTTTGCTGTAAAACATCAAAAACGTTTGCCAGGGAAAGAAATGCTAAATGGAAGAGCGGAACTTCTCAACCTGGACGAACAGAGACACGCCTCACCCCCCCCCCCCCCCACACACACCGAGCCCATGTGGAACACTCTTCCCAAATCTCCCGCCCCAGGGAAATTAGCGGCACAGAGTCCCCAGCACTGAACTCTGTGCCCCTGGCACCTCTCCCTTTACCAACACCACCTCCATTTTTCTGCTAGGACACTCGTCCCGTGTGTTCTATTCCTAGCAAACTCAGTCTCCTGCAGTCGGTGTTTAATGAACACAGGAGGGAATCCCGGAATCAACTGAACCACGTACGTTTAGCCAAGAGCTCTAAGTTAACGACCAAGAGCGTAGGCCTCAAATCCTTATTCCCGACTCGGCATCTGGTGATCAGCATTTGGCACTAGCTGGGTAAATACGGGTCTAATCAGAATTTTTGAGCTGAGGCAGACGTAGTTAATCCGTAACTCAGTGTTTGCAGCCTAGATCTGGTTTCAAACTCAAAAGGCAGGCAGAGATAGCCACATCTACACATGGCAGAACTGGGAAACACTAACAACAGGACACAAGACCAGGAGAAGGGGCTTGACAAAAATTCTGATGAAAAGAAAAAAAAAAGGAAGAAAGAACTCAACAGATCACGTCCATCCGATCCTTAGCAAAAATGGGCGTTTTCCCACCCTTAAGCTAGTTTAAGTACAGGCAGATGTCTTTCTACTATACTAGGATTTTTCTAGGTCTGTTTTTCCTAATCCTCAGAGCTTAATGAGAAATCATTAATTCTATAAAGCAGTACAGCACATGAGTACAGTCTAAAATATACCTACGGTAACCGGAAAGTTGTGTCACTGAGCGACAGAAGCCCCTCGCGCTGTCACCCCCCTGCCCTACGCGGCCGGCGGCGCAGGGGGCGCCCCGCCCGGCCTGAGCAACTACCACTGCACAGAGAGAAAAGCAGTAACAGCGGAGTCTCCACAGAACTCTTGTTTATTTAACTGCGTCGGGGCATCCGGTCAACGCTCCACATGAAAAACGGTGCGATAGAAGCGACTTTGAATACAAACAGACGAGAAGCCGCCGTGCTGCCAGGAGGGGGGAAAGCCGTCTGCGCGAGGGAGGCACGGACCAGGGACGGGACGACAGGGAGGCACGGGAGGCGGGTCTCAGACAGACAGCGACACAAAACTGTTGTACTGCTGGATGTTTCGCTTGAGGATATCTGAGCACGGGCCGAGGACGCGCTCAAATCTGGGTCGGTCCAGCTTCACGCACTTCAAAGGGCCGCGAGCGACCACCGTGGCAGCGCGAGGACGGTTCATCAGGAGCGCGATCTCACCTGCGGGGGGGGGGGGGGGGGGGCACGGGTCAGGGGAGGCGGGCGTCCCGGGAGCACCCCCGCGGGGGCGCTTCCGAGACACGGGGAGGCCGCGTCTACCGCTCTTCAAGCCCAGCACGGGCCCCACGACGTCCGCACTTAAACACGACCGACAGGAGACCGTCGGCGACCGGACTACTGATGGGCAAAGGTCACAATGTCCCTCTCTCGGAGAACCAAAAAGACTACAGTGAAAAAGTAAAATTCGGGAGAAAGACAGAACGGAGAGAGACCGCTCAGCGTTATCTCCCTGAGAGGGGACTCGAACTACGTAGTTGAAGGACAGCCACGTACCGAAATAGTCAGAAGGCCCCAATCTTCCCACTTCGACAAACTCTTCGTTTTCTGACCGACGTTGTAGCACAGCAGCTGAGCCCTGTAATAAAACCGCCAAATGGCAAAACAGATACTTTCAAATCCAGGGTGGCCCTCTGCAGATGCAAGTGGGGCTACTTTGTCCTAGAAAAATAAAAAAAAAGATGCGGCGGCGATTTCAAACCCTCCCGTTCGCCTAAAAGATGACTCAAGAGAGTCACGACGTGAGCTCCAGTCCCCTTCTGCCCCACGGCCCTGCCGGAGCCCCTTCTCACACCCAGGAGCCAAAGGGCTGAGACTCGGGTTGGCAAACCGCAGCCGGGGGGGCCCAACCCGAACTCGCCGCCTGTTTTTATAAACGAAACGTTACAGGAACACACCAACGCATTTACACGCCGTCTCTGGCCGCTTCTGCGCTGCACTCTTGCGCTGAGTCGAAGTGCGAGCGCTGAGTCTTTGCGACAGAAACCCCACGGCTCACAAAGCCTCAGTCACTTACCAACTGGCCTTCCAAAGAAACAGTCGCTCGACTCCTGGCTTTTAGCAATTAGCATCTACTGAGCCACATTCCTACAAAATCTGCTCTTTAGGCTCTGGTTGGCGGGCAGGAGTATCTGCTATGCATTTCCATGAATTGTGAAGATAGAAAACATAGTAGCTTTCAGCCTTTACACGCTTGCCTTTAACCCTTATTTGCCAATGGTCCAGACATACGATTTTAAAAAGGACGGTACAGACCCGTAATAGTTTGTTATGCTAACTGGGTAAGTTTCACTTGGCTTGCGTGATAAAAGATCGAGGAGCTCAGAATCTGGCCATTACTTCCTGAACAGCCCTTCCAGAACGGACTCCAACTCATTTAAAATACGGTGGCCTGGCACAACACCATTTCTAAGTGAAAGATAATTTTTAAATAAAATCTATCAGGTATTACTAAAAAGTGAAGCTGGAAATCAGAATGAGCCCCTTTTCTCTCTTATGGTGTACTGCTTTCTCCCCCCAATATCAAACAAACACAGGCTCCGTTACCTCTAAAATAATGAAGAACTCGTCCCCTGGTTCGCCTTGCACCACAATCTTCTGCCCATCCTCAAACTGAACAGGTTCCAACGCATCAGCGACTGTGAGACGTTCCCACTTGTCCAGAGATTCTGAAAGGCGAGAATCGAAAGAATTTCTCTACGCTAGTTGTCACTGCTAAAAATGTCAAAATTCTCAAAAGGATGAGTCACATAGCCATGCCCATTTAATATTCTAGTAGTGTTGCAGGTTCAACATGGCGCCTCTCTTCAATCACCTCAAGTCTCAGCAAGATCCTCCTCCTACTTACAGATAACTCTTAGATCCTTACTTCAGTGGTCCAGTGGCCAGGTTAACTTATCAACTGCACCCAATGGTAAAGGAATAAAAAATGTAATCATTAAGTCTTCCTAAAGAACACCATCAATGCAAATCAAGACCCAAACGTCATAGAGAGTGTCGCCATCCGTACTATCCCAGAGGTTCACAGAAATAACTTACCTATTTAAACCCGAAGTTGAATTTATTTATGAAACCCATGAGGAGAACTGGACAACAGTTCCCCAAAGCCAAACGGAAACCCAAGTCATTAAGTAAACGTAACCCTCTCAGAGAAAGGACAAACGAGGGGGGAGAAGTCAACTCGCTCTAACAAAATGGCAGAAGACTATTCCCTAAGAATCACCACCACCCCCCCTCCCCGAGCAGGTTGTAACAACATCTGTGAGGCCGTGAAACAAAATACAACTGTGTCCAGTTAACCTGCTTTACTCAATTTCGACAAACTTCCAGCACTTCTTCAAAGAAAATCAGAAAATGACACCTAATTTTTCTACAGAGAAAAGGCATTCGTGGAAACGCTCGACTCTCCTGAACCAGTCAACTCACCGACGGAGCAACAGAGACAGAAATCAGAGGGGGAATGACTGCCAATGTCCATCAGCAAAGAAGGACACTTTTAGCCTTTCTGCCTCTCCCAGAGGAATGAGTAGCACATAATTCCAGGAAGTTTTTCCCACGTCCACCACTAGTAAAGAGGTGTGTCATAGACTAGTAGATTAAATACACTGTAAAATTACTTCTAACTTGGTCAAACTTCAACTTTGTGTTTTTCATTACTGTTAGCAAAAAAAAAAAAAAAAAAGTGAGTTGATAACCAGGGCAGTTTTTATGACATAAGCATGTATCACTAACACTTCAATTTAACAATTCTCCGTGTAATCTTCCAAAACTCACCTAAAATAGATACTTTACTAAGAAACTCCTCATACATCTTCCGCTTTCTCAGCGTGCTTCCCTATAAATGGAAAAAAAAAAAGTGATCTTAAAAATGTGTAATTATCACATAATGCTGTGGAATAAATATTAAATGTTAAGTAAACATTAAAAAAGAAAAAAAGTCAAAGCTTGCTGATGCTTCTTGATGCTTCGTGTTGAAGACGGCAAAGCCACTGGTTCAGCTTAATAAAGAGCTGAGTAACTCGCTCTTAAAAGTCAGACCAGGCATATGGCCAAAGAAGGTGCCTAGGACAACCAATTAATGAAATGCCAAACGCACCATCAATTCTCCAAAAGAGCTACCAGGTTACATGAGTGACTAGAGCTGAACGTATCTGCAGCCCAGGGTTCTTCCCCACGACCCCAATCTTCCACAGAACTAAGGAAAGAAAACGGCTACCACTTGCAGACCTTCTACGGAAAACAGTCCCCTAGCCCCTGACTTAACCAAGCTGTCTTATCTGTGAGGTTTGGTAAACGCCAAGTATCTGGAGGAAGGAGACGGGGGAGCACAGTCCTCTGGAACGTCCTTACAGGCGCGTATACGTCTACCTACACATACACATCCCCCAAATACAGCAAATGTTCGAAGTACGTCCAACTGCAGACTGTCAAATAGCCAGACAGGCACGGCACAAATTTAAGAAAACCATTCAAGAGGACGAATGCCAGCAGCTGGCACTTAACATCTGAAACTACTCTATAAACCTGTCACAAGGTTCCACATGAGCAGAACGTTCCAATGGTTTTATCATTTTGTTTCTTCCTCCAGTCTTACGAGGGGACGTCTGCACTACCGACAACCCCCCTGCCGTTTAGGGAAGCGGGTCACTTGCGAACAGCCATAAGGCACTTCGTGCTCTCAGAAGCAGCACCTGGCAAGCTACCTGACGTGCAAATGGGGACGTTCCCAAACGTGGGCTGACCACTACAGACGCACCACATGCGTCTCCCGTGTTATTTGCAGCCAGACATTTGTTCTAAAAGACCGGGCAATACGACTCAAACGCCTGTGACACAGACGGAATTCTACGTCGCACTCCAAGAGGCGTGCCGGCTCACCATGAGGATTCTTCTGTAGCTGTCCCGGTCGATACCCCACAGTTTCACATTCGTCTTTGCTTTGACAGTGGCGGCTCTAGGCGTTCCATAGATCAAAGCGAGTTCCCCAAAGCTGCCTCCTTCCCCAACGCTGGTTGCCCATTCGTTGTTGACATAAACCTAAAAGGCAAATGACAAAGGACCGGTTGTTTCCTACACACACAAACACATTGGGATGAAACACCTTCCAAGGAGCCAGAATACTGAACTTGGTTTCTAAACCGGAATACATGATGTTTGTAGTACACAGCAGCACAAACCCGAGTGTCTGTGATTCACGGGCTTAATTACCCGACATGAGAACGTTCCCCACGGGGAGGATCAGGGCAGAGGTAAACGAAGTGCTGACCGCGTGTACATTTCGAGAGTGCTGTGCCTCCTGCAGACGGCACTGAACTAATGATCCTGCGACAGCAGTGCTGTTATTATGCCCATTTCCCTTGTAAACAAGGTTCACAGCATCAAGAGAGCTGTACCAAGTCTCAGCGCCAACTCCCAGGTCTCATGGACAGTCTCCCTCACATCTACCTTACCACAGTACGCACACGCGCCTTAACCGGGGACTCCAGCAAGAGATTTAAACTGAATGTCTAGCGAACGAAATTGCCTTTCAATAGGTTAAAAAGTTTCTCTGTGTCATTTAAAATACCTGGCAAAAGATGTTGCTGGAATTTGACATACGAGGCTTTTAACAGCCCTTCAGAAACTCTTACAAGTAATCAGTATTGACACATTCACCTTTACGACTATCAACATATTTCTATTATTAAATCTTACATCCATCTCTCCTTGATCAATCACATAGAAGTTATCCCCTTCATCACCTAAAACAGAGTACAAAAAGTTAGGTGTATAATGCAAATTGAGGAAACATACATCAGAACTATCAAATTAATGTAAAAATAAATTTATTTTACAGAGGTGCCGTCAAAGAAAGCGTGTTAAAATTAACACAACCTTTCAGGAAGAAAAGTCCAATGATATATTTTTAAAGCCATAAAACTGATCAATTTTTTAGTCATCTCATGGTAAAGAACAGCTCTGAAAAATAACTTAAAAAGAAAAAAAAGCTGTTATGTGTAACAAAGACAGTACCTGTTACATGATCATGACAACAAAACAGAGTAAGTAACAAAATATCAGACTATCACTACACTGGGAAACTCATGGATTATGAACACCCACGAAAATATCAAGAGTAAGTAAAAGAAAACAGGGGAGGGGGAGACCCATAAGGTTAGATCCATGTTAATACACAAGGCAAAAAAGCTAAGAATCAGAAGCCCGAGAACCTTACAAACATGTGCTATGTGATTCAGAATGCAACTGCTTTGCCGCTTCCTACTTTATTTTACTCTGTAAGTGGTTAATAATATAAAGGATATACGAAACATATATGGCTCTAAAATCTCACACAACATTCAAAATTAAAATGCAATATCCTCCAAAAGTTACTATAAACAAAACTGTATCAGATACTAGAGAAAACAGTAGTCCTTTAGGGAAAGTGTGCCTTTTAGTTCAAAGGATTTTTTTTTTTTTAACGTTTATTTATTTTTGAGACAGAGAGAGACAGAGCATGAATGGGGGAGGGTCAGAGGGAGGGAGACACAGAATCTGAAACAGGCTCCAGGCTCTGAGCTGTCAGCACAGAGCCCAACGCGGGGCTTGAACTCACGAACCGCAAGATCATGACCTGAGCCGAAGTCGGACGCTTAACCGACTGAGCCACCCAGGCACCCCAAAGTTCAAAGGATTTTAATTTAAAAAAAAAAAAAGGATCAGTTGAGCGGATCATGTGATTTTTAGCATCTGTCTTGTTGATGTGGTGGTGTAGGACACTGATTGATTTACAAATATCGAACCATTCTTGCATCCCCAGAATAAAGCCTGCCTGACTGTGATGAACGATCCTTTCAATGTCTTGCTGAATGTGAGTATTTTGTTGAGGATTTTTGCATCTGTGTTCTCAGTGATATTGGTCTATAGTTTTCTTTTCCTGTGGTATCTGTCTGGTTTTGGCATCAGGGTAATGCTGGCCTTGGAGCATATATCTGGAAGCTTGCTTTCCTCCTCTATTTTTTTCGAATAGAGGAGAATAGGTATTAACTTTACAAGGAACATACTTCAACACAACAAAAGGCCGTATGCAAAAAACAAACAGCTAACATCAGAATCAAAGGTGAAAAACTGAGAGCTTTTCCCTCTCTGTTCAGGAACAAGACAAGGATGTCCACTCTCACCACTTTTATTTAACACAGAACTGAGGCCCTAGCCACGGCAATCAGCACAGAAAAGAAATGAGGCATCCATATTGGCAAGAAGTTTCAACTGTCACTATTTGCGAACAACACAAACAACACTATACATAGAAAATCCTAAAGACTCCAACCAAAAACTACGAGAAGTAATTCATGAATTCAGTCAAGTGGCAGGATACAAAATTAATAGTCAGAAATCAACAGCATTTTTATACACTAGTAACAAAGTAGCAGGAAGAGAAATTTAAAAAGTAACACCATTTACAAGTGCACCAAAAAGGAATAAACTACCGAGGAATAAACCAAAGAGGTAAAAGATCTGTACTCTCAAAACCGTAAATCACAAATGACAGAAATGAAAGATGACAAAGACAAACAGAAAGCTATTCCATGGGCATAGGACTAAAAGAGTTAATGTTGTTAAAATGTCCATATTACCTAAAGCAATCTACAGACTCAGTATGACTCCTATCAAAATACCAACAGCATTTTTCACAAAACTAGAAGAAATAATACTAAAAATTTGTACGGCAGCACAGAAGACCCCAAATAACCAAAGCAATCCCAAGAAAAACAAAGCTGGAGGTATCACAATACCAGACAGACTTCAAGATATACTACAAAGTTCAGTAAACAAAACAGTATGGTACTAACACAAAACGAGACACACAGATCAAGGAAACAGAACAGAGCCTAGAAATAAACACACAAGTATA
Organism: Felis catus; assembly: GCF_018350175.1. Taxonomy (NCBI): domain Eukaryota; kingdom Metazoa; phylum Chordata; class Mammalia; order Carnivora; family Felidae; genus Felis; species Felis catus. The sequence goes on along the minus strand of NC_058381.1, from coordinate 49,995,978 downwards.
TGCTCACTTAATCTACGACAAAGGAAGCAAGAATACACAATGGCGAGAAGACAGTTTCTTCAACAAATGGTGCTGGGGAAACTGGACACTACGTGCAAAAGAATGAAACTGGGCCACTTTCTAACATAATACACAAAAATAAACTCAAAATGGATTAAGGATCTAAATATGAGACCTGAAACCATAAAAATCCTGTAAGAGAAAACAGTATTTCTCTCCCGTCAGCCACAGCAACATTTTTCTAGATATGTCTCCGTAGGCAAGGGACTACATCAAAATCAAAAGCTTTCACTGGGGCCCCTGGGTGACTCAGTCGGTCAGGCATCTGACTCTCTCGATCTTGGCTCAGGTCATGATCCCAGGGTCCTGACATTGAGCTCCCCATCAGGCTCTGTGCTATTAGCGCAGACCCTGCTTGGGCTTTTCTCTCTCTCAAAATAAATAAATTTACTTAAAAAACAAAAAAAAGTTTTTGCACAGCAAAACTTTTAAAATGTGTATTTATTAGTATTATTTAATATTATAATTATATGTAATATATAATAACATATTAATATTTTGCACAGAAAACTTTTTTTAGTATTTATTTTTGAGAGACAGAGAGTACAAGTGGGGGAGGGGTAGAGAGAGGGAGACAGAGAATCCAAAGCAGGCTGCAGGCTCCAGGCTCTGAGCTGTCAGCACAGAGCCCAACGCGGGGCTTGAACTCATGACCCGCCAGATCATGACCTGAGCCAAAGTCGGACGCCTGACTGAGCCACCCAGGCACCCGTGTGTGAATTTTTAATATAAATGCGGGGACATAAAGCATTAATGCAAGTCAAAATGTCTCAGTGAACACGTTTCAGCAGTTTAACTTTATATAACGATAATAAATAAACCTGTTACGTTTTTCTGGACAATGCCAACCTTTGGATTTTCTTAAAACAAGTATATTGATGACAACTAAATAGTGTTTGCAGCATTCTTATCAGACAGTAGATGTGATCCATTCACTATGCTTTTCTAACTGAGTTGTCCTACACGCAAGTACATGTTTTTAACGTTGTTGATCTTCTGTGCTGTCCACGTTAAGTCTGCTATTAGAATACGTTAAACCATTTTAAAAAATGAAAAATAGAAATACCAGTGATCCAATAATTCCACTACTGGGTATTTACCTGAAAAAAATGAACACATGAATTTGAAAAGATCTATGCAGCCCTATGTTTACCACAGCACTGTTTACAATAGCCAAGATATAGAAGTACCCTAAGTGTCCATCCACAGGTGAATGAATAAGGAAAATAATGGAACATTATACAGCCATAAAAAAAAAAAATCAGAAGACCGTGCCATTTGCAACAACACGGATGGACCTAGAGGGCATTATTCTAAGTAAAATAAGTCAGATTGAGAAAGACAAATGTGCTATGACTCCACTCCTAAGCAGAATCTTAAAGAAAAAGTACACGCATCCACAAATGAACAGACACCTGAAAAGCAGAATCAGACCTGTAAACACAGAGAACAAACCAAAGGCTGCCAGGGGGTGGGGGGAAGGGCAAAATGGGCAAAGGGAAGTGGGACAGGCTTCCGGTCACAGAATGAGTGAGTCACGGAGAGGAAAGGCACAGCCTAGGGGATTCAGTCAGTGACACCGTCATAGTCCTATAAAGGGACCGGCGGTACCACAGCCGTGGTGAACACAGCTTAATGTACAAACTTGTCAAATCAGTAAATGGTACACCTGAAAACAATATAACATTGTGTGTCAACGATACTCAAAAAAAAAAAAAAAAAAGAAAGAAAGAGATCGGAAAATCCAGCAGTAGGACAGAAGGAAAACGGCAGGCCGAAAAGAAGAAAACGAACTCCAATTAACAAAATCCTGCAGGCCGCGGAAGCGGCAGCCCTTACCTTGCTGAATCACGGTCTCTCCGGCAATAAAGGAAACGGGAAACATGGCATCGAAAATATCGCTGCAAGACACACAAGGCCTCAAGTCACATCTCATGTGCATCTTCTATGGATTCCAAACACCACCCTTTGACTTAAAGCTCCCAGATCTTCAGCCTGGACCGTCATCGGGTGAAAGGTTATCAAAACTTGCCGCAGCGAGCAGACTAGTTTGGGACCACGGGTGTTCTGAAAAAACAGTATAACCAAGAACCCGAACCTACCTTCTCTCATTGTCATCAAGATGTGAAAAGAGCACATTCTTTTCAATGGCTTTGGCTAAAGCAGCCATTGTCTTATAATCTTTTGGTATAACCTGGAAAAGAACAGAAGATCCAATGACAATTCCATAAACCAAAACCAGATCATGTCTGAACGTGCATTTCAATTAAACGTCAAGATACGCTATGGTATTTAAACAAGACTGCTTTGAGTTAACTATTTAACACAACACGCTTGTACTATCTGTGATCTCCAAAGTACTCAATAAATATTGACTGACTAATCCCCTTTCCTACAACCAAGCCTATATTGAAGGCTCATACTTGGTTTCCAGTCAACGACTAAAGTCACAAACCATAACACCTTGCAAGGTCATTATTCTGAGGCAAAACTAAGCAGTTTATGACAATTAGTCATTTTTAAACTGTGACCACGTACTATGAGCTTCACAAGCCTCTTGTCAGGACAACTCTCTTCCCCTTCAGGCCAATAGCAGAACTCAAAATGGCAGGCTGGCTCCAAGGAAGAGCCAAACGGAGGAAGGAAGCTTCCAGGATAAAAGGTTCAAAGTCACAACATGAGTTACGGGATGTCAAAAAGAAACCATGATTCAAGAGAAAAAACACTGCCCGCTTCTTCCACTGCAAAGCAACCGGAAAAGAAAACCCCCCAAATACAACCGTTCACTGTTTTACAATCATTATTAGTTATTTCCTCTAATGGCATGTTAGTACAGTAACTTGTTCCCCGGGACCCAAGAACCGTATAGGACGAAGTACAACCCATCCTGTGTTTTACTATTCAAAATGGTGCAGGCATCACCACAGGCGGCTAGCGGACGACCACGTGGGTCCCGAAAACATTGCTCCATCGTGCGGACAGCAGAACTACCTTTCTAACGTACGACGCAGCATCTTCCTCCGTGTAGACTTCAGCACTGATGGCACCTCGTCGCCTCCGGCCCTTAACCACTGGGTTGGGTGGGGGAGGAGAGATCTCATCCTCCCTCGAATCTGCACGGGCGCTTGCCTTCTGCAGATTCTGAATCTGTTTTGCCTCCTCCTGAAAAAAATTACACGTTTATAAAATGAGATCCTTCAGCAAGTCAATTTGGTCTTCTCGTATCCTCCCTAGTGTGACCCAATCTCAATCACTGCAGATCTCTTCCTCTATTACCAATGTGAAAGTGAAGGGGAAAAAGGCCATTCTAAATGCAAAAAAAATGGAGTCGAGTTTGAAAAGAAATACTCTGAAAGGGCTACACTGTTTCTTCAGATGATAATGGACACCATATTTAATAATAAACAAAAGCCATTAGTACAAGGACACATAACATGCAAATAAAAAATTAGATAATGGTTATGGTAATACATTGGCAACAATGCCTTACAATGCACACAACAGCAATAAACTGCGAAACAAAATCCTGGGGAATTAGGTTTCCGTATGCTGCTACAGATAGCATGAAGATTCCCCACCACACACACACCCCAAAAGAACTGTTACCTAGAAATAACCACTCAGGCACAGCAAAGTGATACAACAATGTCTAGGTTACTGGGTTATTTCCTTAATTCACTTAAGTATTCTCTGGATCTGCCATGTCAAGTCGATGCTAGGAAAAGACAATGCCAAAACCAACAGGAAAGGGTCCTAAGCCTATGGGATTCATATTCTGGCTGGAGTCTCAGATATAAACAAACTATGAAATGATGTGATGGTAACCAAGAATTTAAGTAAGATCAGATCTAATAATATTTCTCCCAAAGGAGCTATAAGCATTCTTCATTATCTCTATTATTTATATTCTTTAATACCTTAATTATTTATTATTCATTACACCGAAATTAAAACCAAAAGTTCACTTGTTTTTAAAATCTCATTACATCAATTCATATAAAAACTGAGATAAACTCTTTAATATTCTTACTTTTCAGATCCAGGGCCTTAAAAAGAAATGTCTCTTAACTGTGCAGTAAAGAAAGTTATTATACTCGATATAAAATAAAAATGAAAAAAACAAACAAACCCCAAGAACGTATTCTCTACTATGCTCTCATTCACTTGACTCATTCATTCTCCATTATTTTTCTAAACCATTTTTCAAATTCTAAATGAACTTATTCGCATTTACTGATAATTTCAAAAAGATTTTTGATAAAAGAAATTAATGAGATGCCTACTTTTTCTCTGACATGGTATTTAGCCCTGCTTCTACAAATAAAAGAGCTTATATATGCCACAACAAAGCCTAGGGTGATAACCATCAAGGTATTAACAATGTTAATTTCTATTAGGAGAATCATGCCTGATTTTTATTCTTTTCTGGAGAGAAGGTTTGGCTTTATTTTTCTCATTTCTCTGGATTTTCTAATTTTCAAACTTAGAAGAAAACACAGTAAGAAAAACATACAATGAAAACAATCTTACTATGCTTTATACTAAATTACAAATGCATTTACTTCTTGACCAACTAACCCAGAAATTCTACTTCTAAGAATTTATTCCAACATATACATATATGTGATAAAACATATATACTAAGTTACTCATTGTATCATTTGTAATAGTTTGTAATAGCCTAACAGTGGAAACCAAAATGGTCCTCAATGATCAAATAAATTATAGTTTTTCCATACAATGGAATGCCATGCACCTGCTGGAAAACAGGAAGCTTTTTTATATATGAATTTGTAGGTAAATGCTCATATATTATCTATAGAAAACTGGCTGCACTCAAGAAGACAATGGAATGGGACTTTTTACTACATATTTATACAGTATTATAGAACAACGTACAATTTTACTCAGATAAAATATCTTATATACTATGTTAGATTATGTATTTATATAGGAAACAGATGTCATACATTTCATTCTATTTTATTATGTCACACCCTTTTGTACTTGCAAAATTTTGAACCATGTGCAAACACGTAACCACTTTCTTTAAAACTACATTTTTCAGAGGGGCGCCTGGGCAGTCAGTCGGTTGAGCAGCTGACTTCAGCTCGGGTCACGATCTCACGGTCTGTGAGTTCAAGCCCGGAGAAGGGCTCTGTGATGACAGCCCAGGGCCTGGAGCCTGCTTTGGATTCTGTGTCTCCCTCTCTTTCTGCTCCTCCCCTGCTTGCGCTCTCTCTCTAAAACTAAATAAATGTTTTAAAAAAAAATTTTTTTAAACACATTTTTCAGAAAACCCACTTCATTTTCCTTCTGGTAATTCCAATAACCAGTAAGTTTTCCCACCTCATACTAACAGAGAACTATAAAACTCGTTGTCTCCTCAAATTTAGCTGAAGGCCATAAATTAAAACACAAATTCTACCTCCAAAAATCTGTCATTGGCATTTCACAAAAATTTCATGAAAACTGACACAAACGGCATCTCATTTAGAACGACATCTAAATGAATTTTTAAGACAATTTTTAAGGACCAAAAGCATTTTGATTTTTAACATTGTTTCGTGGATCCTCTTTAAACAGCAATCAGATATAACCTCATCTTGGTGACTCACATCCATTACTGAGATCGAATCCTAGTACATATTAGGATACACTTTTATATCCTTTTCCTTGCTGTCGTCATTCCGCTGCCAGCCTCTCCCCTCTTCGGTTTTCCCACTTATGAAAACAAAAGCCAAAAGGAGCCAAAAAACACACCAAAAAACCCTCCTAATCTACTTCATGGCTGCCGGCACTCGTCCTCGAGTTTTAAGTTCACAGCATCCCCACCACTTACTTAACAGGCTTCCAACAATTACTCGTTCTCTCTCCCCCCTCGCCGTTCCCCTCCTCCCCACAGGGGAGACAAACTTCCAAGCAAATGGACGTGGGGCGTGGCCTTGGAATGTAAGTGGACGCACCATACTGCGCCCACTTTGATGGTCTGCCCTGCTTGGGCTTCTGGTGGTTCTCGCCTTGAGCAACAGCATGCTCTATACCGTGGCTGCTCCCTGCACTCAGCTCCAGAACAAGAAACATGTGGAGTCAGGAAGACAGGAGGGGCTGAGCCCAGAAGAGCTGCCCAGGACCGTGAAATAAGGTCTTCTGTAGTCAGCCACTGCAATCGGGGGCTTTACGTAGAGTAAGCCACTGGGATCGGGGTGGGGGAGGAGGGGGTCGTATGCCGCCCCAGTACAAGTTAACTGCCACACCACGTGTACAAGCCACGTCACTCCGCTTCTGAGTTTCACCCGCTACCTCTTAACATGGGGATAGTCACCGACCTCTCACATCTGAAATGAGGAATATGTATGTGTGCAAAGTGCTTCACACAGAACCTGGCACTCAGTGGAGACACTCAGTGGTCACGGCAATTAAAATTCCTCTGACCTATCAGACAGGCAAGGTTCTAATAAATACATGCACAAGTGCGAACTTCAATTTCAGATGACAGTCTGAAGTAAAACGCAGAAGCTTCCCAACGGACCAATTGTGAGTCTGGGGCACACTTCTCGTTGAGTAGCTCAAGGCACCAGAAACACGACCCCTGGTTAACACAGGAAAGGAGGTGACAAGAATGTGACTGTGTATTTCCAGACATACTAAACCCAACACCTAACGTACAGAACAACGACCTGTGGAAAAGTTGAAAATCTACTTCCTTAAAAGCCCAGACAGCCACACTGGACCCTGGCTAAAGGAATGTGCGCGTGTGAAATAAAGACCCTTGAGTTACAGGAAGGAGTGTGTCAGCCAGGACTTTTGTTAAGAGGTCAAGAGGCTAATACACATTAAATCTAAAAATCCCATCTGCAGAACACTCCGTTAAGGACGCTTTCTTGCCTCCCTGTCGGGGAGGCTTCGGCAGGGCAGCGCGAGGGTGAGCCCAGGCGCTGCAGTGACCACACACTCCATGTTCCCTATAAAAAGACACACCCTTAATGTCCCACCCACTTCATTCCCTCATCCGCTGGTTTCTATTGATGTCTGAAGCGAAGAGGGATCACCTTACCGTGACCCATTTCAGAACCAGATCTCCAGGAACGCACTTTATTTCAAAACAGGGAACGCCCACGGCAGCCTGGCTCTACAGTATTTCACGAACCATTTGGAAATTGCTTACAACGGAGCAAGCGAGACTTTCTAATACAATTCTAAAACAGCGAGGCCACGTTCCTGGGAACCGGTTAGTGGTTCTTTTGTTGTTAATTATCTTAATCATGGTACTAAACACCAGTTTCAGCAAACACCTTTTCAACAAGACAGTAGTAGAAAATGTCTGATCACCGGGCTACCCAAACACTTTTAAAATCTTAGTATACACAGATTCTTGACCAATATGGTATGCCACTTAAAAATCTTCCAAACAAATGGGATCTATTACAAATATTCCTATTATACAATTAAATAATTAATCACCACATACCTAAGAAATGCCTCCCAAGTGGTTCATAATCATTTCAAACCACATCAAAGCTTCAGTATGTATAAAAAAACCTGTAAACTTATCTCAATTTACAGAAACAAACCAAACTACTGAAAGCATTTAACGTTCCAGACTTTCTCATTCATCATTTCTTGAGGGAAGTGAACTGAAGCATTGTCCTTGACTACCATTCGGCTTAGAAAAGCACTTAGCACATCCTTAGGTCACAGTGACACACGCAATGAGGATGAACGATAAAGAATAAAAACTGAATTGCTCTTTTTCAACAGGAAACAAGTCCTGACCAAAACCGTAAGTAAAGGAAAATTCCAACACCGGTCACGTCACCCTTCGCGTCTCCGCTCTACAGCCCGACTCATCTGAGATACAGTCCACAGTGAAACGGACGCCTGTACTTCAGATCCCCCGCTTGGTCAGAAGCTAGACTCAAATGCTTCATTGCATTAGTTTTAAAAGGCGAAACAAGGTCTACGAAGCTCCCTCGTTTTGTGGAAGGAAACGAAAGCATTAGCTGCTTTCAAGCTCCGTAGAACTTCTCGTGTCCTACAACCGCTACCTCTGATCAACCGTATCTAGTTATTTTAATCAGGTTTATGGGTCAATTAAGACGGTTACAAGGGACTACTGTTTAGAAGCCCTCCGTTACCCAGCTAAACTCGCCATGCAGGTTTGTTTTGAGGCATTCTACCGATCACGAAGTTAAAAATTACTAGAAATGCCTTAACTGCACTTCTTTTTGTGAAACTCTAGTTTAGATTTCTCGTTTGGTCCAAATGCCTTTTCTTCCAAGTGGTACAAGTTGGGGACATTCGACGGCGTTACGTGTAACAGTCGCCGGGGTCGTCGGGTCTCCCGCGTGTATATTTACCTTCTCCAGCCTCTCGAAGTATTCCCTGAGGAATGCCATGGGTCGCTCGGGCCGGGCAGTGCACAACTGCACGATGGAATCCTTGAGCAGCGCCTGGATGTTGTGCTTCTGGACGTAGAGCTCGCACTCGCGGAGGCTGCGCTCCTCATCACTGGCGGTGCTGCCGGAGGCCATGGCTGTCTGCGGGCGAAAACACACACACACGGGCTTGGGCCAACGACTGCTAAAGAGCACAAGCCGAGCTGGCCTTTGACTGAAATTCATCAGGCAACTGAATCACAAGGGCTTTTTTTCCCGGAGATTTTCTTTTTTTAAACAGGGAGGTGGGGGTTCGCAAAGAAAATATGTAAAGAAATAAATAGCATTCTTCCAAAGAAGTGTTTCATTTAGTTCCTGGCGCGGGATCTGGGTTCTGCAGGCAGCAACAGCAAGAGGCAAGAACCCGCGCTCCTGGGAGGAAGGATCAGCCACTACCCCCCGCGGAGGAGGGCCACTGAGGAGTCAGGACCCTAAGGGAATTTCATTCAGTTCTCCCCCTGCAAAGAAATCACGATGACGTGGGGAAGTGTGTAAATGGCAAACAGGACAGAGAATTACAAGTGCACACAAGTCCGCTCTAAGTGAAAGCAAGGAAGTACAATGAAGAACTTCTGACATTCCCCGTACCTAACTCCTATCCTGGGCGAGTGTCCTAATGTCGCTCAACAAACCCCTGGAGCAAAGGATCTGATTAGCCAACCACTAGCATAATCAAAATTTCTAAAAACACAAAATGATCTCCAGACGAATTTTAAAAGCAACCTTTTATTCCGGATTCTTTTATAAAATCCCGGCCCTAAGTGATAACAAACACACTGGTAAAAGAAAATAGCCTTAACAGAAAAAAACAAAAGCAAAAACAAACCAAAGAACCTTCTCAAATAAATCATACAAGATTTGGGCAGGTAAATGTCAAAACATTTTCTTTGGGCAGAAAAATGCTAAAACAGGTTAAATTTTAAATGTACATGAAAGGGGCGCCTGGGTGGCTCAGTTGGTTGAGCGTCTGACTTCAGCTCAGGTCATGATCTCACAGTCCGTGAGTTCAAGCCCCGCATCGGGCTCTGTGCTGACAGCTCGGAGCCTGGAGCCTCCTTCAGATTCTGTCTCCCCCCTCTCTCTGCCCCTCCCCTGCTCATGCTCTGTCTCTGTCTCAAAAATAAATAAAAACATTTAAAAAAGTGTACATGAAGATATCAATAGATAAACTGCATTTAATGAATTTTAGAGGATTCAAACTACCTGGATGTAAAGTAAAGTAAGTAGAAACGTAACAGCAGCTAACTTTACCCCGGAATTTAAAGCTTACCAGTTTAACGACACAGTCATAAGTTATTTTCCTCCCAACTCCTAATTATTAAGCCATTAAGATTAGAAAATAAAATTGAGGTCCTCTCCCCCTCCCAGATGAATTCAATACACATCAGTCTTTTCCAAATATAATGCACACGAAACCAGAGAGGAAACTCTAAATTTAAAAGAAAAAAAGAAACACCAGATTAGAGCCAAAGTGCTACACTGTTATTCATTTTGTTTTGACAAATAAAGGTCAATAACAAGCAGACTAATTTTTTTTAACGTTTATTCATTTTTGAGAGACAGAGAGAGACAGAGCATGAGCAGGCGAGGGGCAGAGAGAGAGGGAGACACAGAATCCAAAGCAGGCTCCAGGCTCTGAGCTGTCAACACAGAGCCCGATGCGGGGCTCGAACCCAGACTGTGAGATCCTGACCTGAGCCGAAGTCGGACTCTCAACCGCTCAACGGACTGAGCCACCCAGGCGCCCCACAAGCAGACTAGTTAACAGACCATGAGAAAGTCTGTAGCTCCCTGACAAGCACATAAATTAAAAGCCACAGAAAAAGAACCACGCTACTTGAGAAATAAACAATAAAAAAAAAAAAGGTTCTTTAATTTTGGATTTATACCAACCACTTTTCCAGGTCAGACCGTCACACGAACTGATAATCCACTTCAGTGAATTTTCTACATTTCAAATAATGCCAAAGGCCACCAAGAACAATGATAAATCAGATCTTTTATGCTCCAAAATATTCCGACATGTTTCAGGAATATCAATCCATGTATTCAACTGATCAGAGAAATCATTCAAAGATCATGACTCTGGCTGGTAGAAATGAGAGAACTGGGTCTAACAAGTGAAATTGACCTTTTGTTTGAAACAAAGTCTTAAAAAGAACACACTGGCTGGTCTTCCTGAGGGAGCAAATTAACAAAAACGCCCCAAGATTAATGCAGTCACCATGTGAACCCCTTAATCCAAACTTGACTGTCTTAGTATTTTTAATCGGATATACTCTGTATTCCTTCTTAAAACTAAGAGCCCAACAATTTAGCTTCTCCCCTCCCCCCGCAAAATTATTTAACTCCTTCTAAACTTTCACTGCATTGTACCTGCTCATAAGAAAACTCCGTTTTCTTTTGTCAATTCAATTGTGATAAAATTCAGTTTCAAAAGGATTACATGAGAGGGCATATTTAACACACTTTTGGGAAACCTGCTGATTCAGACCGCAGACCCTCAGACCAGCCAGAAACACTTCCTTTGGGTCATCTTGAGAAAGCGTTCTTTCTTTCCTCTGCTAGAAAGGCCAGTCGCTTGACAATCTCTCAAAGTAGCTGTTTGGCATTACACCTGCCCTGCGCTGCAGGGGTTAATAGGGACCATGTACTTATTTTCGAGAGGAAGGGCAGGAGAGTGCCCTTCACTTCACTCATGCCACAATCATGGCCACAGAATGAAGAAGGGAGGCCTATCCTTCCTTCATCCTACTCTAGTCGGAAGGCCACGACGGTGGCGAAAAGACGGAGGAAGGACGGGGACGAAGATCAGAAAAAGGGAGGTGAAAGGGGACAAAACGAAATTCAGGAGCCAAGCTAAAATCACGGAGCAGGGGGGAGGAGGGGAGCACCCGGAAGGCTTTCCCGGGGAAAGAAAGCCACTGCTGGGGAGGAGGACAAGGAGGCCCTAGAAAGAAAAACGAGAACGGCCGAGTCTCAAGATCAGCCAGCAATGCTAGGGGGAACGATGGCGGATTCCAGTAAAATCGAACTGATGTCCTTCAGGAAATGGGGGAGGGCGAGCGAGGAGGCCGCGGCGCGCGGGTGCGGAGGCGGCAGGGGCGCGATGGCCGCGGAGGGCCGGGGGCCCCAGCGCCGCCGAGCGCGGGGAACGCGCGCGGGCGGGGCGGCCGGTGAGCCCCGCACCGGAGCAGTCCCGGCGACCCGGGGGCCTCGGAGCCGCAGACTCGGGGCCGGGGGCGCGGCCCGGGGCGTGAGGCCTACGGGGAGGCGCCCGCTGGGGCCGGGGAGGGGCAGGGGGTGCGGCCATCCCCCTGCAGGTCGCTCCCCGTGACGCCATCTTGGATCGGTCCAGCGCCCCCAAACGGGCGGCGGGGCCGCGAAGCTCGGCGCGTCGGGGACCCCTGGTCGACCCCACTCACCTGGGCACGGGCGGCGGCGGACGCGGGACAGCGGGTGCGAGGCTGCGGCTGGCTGAGCTGTCCGGGCGCTTCCCTCCCAGCCCCGCTCTACTCTGCGGTAGCGGCTCCGCGGCGGCTCCACCGGAAACGACCCGGCTGCAACCAATCAGCGCCCGACTGCTGACGTCAATGCGCCTCGCTCTGGCCAGAGCCGTCGCCTTGGCAACCTTAAAGGCGCAGCGGCCCGGGTTCCTCTTTAGCCCCTCTTAGAAGGACCCTGGCCCCTCCACGCCCTAGAATCGTTCTTCCGCTCTCCTTTCTAATCTAACCTCGTCCCCCACTCGCAGCCCTTTCCTCCCACCCGCCTCTTATCCTTTCCCCACTCTCTCCAGCCCGACGCTCCCCTCCTTCCGTTCACCTGCCCCCCTTACCTGTTCCTGTCTGGATACCACAGGTCCCCTGTATTCTTCCTTCTGCTCTCCGCTCGTCGACGGCGCGGCTTGGGGGAGCTCCCCTCTCTGCTCGGCCCCTCGCCTCCACTCCTCACTCCGCCCCACTCTCACTCCCGCCTCCCTCGCCGCCTCTGCCTTTTCTCCCTCCCTCCAGCCCCCACCCCCAACCCGGGCGGACCCACGTGGGGCGTCTCGGATGACAGGTGGGCGACTCCGCCCCGCAGCCCCTTGCTGGGGGAGGACGCGGGGCCGGGGTGGGGAGATTCCTGCCGTTTCCAGGCCCCGGAGGAGGCGGCGGCCGCGGCGGATCCGCGGCAGCGGCGGACGCCCAGGATGAGCACGCCCGGCCGCGCATCCTGCGCCTGGCCTGCACCGCGCGGGCCTCCGGGCACGGGCCCGCCATCCGGTCCAGGAAATCCGAGCCCTGCCGAGCGTCCGCTTGGCTGATCGGGCCGCTCTCCCCTCCGGGGGTGCTGTCGTCAGTGGAGGCCAAGCCGGTCTGTGGGCCCGAGACACTGAAAAGGACTTGTCAGGGTGCATCTAGAACCTGAAACGCACACCCCCCCTCCCCTCCATCATGACGCCTGACCCGGCATGGGGAGAAGTTACAAAGGGTGCAGATAGGCGCAAACCCTCTGTGACCACACGAGAAATCTCAACTGCCTGCAAAACCACCCATCAGGGATGATTCGGATTCGAGGGGGAGACAAGGCGGCTCCTTTACTGCTTCGGCCATTTTTCCCCCCCCATCAGAGCGTCTGTCGGTAGAAGCAAGAAAGGGGGAGCGGGAGACAGTTTTAGACATCTCAAGTCGCTACATGAATAAAGAAGGCCTTTGGAGGACACGTATCCTTGGGTCTGATACGTGTTGTAATCGCACGGTATATATAGCCCTACGGCTGTGGGTGCCAAACGCATACGTGGATTTAACACAAAGAAAATAGAAATATCTCATTAAGAATTTTTATATTGATTCCAGGTGGACATGGGTAATATTTTGGAGACCTCAGGTTAAATATTATTACAATTAAGTTCATCTTTGTCTTTTTACTTGTGAAACGTAGCTATTAGGAAGATTTTCCTGACACATACGGCTTACGTTACATTTCTGTTGGACAGCACTGCCCCGGGAGGCCATCTGCTCCCCTAAATCCGCCTGGTTATGATAAGGGTCCTGCTCGTCAGGATATTTCTGTTATTTAGTTAACGGTTACTTTTGCTTTTGGAAAACCAGAGGCAGCACAGGCACCATCAGAAGGGCAGATTAGGCCCACAGGAGGGAAAAATAGAAGGAAAGTGTCTCCTCCCGCCCACTCCCTGGCTTGTTGACCGCCGGGGATGGGTGAAACGGGGGATTAAAGACAGAGCTTGAGTCGTATAGGATTTCACCCCTGTCGGTACAAAGAAGGGCTAATACACTGAACCCGAAGCTGGCAAGCAGAAGAGGGAATTCGATAGCATCAAGCAGGCCCGGTCATGTTATGAGAAGAAAACACGGCAGTCAGATAAATCTGAGTTTGGTTTCAGGCTCTGCCATCTCCGGTAATTGACTTAATCTCCATGAGCCTCGGTTTCCTAGATCATAAAAGGATAAGCAGGGCTGTGTTAAAATGAGCTAATAAAGCTAATAATGGCACACATGTTCCTGGCACGAAGAGCTTCACGCACAATAATTAACTTAATCCTCATAGTAACCCAGTGGTGTAGGTCTGGTTGCCAGCGTTACCAAAGGAAAATGAGGCAAAGCGTCCAGCGACGTGCCCAAGACCACACAGGTAGTGTGGCCCACACCCAGACAGCGATGGAAAACCACTCACTCTCCTTTGCAGAATGTATACAAAGTGCCCAGCACAGCGCGGGATACAGTGAGTTAAGTGCCAGTTGACTTCCTACCTCTTCCTCTTCCTGAAGAGCCACCCAAACTACAAGGTTAAGACTGGGTTATAGGGGCACCTGGGTGGCTCAGTGGGTTGGATGTCCGACTTTGGCTCAGGTCACGATCTCACATTTGGTGGGTTCGAGCCCCACGTCGGGCTCTGTGTTGACCGCTCAGAGCCTGGAGCCTGCTTTGGATTCCGTGTCTCCCTCTCTCTTTGCCCCCCCGTCGCTCATACTCTGTCTCTGTCTCAAAAATAAACATTTTTTTTTTAAAAACTGAAACAAAGACTGAGTTGTACCGTGTCCCACCACTACTGTTACCTTCCTAACACAGTCAAGACACTTAGAACGGGGAGCCGAGGAAGCCAGTGCCATGGAGCTCAGCGCTTTGAGTGACAACTGCTTCTCTGCTAAGGGCCGGGTGTGTGTGTCCCCATTCAGCTACATTCAGGCGCCAGTCCAGCCGTGGACCATTTCCTGTGTCAGTGGTGCTCAACTTTGTTCTAGCTGCCAAATCCTCATATGCTGGGGCTTTAAAAGACAAAAAGGGAAGCGGGCAGGGGAGAGTTGAGCCCGGGGAGAGGTCACCGAGACAGCTGTTCTGAAAAACCAAACAGCATCCGCGGGTTCCAAACGGTGCAAACGCTCTTTCAGTGCCTCCGCGCCGCTGTGAGAGTAACAACTTGTAAATTGCATTTCGGAAGTGACACTTGTTCCGCTGTAGTTTCTGTGTGGCTGTCCCTTCTCCAGAGGCCTTCTGCCCTTGATTCCAAGGTCTGCCAGCCTTGCCTTTGGCCCGTGTCCCTGAAAAACTCAAAAATCAGTTTCTAGGGCAGTGAAGATATAAGTAAATTTTTCTCTTTTTTTAATTTTTATTTTTGTTTTTAATTTTTCTTCATCTTTATTTATTTTTGAGAGAGAGAGAGAGAGAGACATTGTGCGAGCAGGGGAGGAACAGAGAGAGAGGGAGACACAGAATCCGAAGCAAGGCTCCAGGCTCTGAGCTGTCAGCACAGAGCCCGACGCGGGGCTCGAACTCACGAACCGTGAGATCGTGACCTGAGCCGAAGTCGGATGCTCCACCGACTGAGCAACCCAGGTGCCCCTTTGTTTTTTTATTTTAGTGAGAGACAGAGAGAGACAGAGAGAGAGCACACATGAGGGGAGAGGGGCAGAGGAAGAGAATCCCAAGCAGGCTCCACCCTCAGCGCAGAGCCCAATGCAGGGCTCAATCCCACAACCCTGGGGTCATGACCCGAACTGCCATCAAGAATTGGATGCTCAACCAACTGAGCCACCCAGGCACCTAGAATTTTTCTCTTAAAAAAAAAAAAAATCCCTTAATTGCTATTACAATGTTTCTGAAATGATAGCAAACAATTTAAAAGCAAAATAAATAACAGCGGGCAGGGGCGCCTGGGTGGCTCAGTTGGTTAAGCGTCTGACTTTGGCTCAGGTCATGATCTCGCGGTCCGTGAGTTTGAGCCCCAGGTTGGGCTCTGTGCTGGCAGCTCGGAGCCTGGGGCCTGCTTTAGATTCTGTGTCTCCCTCTCTCTCTGCCCCTCCCCACTGCTCACGCTCTGTCTCTCTCTCTCTCAAAAATAAATAAAATATTAAAAAAAATAACAGTAGTGCATTTACTAAGCAGAAGTAGGAAAAAGAGAGCCCATACATGAAAGGAAGAAATATTTCGGTGGCCCATTTCTTCCTGTTTCTTATGCTTACAGTTTCCCTTGGCTAAGGACGGAGCCACATAGTCCAGATTTCCAAGAACTTTTTTTTTTTTAATTTTTTTTTCAACGTTTTTTATTTATTTCTGGGACAGAAAGAGACAGAGCATGGATGGGGGAGGGGCAGAGAGAGAGGGAGACACAGAATCGGAAACAGGCTCCAGGCTCCGAGCCATCCGCCCAGAGCCTGACGCGGGGCTCGAACTCACGGACTGCGAGATCGTGACCTGGCTGAAGTCGGACGCTTAACCGACTGCGCCACCCAGGCGCCCCTCCAAGAACTTTTCAGACTATCACCACCCATTTGTAGGGCACCAGAGTGCTGAGTATTTATGCTTCCTGTGGAACCCAAGGTTGTGATTTCAAACATAACCCAAATCCAGCAAGCATTCAAATGCTAAAACCCTTACCTACTTTTCTCACCAGCAAATGCTTATCTAAACCGAGAAGGGGTGTTTATCTCGAGCGTTAATTGAAAATATTAACCACAAAACCAGAAATCCTGGGTCTAATCCTCAAGAGCTTTCCAAGTGAAAACTTCTTCATCAAAAACGTGTCTTCCTCCAAAAGAGTATATTTCAACCCACAACGTCCAACAAGAGAGAGAGAGAATTGTATCAGGTACAGAGAGAGATTTATGTTAAGGATTTGGCTCAGGTAATTGTGGGGGACTGGCAAATCCAATGCGTCCAGGGTATGCCAGCAGGATAGAAACCTAGGGAAAGGTTGATGTTTCAGCCTTGAGCGGGAAGGCAGCCTGGAGGCTGAACTCCTTCCTCAGGGATCTCAATCTTTTCATGTAATGCCTTCAACTGAAGGTATTATAGAAGGTAATCTGATTTCCTCAAAGTCTGCTGATTTAAAGGTTAATCACATCTAAAAATGACCTCCTCCACAGAATCCAGACTTGCATGTGACCAAAAGCTGGGTACTGGGGACTAACCAAGTTACCATGCAAAATTAATCATCATAAGCATGAATCAAGTCAAGCGCAGATATCTGTATGAATCTTTTCTAAATATTCCTCCTCTGGACATCGATCTCCTATGCCTATGCTATTTTTTTTTTAACTAATGCTAACTTTATATCAATAGGTCATGGACATGAGGCTTTAAAAAAATAGCAGTGATGGGGCGCCTGGGTGGCTCAGTCGGTTGAGTGTCTGACTTCGGCTCAGGTCATGATCTCACAGCTTGTGAGTTCGAGCCCCGCCTCGGGCTCTGGGCTGACAGCTCAGAGCCTGCAGCCTGCTCAGATTCTGTGTCTCCCTCTCTCTGCCCCTAACCCACTTGCATTCTGTCTCTGTCTCTCTCAAAAATAAACATTAAAAAAAATAAAATGGAAAAAATAGCAGTGATGGGGCACTTCATGGCTCAGTCAGTTGAACGTCCAATTCCTGGTTTCGGCTCAGGTCATGATCTCATGGCTCAAGAGATCGAGCTCACTATGGGCTCTGTGCGGACAGTGCAGCCCCTGCTTGGGATTCTCTCTCTCCCTCTTTCTCTGCCTCTCTCTCACTCTCTCTCTCAAAATAAATAAATAGGGGCGCCTGGGTGGCGCAGTCGGTTAAGCGTCCGACTTCAGCCAGGTCACGATCTCGAGGTCTGTGAGTTCAAGCCCCGCGTCGGGCTCTGGGCTAACAGCTCAGAGCCTGAAGCCTGTTTCCGATTCTGTGTCTCCCTCTCTCTCTGCCCCTCCCCCGTTCATGCTCTGTCTCTCTCTGTCCCAAAAATAAATAAACGTTGAAAAAAAAAATTAAAAAAATAAAAAATAAAAAATAAATAAATAAACTTAAAAACAAAAACAATACTGCAGTAGGCCTGTCACCCACAAAGACCTTTTGACTGTGTTAAGAAAAATCAGGAAACTTCTTTGACTCTGTCCAACTAACAAGGTCAACAAATCTTGTTTATGTATCCCTACTGGCATTTTACTGACCATGTATCTATACCTCTTCCAGGAAATCTTTTTTTTCTTAAGCTTACTTATTTATTTTGAGAGAGAGAAAGAGAGAGAGGGAAGGAGAGACAGAATCTCAAGCAGGCTCCTTGCCGTCAGCACAGACCCCGATGCAGGGCTTGAACCTACAAACTGTGAGATCAAGACCTCAGCCAAAATCAAGAGCTGGACATTCAACCAACTGAGCCACCTAGGCTCCCTGTGGAAATCCTAATTTTTTTAATTAAAAAAAAAAAATTTGTGTTTGGTCGTGGCCCCTTTTGAGAAGCTCATGAAGACAATGGACTTTCTGCCCAGACAATATGCCTAAACAGACACGCAGATGACATTTACCATCTGATTTCACAGATTCTGAAGCCCAGACATGCATGATTGCCAAGTTCAGAATTCTTTAAAAATGTTCCCTGGGCATCCGCAGAGCAGGCACTGGGCAGCAGGGATGCAGAGAAGAATGAGCCACGGCCCCACCCTCCAAAACTCAGTCTCAGGCGATCAGTAAGAACATGACGCTCTACATAGAAAGGCTGAACTGTGGGAAAGAGGGGGTGAGGAGTACCAAAGGGACCCCTAATTTAGGCTTGCGAGGTCCGAAAAGGCTGCCTCCCAAAGAGGTGCTGGGACACGTGGAATTCTGCCTGAGTCCTGCCTGGCAGAGGGAAATGATGGGCAAGAGAGAGTGTGGATTGTTAGAGAAAATACTTTTCCGGATTGCTGATGGACAAGATGGGAGGTAGCAGGGTGAGGCTGGGGATAAATGAACAGGTGATGTCCTGATGCAGAAGGGCATAAACCAGGGGTCGGCACGTTCTTTCCTGGTTAGGGTGCGACAGTAACTGTTTTAGGCTTTTCCGGTCCTCTGGTCACCACGGTAACTTCTCACCGTGGCCTTCCTAGCACAAAGACAGCCATAGATAGATAATATGCAAATGAATGGTGTGAATGTGTTCCAATGAAACTTGAGACACGCTGAAATTGATTTAATTTTTAAATCCGCGGTCTTCATTTATTTATTTATTTATTTTTCGCAGTTTTAGGGCCACACAAAAATTGAGCAGAAAATCCAGAGAATTCCCAGACACCGCCTCACCCCCACCCACCGGACGGTTTCCCCTATTCACATTTTGCATTAATGTGGGACGTGGGCTACAACCGATGAGTCACTGTTGACGCCCTGTTGTCACTGCAGGCCATGGTTTACATCAAAGTTCACTCTTGGGGTTGTATATTCTATGGGTTTTGACAAATGTATAATGCGAGTTACCTGCTATTATTACAGTATCCTATAGAATATTTTCATATAGAATAGTCTCACTGCCCTAAAAGCCCACGTATTCTATTTATCCCTCCCTTCCTTCCCTGAGCTGTTGGCAAGCCCTGATTTTTTACCATCTCCAAAGCTTTGCCTTTTTCCACAACGTCATACGGTTGGAACCCTACAGCAGGTGTCCTTTTCAGACGGGCTTCTTTCACTTGTTATGCACTTAAGGTTCCTCCAGATCTTTTCACGACTTCCTAACTCACTTATTTTCAGCACCGAATAATATCCCATTGTCCGAATGGACCACAGTTTATTTATCCGTTCACCTATCGAGGGACCTCTTGGTTGCTTCTAAGTTTTGGCAGTGAGGACTAAAGCCGCCATAAACATTCATGGGCAGCTTTTTAGGCGGACATGTTTCACCTCATTTGGGGAGACACCAAGGAGCACGACTGCTGAATCAGATGGGAAGACTACGTTTAGTTTTGTAAGAACCCATCGAACTGTCTTCCAAAGTGGATGGACCATTGTGCACTCCCACCAGCGATGAACGAGAGTTCCTGGTTGCTCTACACCCTCACGAACATTTGGTGTTGTCAGTGTTTGGATGGTAGGCATTCTATTGCGTGTGTAGTGGTGCCTCATTGGTGGTTTTTGGTTTTGTTTTCGTTTTTAAGTTTATTTATGTTGAAAGAGGGGGGAGTGAGAGAGGGAGCGCAAGCATGGGGGAGGGACGGAGAGAAAGACAGAGGATCCCAAGCAGGCTCTGCACTGTCAGCGCGGAGCCCAATGGGGGGGGGGGGGGCTCGAACTCACAAACCGCGAGGTCATGATCTGAGCCAAAATCAGGAGTCAGACGCTTCACTGACTGATCCACCCAGGGCGCCCCTCACTGCTGTTTTAATCTATAATTCTCTTACAGCATATGATGCTGAAAGTCTTTTTATATGTTTATTTGCTATCTGTATATCTTTTTTGGTGAGGTACATCTGTTAAGATCTTTTACCCATTTTTAAATTCAATTGTTTGCTTCCTCATTGTTGAGTTTTAGGAGGTTTTTTTTTTTTTTTTTTTGTCTATTTTGGATATGATGCACGTCATTTTCACATGTCGCATGCTTCTGATTTTTGTCCCCAACGATTTAAAAACGTAAAAATTATTGTCAGCTTGTGAGCTGTGACCACATATGACCACGAAAGCACGGGGTGAGACTGATTCAACCCACAGGCCGTCGTTTGCCCACCTCTGCCTTAGAAGTTTGGAGTTTCTTCTTAGAGCCACAGGGGATTCATTGAATGTCACATGCAGTAAAGAGGTGTGGCCAAGTATACACTTTATCACTCGGCCTATAATGAAGCAAGGGCAGGAGTAGGGGGTGCGAGGGAGCCTGCAACAAAGACACCTGTTAGGAGTCTGTTGCAATGATCCAGGTGACGGGTGGTGATGGCTTACATTTAAAAAGTCTTGACGCGGGGCTCCTGGGTGGCGCAGTCGGTTAAGCGTCCGACTTCAGCCAGGTCACGATCTCGCGGTCCGTGAGTTCAAGCCCCGCATCAGGCTCTGGGCTGATGGCTCGGAGCCTGGAGCCTGTTTCCGATTCTGTGTCTCCCTCTCTCTCTGCCCCTCCCCCGTTCATGCTCTGTCTCTCTCTGTCCCAAAAATAAATAAAACGTTGAAAAAAAAATTAAAAAAAAAAAGTCTTGACGCAGGTGAGGAGCGCTGGGCAGATGCCAGAGATGTTAGGGAAATAAGAGGGATTGAAGTGGAGGGTATCGAAGAGAGGGGACCCGGGAATGATGCCTAGGTTTCTGACTCAGACAATGAAATGCTACTGCTGCCATTCACTGATTCGGAGAACACTGGAGAAGCGGTGAGGTTGGGTGGGAATATCTCAAGCGTGAGGGGCCTTGGGACATCCGTGAGAGGCTAGCCAGTTGCCCGCTGGTTGGAAATCCAGGAGAGACCCCAAGGGCTTTCAAATCACCAGCTGGTTCATTACAAAGCCACGGCAGTGGACGCTGGGAGAGAAGAAAAGGGAAGAAGGAAGGTGGCAGGAGGAAGACCAAGACTGATAAGATAAAGGGGAGAAGGGGATCTGGAAGGAACATGTAGAAAGCGGGCAGGAAACTAGAAGAGAGAGAATGGGGTCACGGAAGCCGAGGGAAGCAGGTGTTTCCAGAAGGAGACAGATGCCACAAAAGGATGGCGTGAGGAGGGAAAAGTCGGGGCGATTCACATCACAGGTGGGGTACCGGAAACCAAAAAGCCACCTCCCACCCGCCATCAGGGAAGAAATATGCTTCGAGCTGTTTCTCCACGTGAATTCATTTGCGTTGACCAGCCAGCAAGACAACGGAGGCTGAATAATCACAAAGCTGTCAGGTTGCTTAGTGTTCATTTGACACTGGAATCAAAAGGCACGGGGAAGCTGTACCGCATGTCAAGGCTGCGTTGTTTTCATTAACTGCTTTTCCACTCACCTCCTGTGGAGCGAACCCTCAATTGTGTCCTTACCCGCCCACTTCTGCAGTGTGATTTTCAGTGTTATCCCCACCTGGCACATTCCCCAAACCCGGCTGTCATGCCTTTCCAGAAGTCCTGTGTTATCCAGTATCCACTCAATAAATTCCTTTCCTACTAGGTCATCCAGGGTTTGTTTCTTTGCCCAGTGGCCATGGCATGAACATATAAGAACACTGACTGATACGAGTTTTTGGAAAACAGCAGTATAAAAAAATCCCTAGACTTCTCTTGGGATAATTACAAAGCAACCTTCTAGTTCACGCGCAGTCTGTGTGTCATCCCAGAAGGGAAGACTGTGAGGGAGTGCCCGGGGTCACCCGGCCAAAAGTCACAGACCGGCTGGAGAGCCCAGGGCTGGCTGGCCACACTGTGACCAACCCTGATGCAGCCATGCCTGAAGCTCGGGTCAGTGGCTATCACTTATAACTCATCATTGTACAGAGCAGGGGCCATCTCCACTGTAGAGGACCAATACCAAAAGTTCTCCTCTGTAAGCTGGAGAAAAGCACAGAAGAATTTCTAGCACCTGCACTGAGAAAACCTACGTGCCTTTTCCGCTTTGGAATGCACATCCTCTATGCACTACTCTTACCGATGGGTATTGGTGAGCCTTAATAAGCAGCTGCTATGGCTGGTCCTTGTGGACTGAAACTTGGCTTGCTGTCCAAGCCCCGCCTGCTTCTAGACTTGGGATTCCAGGATAGAATTCAGTGCCCCATTTCTGAGTGTTTTCTCATCAATTCTTTTTTTTATTATTATTTTTTTTAATTTTTTTTCAACGTTTATTTATTTTTGGGACAGAGAGAGACAGAGCATGAACGGGGGAGGGGCAGAGAGAGAGGGAGACACAGAATCGGAAACAGGCTCCAGGCTCTGAGCCATCAGCCCAGAGCCTGACACGGGGCTCGAACTCACGGACCGCGAGATCGTGACCTGGCTGAAGTCGGACGCTTAACCGACTGCGCCACCCAGGCGCCCCTCATCAATTCTTGTCGAATGGGTCTCATCTGCTTTATACCATACTTCTCCTCTTCCTCTCTCCTGCCTCCATGACATCCCGGCCCTCTGAACTGAGTCTGGCATTCTGGATTTGCAGCCGGCCTCCTGGTCATGAGCCCAGGTTCTCAGAGACCCTTCTCTGCCCATCCCCTGATGGAGTCGAACCTCCTGACTCAGAATTCCTTTGCTCTCCCCCATTTTCCTACCACCCCTCAAGGTAGGCACTTGCTGTTTGGCCTCGATCTGGAGTACAAGGTGTTAGCATTCTGTGCAAAGCACAAATTCCTGAGGCACTCGTCGTTGAAGACTGATCCTGAGGAAGGCGGGTAGGTATTCAGGGCCACCAGCTAGAGTGGCGCCACCAAGTGGCCACGGTGTGCACAAGGGTTAGGATTCACGCCAACTTTGAAATTCTGTGGCTGGCAATTTACGTCACCCTGTTTCCAACTTGCACACACTTTGGTCTCTACGGTGTCTTGATTTGACCGGGGGAGTCATCCATGCATTCCAAAACAGTTTCCTGTGTACCTACTCTGCCAGGAACTGTGATTGTCCCTCCAAGGGGGGAGCCAAACACAGTTTTAGGGGGGAGAGACAGAAAAACACAAGTGGGGAAAGGGGGCACCCTGGTGGTTCAGTCAGTGGACTCTTGATTTCAGCTCAGTTCATGATCTTGAGGTTTCTTAAGATCGAGCCCCACATCTGGCTCCATGCTGACGGTGCATGGAGATTCCTCCGATTCTCTCTCTGCCTTTCCCCTACTCGTGCTTGCTCTCCTTCAAAATAAATAAATAAACTTTAAAAAAAATTTTTAAAAATACAAATGGGGAGGGCGGGTGGAGAGTAGGCAGGGAGGCCTTCCCGAAGGAAGTGGCATCTAAGCTAACACAAGAAGAATGAGGAAGCGTTGGCTAAGATGGGGAAAGGGATGCTTTTCAGACAGGGAAAACATGGACAAAACATCCAGAGGTACAAGGGAACATTCTGGATGGCATCTAGAAAACCACAAGTAGTGCGAGTCACAGGAACCAGAAACTGTGCGAGGGGAACTGGCAAAAGAGGCGTCTGAAGAGCTCGTGGCAACGAGGCCAGCACACACACACACACACACACACACACACACACACACACAGTGTTTACTTGTGCCTGGAACGGCCGCCATGTTTTACACCTGCCAACTCAGCCCATCATCAGCACAAGGCAGTGCTGATGCCATTGTCATTTCCGACCTACAGACGAGCAATCTGAGGCCCGGAGAAGCTAAGGAGCTTGCCCACATCATACGGGCAGGAAGAGGCAGAGCTGAGGTGTGAACCAGAACCCTGAGCCCGGCCAGTGCCCTTGAGCTTTCGCCCGAGAGCCACTGAGGATCCGGAAAGAGGAGCCGGATCAGGCGCGCTTTACGGAGAGCACAGGATGCGTGTTCTCTGATGCCAACGGCAAGGCTGAAAGCAAGGATGTCTGGGAGTTAACACTCGAAGAAGATGCCAATGCACATCGGCCAGTCCAGGAAGCAAGGGGACAACAGCATGGGACGGGATTAAGGTCAATTGCCAGGTTTCCAAGAAGGGAGGGAGGTGCTGACAGGACATCAGCCAAGGCTGCAGGAGGAAAAGGCATGGGGATTGCACTTGGCTGTGACTGCCCAGGGCCTGACACCAACTTGTCTTTTCAGACTGTCCTCTCATCTTTTCTGACTTAACTGCCTGCACTTACCCTAGATGCCCACCTGACTAGAACCTACTTTCTTTTTTCTTTTTCTTTTAAATTTATTTACGTTTGAGAGACAGAGAGAGACAGAGAGAGGGAGACAGAGGATCCGAAGCAGGCCCCGTGCTGTCAGCACAGAACCTGATGCGGGGCTTGAACTCACAAACCATGAGATCATGACCCGAGCCCCAGTCAGATGCTTAACAGACTGGGCCGCCCAGGCAGCCCTAGAACCTCCTTTCTTATGTAAACCCAGACACGTTCTCAAAAGGACCAAAGGAGCATTATAATAAATATATGCTTGTATAATAAAGTTAGATTAAAACATAAATAAGAATAAAGAGCAAAATCAGAAATAAAAACGTAAACAAGCAGAAATCAAGCTGGGGGGGGGGGGCAGGAAAGTGAAACACAAATATTCAAGCTGTAAGGTTTTGCTACTGTGGCTTTAGTTGAGTTCAAGTTTGATGCTAAGCTTCCCAACAAGGCGAAAAGAGAGACAAGGTCATTCACACGGTTGGTATTGATAGAAAAGAGGAAATACACCCATCTGTCAAGAAGGCTTTTGGGGCCCTGGGCTAGCGAAGCTCTGACAAGGGTTTTCAAACTGGACGGCTCTCTGGTTCCTTACCGGCCCCTCCCTTCCACCCCCCCCCCCACACCTGTGTTTAGGTCATCGGACCCTCTGGCTTCCAGGCACAGAGCTAACAGTCAAAATCCAGCCCAAAGGTCAAAGCCCAACTTCGATAGTTTGTCGCCCACGGAGATGTCTCTTTCCTCCCTGGTTAGACGTTCCTCCCTCATTCGTTTCCCTGCCTCGTTTTCACGAATTCCGTAGCACCCATCACCTTCTACCATATGCTAGAATTCAGCACGCACACGACTTCTCTCATCGAGGCGGTATTGCCTCTCGGTTGGAGGGACAAGTCTGGAGTCCGCCTCCCTGGGTTCCACCTTTGAAACTCACCAGCTGCGTGACCTTCGGCAAGTCACTTAATCCCCCTGTGCCCCAGTTTTCTCATCTGTAAATGGGAATGAGAAGGGCACTGTCCTTGTTCTCTTAGCACGGTTCTCGGCACGTGGTGAAACCATTAGCCTCTTCGTAATGGTCTCTCCTAGGGCTGAGTCGTCCGGTGCAATAGCCACTAGCCACAGGGGACTCTTTAAACCAGTATCAGTTACAATTAGAGGGTAAAAAAATCAGTCCTCATTTCAACTGCCACATGTGGCTGGTGGCCCCCACTTGGGACAGCACAGATAGAGAACATTTCCCTTACCACCAAAGTTCTCCTGGACGGTGCCGGTCTACAGCAGGGATTGGCATGTCTTTTCTGAAGAGGGCCGGACAGTAATTATTTTAGGCTTTGCAGACATACGGCCTCTGTCGCAACTACTCAACCCCATCGACATAGCACGAAAGTAGCTATAAACCGTGCATAAATGCATAAACGCGTGGGCATGGCTGTGTTCCATAAAACTTTATAGGCACTTAAAATTGAATCGGAGTAATTTTCACAGTTCACAAGATACTGTTTTTTCAATCACTTAAATATGTAAAAAAAAAAAAAAAGTCATTCTTAGCTTATAAGCTCTACACAAACAACAGGTGGACCATAGTTTGCCAACCCCTGCTCTTAAGTGTCAGCTCCTTCTAGACAAAACCCCCATCTTATTCACAGCTCCGTATCCTGAAATACCCATTATCGAGAGCCCGTTCTGTACAGGCTCCTGGTATACATTGGGAGAGTCACGCATAGGTCACAGTGTATTGTTAAGAGGGCACAGACTAGAGTCAGCGGAACAATGGCCCCCAAAGACACTCCCCATCACCTACGATTTGCTATATTACATGGCAAAGGGTAATTAACATTGAAGATGGAATTAGGTTGCTAATCAGACGACCTTCGGAGAGGGAGATTATCCTAGATCATCTGGGTGGCCCCAGTGTTATCACGAGGGGCCTTAAACCTGGAAAAGGGAAGCAGTAGAGCCAGTGTCCAAGGAATGTGATATGAGAAAAGACCTAACCAGCCACCGCTGACCGGGAAAGGGGACGGCGGCCATGAGTCAAGGAATGGGTAGCCTCCAGACAACAAAAAACGAAGGAAAGCAAATTCTTCCCTGGAGCCTCCAGAAAGGAACTCAGTCCTACCAACACCTTGATTTCAACCTAGTGAGACCCACTTGAGACTTCTGATCTCCGGAGCTCCCGTTAATGAATTTTTGTTGCTTTAAGACACTAAGTTTGTGGGGCGCCTGGGTGGCTCAGTCGGCTGAGCGTCCGACTTCAGCTCAGGTCACGATCTCGCGGTTTGTGAGTTCGAGCCCCGCTTCGGGCTCGGTGCTGACAGCTCAGAGCCTGGAGCCTGTTTCGGATTCTGTGTCTCCCTCTCTCTCTGACCCACCCCGTTCGTGCTCTATCTCTCTCTGTCTCAAAAATAAATAAACGTTAAAAAATAAAAATTAAAAAAAGACACTAAGTTTGTGGCAATTTGTTACAGGTGCAATAGGAAACTAACATACACGCTAACAGAACAGAGAGCGAACAAATGTGCTGGGTAGATAGATGAACACGAGAGAACCAGGTACAACATACAACGTTAGCACCAGCGGCCCCAGTAAACAGAATAAATGAGAAATGAGGCCCAGTGGGTAACTGGCATCATACGGTCTCTGTCCTTCTGAAATAGGCTTATTTCACTTAGCTTGTAAAAGTCCACTTAGGTGAGCTATCTCAAACGGTTAAACTCCTAGAAGCATAGAGTGGTGGCTGCCCCAGGGCTGGAGGAGGGGGACATGAGGAGATACTGCTTAATGAGTATAAAGTTTCTATCCTGCAAAAGGGGTAAGTTCTAGAGATCTGGTGCACAAACAACATCGTGCCTGGAGTCCACATGGTACTGTGCCCTTTAAGATGTATTCAGAGGGTAGATCACGAGTTAAGCACGCTTACCACCCACGCATATCCACAAGGACGCTTTGGCAGGTGATGGATATGTTGACTGCCTCGATTGTGGTGGTAACATCACAGGTATATGTGGATGTCCGAATCCATCAGATTGTATATATAAAGCACGTGTGGTTTTGTGGGGATTTTTTTTTTTTTGGTATCAACTGTACTTTAATAAAAACTCTTTTTTAAAAAAGGGAAAAGGAGCTCAGGCAGGGACAGAGGCGCAGAGGGTGAAGACCATGGTGGGTTGAGGAACCTGCAAGAAATCTGAGATATGGGGCGCCTGGGGGGGACTCAGTCAGCTAAGCATCTGATTTCAGCTCAGGTCGTGATCTCGCGGTTCCTGGGTTCAAGCCCTGCGTCGGGCTCTGTGCTAACAGCTCAGAGCCTGGAACCTGCTTTGGATTCTGTGTCTCCCTCTCTCTCTGCCCCTTCCCCCCTCAAAAACAAATAAACATTAAAAGAAAAAAGAAATCTGAGATCACAGGAGAGCACAGTAGTAGGGGAGGGGTAAGAAGTGAAAGGAAAGGTAGGCGGGGGCCAGATCGGGGAGGACCTGAGTCCTGCCAAGAAGCCTTTCCTTGTCTGCTACAATCCCAGGTATTACCACCTAACAAATTAACCCAACATTTAAAGCAACCATCACTGTATTTTCTCTCGTGACTTTGTGGATCAGGAATTTTCAGCAGAACTCAGTTGGGCGATTCTTCCGCTCCATGCGGTATCGACTGGGATGGTATTCGGCCAGAGAATGGGCTGGTCTCAAGGGTTCATAAGGTTTCCCCCACATGTCTGCTGCCATGGTGGGAAGGACTAAATGAATGGATCCCGCTGGGGCTGTTGGCTGGGGTACTTTTGTCATGGAGGTCTCGAGATGCCGGGTTTCATCCATGATGGCCCAGAGCTCCCAGAGGGAGAGCTGAGACCACCACACAAAAGCTGACCAGCTTCTTGTGACCTAACCCTGAAGGCCCAAACATTATTCCCGCCACGTTGTCTTGGTCAAACAAATGACTTCAACCCATCCAGATAGATCCAAAGGGAAGGGCATTGAACCTGACTTCTCAGTGAAGGAGCACCAAAGTTCTTTGGCCACCTTGAATCTGCCACACTAGAAACAGGGGGGCCAGTAAAGGGCTTTTGGTGGGAGGGAACTCTGTGTATTTTTTTTCCAAGAGAGAGAACAGAGCGAGCACAGGTGGAAGAGGAGCAGAAAGAAAAATCTCGAGCAGAGCCCGACGTGGGACTCGATCCCGCAAACCGAGAGATCATCACCTGAGCTGAAACCATGAGTCAGACGCTTAACCTGAGCCACCCAGCTGTCCCATAGTAAGAATGCTTTAAAAATCCACATAGTTTGGGGCACCTGAGTGGCTTAGTCAGTTAAGCATCTGCCTCTTGATTTTGGCTCAGATCATGATCTCTTGGTTTGTGGGATCGAGCCCCGTATCAGGTGCTCTCTTCTCTCTCTCTCTCTCTCTCTCTCTGCCCCTCCCCGGCTCACAGGCACATGCACTCTCGCTCTCTCTCAAAATAAATAAACATTTAAAAAATATTTTTAAAAAATTCTTATATGGAAAAATGCAAAACAAATTTAAAATCATCCACAACCCTACCACCAAGAAAATATCGCACAACATTATGAAGAATTCCCCGTCGATATTTTTGATGTTCGGTCTCTTCAAACTCTCCACATATTTTTGTACTTTTCCACTGAACGACATTAAATAGGAAATGGACATCATGAATTTGCAGGTTGAAACACCACTTTGGCATCAGTGTAGAAAGTAGCCTGGCCGGGAGACCCGTGGGACAGCTAATGACATAATGGAGGCAGTGACCCCCTCAAGGCTACTGCAAGGGTTTCTCCCCACTTACTTTTTCTGATATGGACAATTGTGACTTTAAAAAATATTACGTAAAGTGCTTTTCACAACTACAAGTTCAAGACCAAAACAGGCTGGGGAAGCAGCCTTGTGAAAATTTCTCTCTCGCTCCCACCACACATCTCCACCAGATGGCCTGAAATTTGGTCGCCTGCTGTCTTCACACAGGGTTTGAAAAGACTCGGGTTTTAAAACGTGACCTCTTTGTCGAAGATTGTGGCAGAAGGAAATAGATGTTGGGGAAGCACCTGCTGGCTCTTTAAGATTCTGCCGAGGAGGGACACCTGCCAGTCCGTCTTGCGATTCGGTCAAAGCCGATCACAGGCCAACGAGTTTGCACGTGGGGCCGAGAAGCGTTGCCAGGACCCACAGCCCCTGGGAGCTGGCTGCTGTCAGCCTCTGATCTGAGCCCTTCTGCCATCCTGCTCGTGCATTTCCGCAGCCACACTGACGTCCTCGACTGGTGCTCCAGTAAGTCAAGTTCACCTCCGCCTCAGGCTGGTTCTTCCCTCCACTGAACAGAGTGACTTCCCAGACAGCCTAGGGGTTTGCTGTCCCACCTCCTTCAGACCTGTGCTCAAATGCCTCCTGACCCCTCATATTCTCGCTTACTCCGTATTTATCACTATATGACATATTATATATATCTTACTAGTTTGTTTATTCTGTCTCCCTCTCTCTAATACACACACGTACACACACACACACACACACACACACACACACACAGAAACGTAAGCTTCAGGGACACCTGGCTGGTGCATTCAGCAGAGCATGCAACTCTTGATCTTGGGGTTGTGAGTTCGAGCCCCACGTGTGGTGTGGAGTTTACTTAAAAAAACAAAAAATTAAAACAAACAAACAAAAAAGGAATGTAAGCTTCATGAGACCCAGGTTTTCATTCTGATCACTGTAATGCCTCCAATACCCAGAACAGTATCTCACATATGAAAGGTGCTAAAAAATATATATTTGAATGCTTCAATGATGAATGGATGAATATTAGATTACTAGCACAAGAGAAAGTCAGAAAATGTTGACTTAAATTATAACTACATGCCTCTTACTGCATAGCATAGTGTTGGTCTAAATAAATATTGATGAACTAATTTGGTGACCTTCATGTGAAGGCTCCAGAACGTAGAATTGTACCTGGAGGTACAGTTTATCTCCCTGCAGTGGCATTACCGATAGTTTTTAGTTAGTTATGTTTTTGTGACTTTTATTAATAAAGCAATGTTCTGAAGTCTCACCACGTGCCTGGCACGTACTGTGTGCATGATCGTCTTATGAAAGCCACACATCAGCTCTGGAGGGTAACCAGCATTAGCACACCCGTTAACACTTCGGTAGTTAAGGTGTATTAGATGAGTGACTTCTGCAAGGTCACAGGCAGTCAGCAGCAGAAGCACATTTCAAACTCCAGTTGGATTCTGGAGAGAAAGTACAGCCACACTATGTTCTTACTTTCTACGGTGTGCTTAATATATTCTTCTACTAGGAAGAGAGAGGGGGAGAGCTTATT
The DNA here is from genome assembly GCF_018350175.1 of Felis catus. NCBI lineage: Eukaryota > Metazoa > Chordata > Mammalia > Carnivora > Felidae > Felis > Felis catus. The sequence continues at coordinate 49,965,203 of NC_058381.1, read as the reverse complement.
TAAAAGGAAAAGGGGAGGAGGAGGAGGGGGAGGAGAAGGAGGAGGAGGGGGAGAAAAAAGGAAGAGGAAGAAGAAGAAGAATTTCCTAATCGAGAGCTCGTGTCTCTTGGCACTATAGCAGACTTCAGCCTGATGAGTTTCATAGAACAGTCCCCCGGAAAGCCATTAGCTTTCAAGACTTCATAATCAGGCAGACATTTAAAAAGTCTCATGGGGTTTCTCTGCCTAGCCCAGACATCAGTCTAATGCGAAATTGATTGCAAAGTGGGCTGTTTCCTGAAAGAATCTTTTCTTTCATTTTGATCAATCCAGGGGTCACTGAATCACTAAATATGTTATGGACCGCAGGGCTCGATTGTTGAGCTCAAAGTGTATATCTTTAGAATCAGTGACACGAACACAATGTTTTAAGTGATGAAAACGTAGCTCTTTTAGGCTTTGCAAGAATAATTGGAACGTTTCCTCCTTTATTCATGCAGTGTCCAAAAGCTGTGGATGCAAAATGAAGTCACTGCCTCTGTGGTACAGGCATCACCGCCATTTTTACAAACGGAGAGAGAGAAAGAGAGAGAAGTAGGGAGGTTTAGAAGGCCCCACCTCCAGAATAAAAGATCCAAGTGTCAAAATAACAAGCGGTCGCTTTAAGGGAAATATTTCTAGAGGGCTTAACTCAGGGGAAGTAACAGGTGTCTTCTTTTAACTTTGCCTTCTCTCTTTTACAAAGCAAACCTCCTGCTGTACGAATCCAACATAATCCAAGCAGACGGAGTCACTCTGAGGTCTAAGGATAATATCCTGTTCCGTCAGGGCTGGTTCGGGAGGTCACTTGGCATGGGTTACTCTCTGTGGCAGTGGGATCAGTCATGGTCTCTGACTCTCCGACTGTGTGGAGCTTGATCTTGATCTGTCTTCCTAGACACTTAAAAACTGCACACACTTCAGGTGTCCGAGGTGATGTTTTAATATAAGTATACCTTATGTAATGATTACCACAATTAAACTAGTTTATATATCCATCACCCCACAGTGTGTGCATGTGTGTGTGTATTTTTAATAACTTCATTTTAATGTTAAAAATTTTTTAATGTTTTATTTATTTTTGAGAGAGAGAGACAGAGAGAATGTGAGTGGGGGAGAGGCAGAGAGAGAGGGAGACACAGAATCCGAAGCAGGATCCAGGCTCCGAGCTGTCAGCACAGAGCCCGACGCGGGGCTCGAACCCACGAACCGCGAGATCGTGACCTGAGCCGGAGTCGGACGCTTAACCGACTGAGCCACCCCGACTCTCCAAATGTTCTCTTTTTCTGCATTTAACATGCTGTCTGTACAACCAGTCTATGGGTTTGTCATTTCAATGATCCTATTTTTCATTTTTGGAAGTTAGTTGATTCTTTTAAAAATATATCAGTCTTTTAAAATTCTAGGGTCTTGGTTACTTACCCTTAGTTTTGATTTTCTCTTTAATGTCTTCCCTTATGTAAGCGTACGTAAATGAAAGTCCTTTTCATACTGCTATGTCATCCAAAGTTCTTGCGTGCTAATATTCTATTATGAGCTCATCTTCTGCGTAGAGCTATCTGTGGGAATCCCCTGTGGCCTGAGTTATAGAGTGTCCCTGCAGGGAGCTTCTCATTTCTTCTGCTGGGTACCCCAGAGATATCATTATCCTGGGACTTTTTAAAATGTTAATGCATTGGGGCACCTGGTTGGCTCAGTCGGTAGAGCGTGCAACTCTTGATCTTGGGATTGTGAGTTTGAGCCCCACGTTGGGTGTAGAGATTACTTAAAAATACACTCGTTAAAAAAATGTTAATGCATCAGTTCAAGGTTCCCAGACAACTCAGCTAATGTACATTTGAGGTCCAAACCCACTTGCAGTACAGGCTAGAAATCTCAGGGTCTCAGAGGAGATTTTCAATTTTATCCAGGACTCAAAGACAAGCTTCTCTGTTTCCCTAAGTTATTGGATGGTTCTCCATGAGATGACATAAAGATCATAATTGAATAATAATAGGAAATGTAGACGTACAGTAGGTCTTGGTTCTTTTTATTTTTTTAAGTTTATTTATTTTTGAGAAAGAGAGAGAGCAGGGGAGGGGCAGAGAGAGAGGAAGAGAGAAGCCCAAGGAGGCTCCACGGCTGTCAGCACAAGAGCCTGACTCGGGGCTTAAACCCACGAACCGTGAGATCACAACCTGAGCCAAAGTCAAGAGCCGGATGCTAAGCAGCTAAGCCACCCAGGCACCCCGAGTCTCGGTCCTGATGAGAACAAAATTTACATGATCGTTACGAAGCAACGTCAGAAAACACCAAAGTAAAGATGCAGCAGACAAAGGAAGAGAATTAAATGAGCAGGAAGTGGTGAATAGAAGGGTATCTAATATCCCCTGATGGTCTGTGAGATTTTATGCGTGACGGGAAAAGAAATAAAGGCTTATGGTTTGACCACTGGTGTCACATACAAAGCTGACTAGGGAGGATTTTAATATTCCTATATTATGGAGGAAGAGGGGATTTAAGATTCCACTCTCACCCAAGACAAGTAAAAGCAATGTCTAAAATTTGCCAATGAATAAACAACACAGGGCATGTTATTTAGATATACTGAAGAATCCAGACTTCAGGAGCACCCAGAAGAAAAGACACTGGAAGTAAATACACACGGTGTGTGAGTTTAAGATGAGGAGATGTGAGGTATGGGTCTGTTCCTTCTCATTATAAGTTATTTTGTAGCCTTTGATTGTTTCATCTGGATTAAAATTTTAAAAATAAGCTTAGGGGCGCCGGGGTGGCTCAGTCAGTTAAGCGTCGGACTTCGGCTCAGGTCATGATCTCACGGTCTGTGGGTTCGAGCCCCGCGTTGTGCTGAAAGCTCAGAGCCTGCTTCGGATTCTGGGTCTCCCTCTCTTTCTCTGCCCCTCCCCCACTTGCACTCTGTCTCTTTCTCAAAAATAAATAAACATTAAAAACTTTTTAAATACATAAAAATAAGCTTTACAAAAAACACACTATAATGTCTAAAAGCATAGTTAAGAGATATAACTTCCAAATCAAAATAGGTTAAAAGGGGGTGAAGTAGGCAGTCATGAATATTAATCAAGGAGAGAAACAGACGGGTAGGCAAACATGGCAAATAAAAAGTACAAAATCAAATGACAAAAATAATCCAAAATTGGCCCAAACCATTATCAAGAAGATCCAAGATTTAAACAATGTCACTGAAAAGTTTGATTTAATCGATATTGGAGAGAGAGCTCTGCGCCCAACAATTATTACACTGACATTATTTTTAAACACTATAGAACATTTGCCAGAATTGACCAAGACACACACACACACACACACACACACACACACACACACGCATTAGGCTGCAAAGGTAGGGCGTCAACAAAATCAAGCGACCCAAAAATTCCACATCACATCACCATGTTCTCTGCAAAACTTGAAATCAACTTGAAGGATAGTAACAACAGCTTGACATGTTTAGAAATTTTGAAATATTCCTTAAATATAAATAAAAATACAAATATAAATATAAATATACATCACCATAGTGGAAATTAGAAAATATTTAGTCTGGGGCACCTGGGTGGTTCATCACTTAAATACCTGACTTCAGCTCAGGTCATGATCTCAGGGTTCATGGGTTCAAGTCCCATGTCAGGCTTTTCGCAGACAGCCTGCTTTAGATTCTCTGTTCTCCCTCTCTCCCTGCCTCTCTCTCTCTCTCTCCCTCTCTCAAAAATAAAGGAACATTAGAAAAAAAAGAAATACATCTCATTTAGATGTAGGAATTTTTTGAGACCTTTTTTTAAATGTTTTGTTTACTTCTTTAAGCACAGAGGAAAACTCGGGTGTTTTGATTTTGAAGGTTGGTGTCCTTTGGCTCTTATTTGATAAGCTGGCTGAGAGGCTGGATGGGGGGCTGCAGGAGGTTGGACATTCTGCTGAACCACCTGACATCCTGCTCGGCTGAACATTCATCATGCGACCGGAGACAGCCCTGCCCGCCCGCTGGCCGTCAGCCTTCTCACTATGCGTGACATCAGGCAGCCAGGGATCAAGCAGGCCCCTGGGACCCCGCTGTCCAAGTCACCCAGCCCTCACCTCCTCCCGTACGTGCACGGATGTCCAACGCAGGAAGTAACCTCTTCAATCCTGAGGAAGCACACCTCATCATTTTAAAAACAGCACCAAATGACAGCGGACTCCCTACCTTTCCAAAAACATAGCTGAGGGGAAAAAAAGCAGCGTTCATCTGACCCAATGCTCTAAATCTAGAAATTTTCCAGGCTTTACATTTTTGCAGCTGAATTGAAGAATGCTAAACCATACCTAACTATGTATACTGTAAAATGAATATAACAGGGTGCCTGGGTGGCTCAGTCGGTTGAGCGTCTGACTTCGGCTCGGGTCATGATCTCGCCGTCTGTGAGTTCGAGCCCTGCGTCGGGCTCTGTGCTGACAGCTCAGAGCCCAATTTGGATCCTCTGTCTGCCCGTCTCTCTCTCTCTCTCTGCCCCTTCTGCGTGCACGCTCTCTCTCTCTCAAAAATAAACATTAAAAAATTATAAAAAAATAAAAACAAAAAGACAAATAGTGGCAAACCATACAAATAAAGAGTAAGCTCCCCCCTACCACATTCTTCCAATTTCAAAGGCTTTGGGAGTGGGAAATCAACATTTCCAGTTCTCTCCATCTTTCCAGAAACCGACAATGCATTTCCAAGAAAGATCAGTTGATTGGTATATTGGCAGATCAGTAGCTAAATCAAGGGTTCTAGCTCTCCGTACTAATTAATTCTGTGTAAGTCTGAATTTAAATTTATTTTTTTAAGTTTATTTTTTTTAGTAATCTCTACACCCAACATGGGGCTTGAACTCACAACCTGGAGATCAAGAGTCACATGCTCTTACAACTGAGCCAGCCAGGCGCCCCTGAATTTAAGTTCAAGTGTAAGTCCGCACCTGACATTTTGAATGTTTCCCCTGACATCTCCTGTAACTCGTGGAGGTCGTACGAGAACATGAAACTTGCATCCGCAGACTAATCCTCAAAATGAAAAATCATTTACAACCTGGCATTTGCCCTGAGTGACTGACATCGCTTTCAATTTCACAATTAAAAATGAAATTGCTAACAGTATAAATTTCAGTGACCTAATAAATGAATTTGTATAAAAACGAGCCAGAAATACTGAATGATCACTCAAGACAGCACATAAACAGCTTATTATTTATTGCGTTACGTAAAATTTTGGGAAATGTTATTTTTTTTGCCATTTGTAAGTTTATGTTGACACGCAAGTACCTTTCTTACCCCTGTTATATTTTATAAGTAATATATTTTTAGGACAAAGCCTTATATTTTAGTGATTTTATCAGCGCCCTTTCCCACTTTTTCGAACAAGGGACCTGAGTCTCCATTTCGCACTGGGCCCTGCAAATCATGTAGCTGGCCCCGGTTGGAAGGTTTCTTTCCCTGTAAAGGCTCAGGCCCACCCTAGAGTGCCTGAGCAGGGACAGCAGGAAAGTCCCTGGGAGTTTGGCCTGTGGCCCCTAGAATGTGGGAGGGAAAGATGTGAACACAGAGCCTACTGCCTGCCTCCCACAGGCAGGATTAGGGGACAGAGGGTAGCAGTGGGGAAGTCCCTACCCCAGCCGTGGCAAGGCGAGGACTCATGAGCTACCCGAGTAACAGAAGCCAGAGGAATTATCAAGGCTGGAGCCACCTTGAAGGGCCCCGCCTGCCACCTGCCAGTGTGACAGAGGAACGAGGCTGTGGATGGGCTGAGAAGAGCCACCGAGGTGTGCCAAAGAGCGCATCACCCAAGTCAGGAGCCAGGCAACGTGGAGGGTCCCACGAGAGCCCCTCATGAGGTCCCACACATGGGACCCATGAGAGAGACAGGCTTTTGGAGACATCTGAAGAGCTGCTCTGGGGCGCCTGGGTGGCTCAGTCGGTGAAGCGTCCGACTTCGGCTCAGGTCATGATCTCGCAGTTTGTGAGTTCAAGCCCCGCATTGGGCTCTGTGCTGACAGCTCAGAGCCTGGGGCCTGCTTCAGAATCTGTGTCTCCTTCTCTCTCTCTCTCTCTCTCTCTCTGCCCCTCCCCTGCTCACGCTCTGTCTCTCTCTCAAGAAAACAATGAATAAACATTAAAAAAAAAATTTTTTTTTAAGCTGCCCTAATGGGAAAGTGTTAGGCAAGAAAGAAGTCCTGGGATGTCACCGATGAAGACTTCACCCTTCTCTCACTAATCCCCTCTCTTGGCCCCCAACTCGGGAGAAAACAGGGGTGAGGCGGGGAGGAGAAGGCAGGAAAGAGGAAAAGAGAAGCTTGACGGTTTTGAACTGGCTATGAGAGGGACATCTACTCTCCGGAAGGACTTGAAAAGTCAGGGGATCTACCCGTGCCACATCTGAAGGGGGTTTGATTACAGAAAAATAAACTATCTCCTGCTCATCCCTCCATCAGGTTCATGGAAGAAACCAGCTACACGTGCACAAGACTGCACGCATTTTAAAAACAGAAATAGACCAGCCTTTCCCTTATGTTTTCACGTAACAATGTATCTTAACTTGGTTTCAGTACGAAAAGGCTGCCTCACTGTTTAATGACTTCATAGTATTCGGTCTATAATGTACCACAATTGATGTAACCCGTCCTCTGTTGAGGCATATTTCATTGCTCTCCAATCTTTTGCTGTAAATGTACTCCTTTCAAATCACAAAAAGGTGCATTAACTCCCTCAGCTGTACATCACTGAAAGAAAAAAACCGCAGGGGCACCCGGGTGCCTCAGTCAGTTAAGCGTCCAACTTCGGCTCAGGTCACGATCTCACTGTTCATGGGTTCGAGCCCCACGTCAGGCTCTGTGCTGTCAGCTTGGAACCTGGAACCTGTTTCAGATTCTGTTTCTGTGTCTCTCTGCCCCTCCCCCACTTGTGCGCTCACTCTCTCTCTCTCAAAAAAAAAATAAATAAATAAACCTTAAAAAAATTTTTTTTAAAAAACTGCATTGTTTGATTCCTTGATTCTTTTGTACAAACCTGCAAGGTGAATTTTCACCGTGAACTCCTCACTGTTGCTGGGTTTTTGCCGCCCTACTGTGTTCATCTACATTTGATGGTAAAAGAGCCTTGAATATGTCCCATCTCTTCTCTGTCACTTATTAGCTTGGTGACCTTGGACAGATTGTTTAAGTTTTCTGAGCTTCCATTTCTTTATCTTTGAAATGAGGTTAATAATTCCTTCCTGCAAATGTTATTATAAAAAATAGAGATAATCTTTGGAAAATAGGGAGCACAGAGTCTGTGCTCAGTAAAGGTGTATGTTTTTATTATTGTTGTTCTTGTTTGCGTGTGGATGTGTCTTGAGTGTAACAAAGTATTAACTTTTGGTTTGCTTTTCTGTCACTCATCACCCACTATGCATCTTGGCCGCCACGGCAATGATATAGTTTTGGAAAATATAAACGTTTTATTTTTTTTATTTTTTTTTAATGTTTACTGTTTTGAAAGAGAGAGGGGGGGGGGCAGAGAGAGAGGGAGACACAGAATCCGAAGCAGGTCCAGGCTCCGAGCTGTCAGCACAGATCCTGACGCGGGGCTCGAACTCACCAACCGTAAGATCATGACCTGAGCCGAAGTTGGGCACTCAACCGACTGAGCCACCCAGATGTCCCAGAATATAAACATTTTAATAGTAAGCTAAGCAAAGGGAGATAACAGGGCGAATACAGTGTTTAAAGGTGATGTGGTTCAAAGGGAAAGAAAAGTATTCCTCTCTGTTAATGTCAGCCATTCATTCTCAAAGGGTGCTTCGAAGACCTCTGGGGCCACCCAAGAATCTCTTGGGGCATCTGCAAAGTCAAAACTATTTTTAAAAGAACACTAAGATACTGTTTGCCTTTTTCACTCCTATTCTCTTACAAGTCCACGTGATGTGTGATATCATCACCGATTGAATGAGGACGCAGATGTGAGAATCCAGCTGTCTTCTACTAAGCCAGACATTAAAAAGATTTTTTTTTAATGTGAAACAATACTTGGGGCACCTGGGTGGCTCAGTCGGTTAAGTGTCCGACTTCAGCTCAGTCATGATCTTGAGGTTTGTGAGTTCGAGTCCCACGTCGGGCTCTGTGCTGACAGCCCGGAGGCTGGAGACTGCTTCGGATTCTGGGTGTCCCTCTCTCTCTGCCCCTCCCCAACTCATGCTCTGTCTCTCTCTCTCAGAAATAAAATAAACATTAAAAAATTGTTTTCTTAAGTAAAACAATGCGTCTCATGTCCCTGTTATTTTGTTTATTTGAGAAACAAAAAAAATATGGTATGAATGTTAACATATAATGGGTTTATTATTTTTAATGAATTAGTAAATAAATATTTTGAGCTCTTCTCAGTTTTCATTTCTATCACACTAAATAATGACAGATATGACTCACATGAACACTAGCTCTTTGGGTCTTCAACAACTTTTAAGGGTGTAAAGGGGGTCCCAAATCTCAAAAGCCACTAACATAGTTGATTGGTATTTGGTCACAATACTAGCTCCATTTGGACAGTATCATTGTTCAAGAGAGACAAGAAAATGACACTTAGAAGGAGTTAATGGAAAGCTAATTATCGTATGATGTTTTAACGACTGATTCTGTAAGTCAGTCAGTTGGCAAATATTCCATGAGCACCTATTATGTGGACAAGCATTGCTCTGGATGCTGGGAGAAGACACATAAGGCCCTGCTCTCACGGCGCCTGAGTGGCTCAGTCGGTTGAGCGTCTGACTCTTGATTTTGGCTCAGGTCATGATCCCGGGGTCATGGGATGGAGACCTGAGAGTTGGTCTCCACACTGAGTGTGGAGCCTGCGTTAGATTCTCCCTCTCTCCCTTGCTCATGTGCGTGCTCTCTCTCTCTCTCTCTCTCTCTAAAAATAAAGAAATAATTTAAAAAAGACTTTTCTTTAAAAAAAAAAAAAGACCCTGCTCTCATGGAGTTTACTTTCCAGATAGAGGAGATAGACAGTGAATATGTAAGCAAATAAACAAGGTAATTTTAGGTTGTGATAACCGTTTTAAAGAAAATACACAGGCTAATGTAATTAGAATCTCTGAGAACAGAAGGACTTGGCCTATGCAGGCATGGGAAACTGCATTCCTGGGTCAAGGGGACCTAAGAATCTATACTATATTCATGGATTGGGAGAAAAGAAGAGTCAATGCACACAGTGGTGCAAAATAAGTGATTCCTGTCCTTGGTATGGGATAAATCTGTTTTTAAAGACCAACTCTCCCACCATTCTCTAGAGTTGCTGAAGCAGGATTCTTTCAAGAGCTCAGGAGAAAGAGATCCTATCAGGAATGCCAACAGAAGGTAGTGTTGATGTGCTCTGGCATGAAAGACAGAGGCAGGCAGAGCATTCCAGAGAGTGAGGTCAGACAAGGGTCATCTGTAGATAGAGGCTGACTTAAACCTCCACATATGGGAACAGATGCCTACGGAGAAAGTGGAGAAAGAGGGCCTAGGAAATCGCCACTTTAAATATTTTCGGACATGTCTCGTCCACTTGATATCTTTCCTAAAGGCTCTGAAACAGTCTCGGGAGCCAAACTTCTATATAAAAAAAAAAAAAAAATTAGAAACCCACCAAAGGCTGTTTCTGACCTCAGAGAAATGGTGAAAAGTCGAAGTCATACCCGGTTGAGACCCGCAGCAGCGAAAACGCTCCGTCTCGTTTTTGGAAAACACGCCAGCTTCCTATTCCTCGTGCATATTTGCAATCAATAAGCAAAATCGCAGATCACGTACATAATAGGTAGCAAAATAAGCCGGTGGGTTCAGCGTTAGCCGGGGAGCACTTGCCGGTTCCCGTTTCCATTTATAACAGAGGCTCTCACTCATCAGCAATGTGGGACGTGGAGCCGCTGAAGGCGGCTCAGCACAAGCACCAGCCTCCTTTCCGGTAGTGTGCCTAAAATTAAAGGAATACCAGGACATTCAGTCCAGCTCTTCACCAACTGACACATTTTTCGTTACATCTTACCTCCTCTCATGGCCTCAACTATTACCTCGCCACCAATGATCCTGGATCTCTCTCTCTCTCTCTCTCTCTCTCTCTCTCGATCCCTTATAATGTACCCTATGCCCAGATATCAGCTGCCCCTGAAACACCCACAGGATCTTCCCAGTTTAAAGAAGCAAAAGGCTCCGGTTCCCAAAGGACCTTGTCCTTTGCGTCTTTAGTTACGTGATTAGCACTGTTCTCACCCTAACAAGAAACCTGCAGAAGGAGATGCCCCAGCTGAACGGAAGCTGGGGTGTAATCATGTCCTGGGGTATCTGAAGACCACGTCCCAGCATCAAGGGGTCTTAGCTAGGAGAATAAACGATAAGAATGGAAAGAACAGGGGCGTCTTGGGTGGCTCAGTCGGTTAAGCGTCCGACCTCGGCCCAGGTCATGATCTCACGGTTTGTGGGTTCGAGCCCTGTGTCGGGCTCTGTGCTGACAGCTCGGAGCCTGGAGCCTGCTTCGGATTCGGTGTCTCCCCCTCTCTCTGCCCCTCCCCTGCTCACGCTCTCTCTCTGTCTCAAAAATAAATAAAAACATTAAAAAAAAATAAAAAAAAAAGAAAGAATGGAAAGAACAAGCCAGAAAGGGCAGCCCAGGGTCTGCCTCAGATTGTTCCCCTGACTTGGCCCCGCCCTGGACTCACATTTCAGCTGTATGGGTTGAAGCTGAACAAGTTTCCATACGATACAAAGCTTTGTTGCCCACCTGCCAGAGCGTGACCCGGAATGGGTGTGGGAGCCTCGAAAATACAGCACGGCCTTGGTTCATTGCGAGCACTGGGGGACCCAACACTACTTGGATGTCCCGAGAGCTTGCAACTTTGCAGACATGGCATAAAACCTCAGTGTTTTTCACACCCACGGGGATGGCTATGGTGATCGTGAAAAATAGAAACAGCAAGTAACAAATGGTGAATCGGAGCCCTCGTTCATTGCTATGGGAATGTGAGATGGCTCAGCCTCCGTGGAAAACAGTTTTGCCAGTTCTTCAAAAGTTAAATATATAGAAAAAAATATACAGGGCACCTGGGTGGCTCAGTCGGTTCGGTGTCTGACTTCAGCTCAGGTCGTGATCTCACGCTTCGTGGGTTCGAGCCCTGCATAGGGCTCTGTGTTGATGGTGCAGAGCCTGCTTGGGATTCTTTCTCTCTCCCCCTCTCTCTGCCCTCTCCTGCGTGCGCGCTCTCTCTCTCTCAATAATAAGTAAACTTAAAAATATATATATAATCTGGAATTCCATTCCAAGATATATTGAACACAGGTACAATGGAAAGACGATCGAAAACAGGTCCTCAAATAATCGCGCACACGCACGTGTTCATAGTAGCACTATTCACAACAGCCAAGAGGTGGACACAACTCAAATGTCCACCCGCTGACAAATGGATAAATTAGTCGTGGTAATACATATAACAGAATATTATTCAGCCGTAAAAAAAAAATGAAATACTGATACAGGCTACACCCTGGATGAGCCCTGGAAGCGTTATGCTAAGTCAAAGAAGCCAGACGCCAAAGATGACATACCGTAGAACCTCATTTCTATGAAGCATCCAGCATATTTTCAAAAAATATTTGGCAATATAGTCTCTCACCACTTTCATGGACCAGACATTGTGTTCCACTTGGTACGCAAGACATTTTAGCGGGGCACGGTATCTCTGCCTTAGACTCAAAGAATATGATGGTAGGAAGTCGTTATTTTGTCCAGCTCTTCTTCAACTTTGATCTACAAAATCCTAGGGGCAGATAGATAAAGCTGTAGGTCAAGACCGCCAGGTTCATCCAGTCGATGTTCATTTTCTTCACTTGGTGCAGCAAGGGAAAACGTACACCAAATGAACCACGGTGGCTGTAGGAAGGGGGTTTTCTTGTGGGGTTTTGGGTTTGTGCTAAGTGACTCTAAGGTGGGAAGGACAGGGGATACAGGAATCGGGCCCGGATTGCCAGTGGCCGTGAAGTGGCGTGGTTTCATAACGGAGGAACGGAGCAAATCTGCGGAAGGCACTGATAAGAAAGAATTAGTCACTCAACGGTAGCTCCTTTGCAGTTGTGGTGTGGCCTTGGGAGAATCACTGCTTTCTGTTGGCTTTGGGCTCGCGTCATTTATGACTGTCGGGAACATCACAGTCTGCTTATCAGCGCTGACTTTTGTTTCTCGGGTCCCGCAAGAAGGTAGTGGGTGTTGCGGGAAGAAAGAGATCTGTGTAAGCCTGGAAAGTCCTCGTTAAACAACGTGAAATAAACAATAAACTGGGGTTTGTGGAGTTTTTAAATGTGCTAAAGGGAACTGTGAATCTCCCAGGGCACCTTTTTGTTTAATGTTTTGTTTATTTTTGAGAGAAAGAGAGTGAACAGGGAAGGTGCAGAGAGAGGGGCGGGACAGAGGATCTGAAACGGGCTCCGCGCTGTCAACACAGAACCCGACGCAGGGCTCGAACTCACAAACTCTGAGATCATGATCTGAGCTGAACTCGGACGCTCAAGCGATTGAGCCGCCCAGGCGCCCCTCCCAAGACACCTTTAATTTGTTTTCAGCACAGCTGCCTGAGTGATTCTGTTCAAATACAAGTCCAAATATCCAGTGGCTCCTCGTCCCTCCCCCACATGCCCAAGCATGACCATTCCGACCTCTTTTCCTATGTATCTGCCCCTCTTCTCTCTCCTCCATCCACCCTTGCCTCCTCCATGTTCCTCCTGCCAGGAATGCTTTTCCCCCTCATGTTCCCTTCTCTCCTTCAGGTCTTTGTTCAAATGGAACCTTCCAGCGACACCTTCCCTTCCTACTCTTTATCAAGCCCTCCTCTCCCCAACACCTCCCACATCCCTTCCAATGGCTTTATTTTTCTCCTTGGCACTCATGGCCATCTGAGATACTCTCCATTCTGTTTTTTCTTGTCTCTGGTCTCTGTGCCCATACAAGCAGGGATTTTTATTTAATTTTCCCCATGGCGCATCCCCAGGACCCGCAACCATGGCGGGTGCATAACAGGCACTGAATAAAAATGTGTCAAATGAATGCATGGGCAACCCCCTTCTAAACTTCTTCTGCAAGAGAGTGGTGAGTGAGGTGTCTGTATCTTCCATGTATAGACAGGAAAGAAGTTCTGGAAGAACACAGGAGAGCCTGGAACTCCTCTTCCACGGTTTGGTGATTAGCTCTCTGTGTCTCCTGAAGCCAGTCTTTCCTACAAGGTTGCCCTACCGGGCTGGAACTAAATACAGTAGGTCGCTAGATGGCACTGTTCACCAAGAATCGTGGGATTCTTAGCCGATGGCCTTTGAAATCACCTTTTCCCTAGAAGTGAAGAATTCCAAGGAATGGTTACCATTCTTCACACTCTCTCTAGCCAGGAGGAAACCCAGAGTCCCACGGCACCACTTACGAACTAGCCACCCTCGCCCATGAGCGCAGGTTAACTAACCCTTTACCTCGGAGCAAAAGAGGTTCTTAGATACTTCTAGTAGTACCCATGGCAAGCATAAGCAAAGCTTTGCCCCCCTTGAAAAGGTGCCCTGCCTCTTACACTTGGCCCGTGGCCCTCTTGGCATAAGCCTGTCTCTTTCCCTCCACCTTTGCCTCTCTGTCTCCTTAGAGAATGGAGTTCAGGTCACACTGCCAGTTCTGTTCCCAGCTTTGAGCAGTCTGAGAGGAAGCATGGAACACAGGGTGACCTGGAAATACAGTGGAAGGGACCGAGGGCAAACTATATCTCCATCGCAAACAGCCCTAGGACCTTGAGCAACTTATCCAACATTTCTCAACCTTGGTTTACGCAGTTGTGCCATGGGGATAAAAATCCCTGGGACAGTACAGGTAATAAACATTAAATGAGGAGAGGTATGAGGTTTCAAGCCAAGCTTTCTATAAAGCTTTGCTTTCCATTTCCAGATATCACCTGTATTTATACTCTAAAACTTAAGTCAGGGCAGTTGGTTGACCTGATGAACACTTCTCTGCAATCCTGGCTGGTCTTAAGATGTCCCAGTGAACAAAAACTCCATGATGAACCTCCTCTCTGCATCGTCTTGACTAATAGACGGTTAGCTCAAGTTATGTCTGCAAATGCACACACAGAAAGCTACTGTCTTCGTGAACGTCAGCCGATCAGCAAGTATTTATGGACAACTTGTAATTTTGCCTCGGTGTTTTAAGAAGATTATTCTGGAAGCAGAAATAAGAGAGCTGGGAAAGAGAATGCAGTCAAAGACACTGCAGTTCACTCTTTAATGAAGTACCCTTGTTTCTTGCTCTTGAGAGGAAATATGGAAGTCGAGGACTATTAGAACGGCTGTTGGCTTTTTAATTGATAAAACCAGAAATAATGGTTCCATTTGGGGAGCAAAGGCACATAATGAGAACTGTTCATTCATGGCAGCCGTGCTTTACCACGCAGATTGTGCCTATGATTAGTAACAAAAAAGCCCAACTGTGCCTGCTGTTTAGCCATACCTCTGGCCGGACACTTCCTGTTTGCCAATCTGACGGGGTCACCTGCTTTCCCAGAGATTACCCTACATTTCAACCCCTTACCTTCTACCCCAGATCGGTAGGGCTGACTCCCTGAGCTTGCGACACATCACCCTTCCCTCTCCCTACCCCTCAAGTCTTACCTATTCTACACTGTCCCCAGAATCTCCCTCCTTTATTCTTTTCTCAAAGTACCACCATACACTTGTCTCTTCTGGTTCTACTCTTTCTCAGCTCACGTTCTGAGTGCTGAGACGCATCAGAAAAGGAAAAGGAGCTATTCCCTGTGGTTTGATCTTATAAAAACAGAATGGATTTTATGAAAAGAAGAAGTGGACAGGAGTGGTATTTGCTCACCTCGTACTCACTCTAATTATAGCCAGTTGGGTGTTATGGGCAACCATATTGGGTGACATGAGGGTTGCATCAGACAGGATGTCCCATTTCCAACTTCCCCTGTTCATGCCCTATGCATTCCCTAATCAGCATTTTAAAATTACAACCTGATTGCTGAACAAATAGGAAGTCTCCCCATTAGCTGAATTGTGGCCTGCAATTTTGTATATTACCAAGAACACTTGATTCCCAAGCTCAGCTTTATTCTTCCGGATTTTGCTGACTTACTGTTTCCCCAGAAGTAATGGACATTTTGTTTGAGAAAAGATAGACATTTAGGAAATTTCAATTGGAAGAAAGGCAAAAAGCTGAAATCTTGTTTTTCCTGCGGTAAAGTGTCATATTCCCCTCTTCCTCCAGATAGCCTCGGCTCCTGTTATGTAGTGTTGAAATTTCTGTTCCAAGAATGTGGAAGGATTAGGATGCCATAAACCCAGGGTTTAAATCAGGAGTGTCCTCAGGGCGCCGGGGTGGCTCAGTCGGTTAAGCGTCCGACTCTTTTTCTGCTCTGGTCATGATCTCACGGTTTGTGAGATCGAGCCCCGAGCCCAGCTCTGTGCCGACAGTGTGCCCAGCCTGCTTAGGATTCTCTCTCCCTCTCTCTCTGTGCCCCCCTCTCTCTCTGCCCCTCTCTGGCTCACGTGCGCACGTGCACGCTCTCTCTCCCCCACAAAATAAATAAACTTAAAAAAAATAAATAAATCAGGAGTTTCCTCTCCCACGGAACCTAGAACTAGGACTCAGAAAAAGAAAAATCAGCCTGATATTAAAGGAATCCAACACCTTCAAATCTATTTGCAGCCTTTTCTTTAGATGTTTATGCCAGTAAATTTCTGGGAAATATGCCTCACACAGAGGTCACGCACTGGACCTCCACAAACCACATCCAGCCAGCTCGTATATTTAATTTGGCCTTCACAGTGTTTTTTAAAAATAAGAATTGGTCATCAACCTTTTAAATTTTTACATAAAATATAGGTTTATATAAAATAAATAGTTATGTTAAATTTATGTATATAAAAATACAGATTTCTGTATCGTCTTGGGAAAAAATAAAACCGGATGAGGCAGCCCTGGAATGTTATTTCCACATGGGTAGTGGTGGATGGTGGACCATTAACTCAGTGGGAAACATACAAGGGGGATCATTCACGAAGGGTGGGGCTGGAAAGATGATCAGTTTTCTCCCAGACGTACATCTCTAGGCTTGAACTGGAATTTCAATGAGCATTCAGTTCACCTCACTCCCTAAATACGTGCCCAAATATCTGGTTTCTGAAAGTAGCACCACGAGCTTCCACTTTCCCAACGGCGATCCTAACTACGGAATCAGCGTGGACGTTTCCCTCTTCTTCTCTGCTATACCACCCCTCCCCCATCAGCTACTATCTGTGGTTTATTCTCCCCAAACTTTACTGGGCAATAAGATAGCTACCAGCCGCACGAGCGCTTAAAAGGTGGCTAGGTTAAATGGAGATATGCTCTAAGTGAAAAAGATACATTGGATTTTAAATACCTACACTAAAAAAATAGTACTTTAAACTAGCTGATTAAAATTAGTTAAAACAATAAATAAACTAGCTGATTAATAGTTTCACATGGGCGACCCATTAAAATGAGATTTTTGACATACTGTGTTAAAGATATTATTAAAATTAATTTACTTATCTCTTTTTATCTTTTCAAATGTGGCTTCTAGAAAATGTTAAGTTACATATGGGGTTCACATCTGTGGTTGACATTACCTTTCTTTCTTTCTTTCTTTCTTCCTTTCTTTGGTTTGTTACCTTTCTATGGGACAACACTGCCTCAAAATAGCTCTTCATGTGACATGTTAGTGGTGCTAATTATAGCCACAATGGCAATCATATTACAATACATGAATGTCAAATCAACATGCTATACACCTTCAGTTTACACAATGTTATATGTCAAATATATTTCAACAGAAAAAAAAATTTCGCTTGGGTTTGTCTTCAACTTTCTAGCCTTGCTGCCATGCAATAGTTCGCATCTCATATCCCTTTACTCCTAGAATTTCACATTGGCCGAGGCTTTTTCCCCTTCTAATCTGTTCTGCACACCCTGGCCAAGTTTATCTGCCTAAAACACGGCTTTTATCATGAAACGCTCCTACTCAAACACTAACACCAGCTCCCAATTCTAGCCTATAAAGTCCGAACTGTTGAGAATAACAACTTCCACTTTACAAACCGAATTTATTCTGTCCTTTATTGAATTTTCCAAACAACGGAGCACCTAGCCTACCAGATTCCTGGTTTTCTAAATGCCTGAGCTGGGGGTGGTGAGAAGCACTTTTGATCTTAGAGGTTACAAAGATGATGCAGTTAAAGCATCCAAACAGAAGCTCTTTTCGCTTAGGATAGTTTCCACAACACCTCACAATCGACTGAAGAGCATCCGCGGATCTATGAGCTAAACTATTTTAACATCAGTTGAGAGAAAGAATAATAGCGTGAACTGAACAAACTGTTACATTTGTATTTTGGAAAACCCAAACTGGATATGCAACTAGAAAAGCTTAAATGAAATAATGCGCTTCAGGAGCGCCTGGGTGGCGCAGTCGGTTAAGCCTCCGACTTCAGCCAGGTCACGATCTCGCGGTCCGTGAGTTCGAGCCCCGCGTCAGGCTCTGGGCTGATGGCTCGGAGCCTGGAGCCTGTTTCCGATTCTGTGTCTCCCTCTCTCTCTGCCCCTCCCCCGTTCATGCTCTGTCTCTCTCTGTCCCCAAAAAAATAAATAAATGTTGAAATAATGCGCTTCACTCATCCATTTATAGGTCCAAGCTCCCAAAGTGTGTGTGTGTGTGTGCACGCACGCACATACACACACACGTATATATAGCTTTGTTACAAAATAAATTTTAATAATGCCAATTTGAAATACTGTGGTATAACAATTAAAATACCATCTCCACTTGAAAAGCACGAATTAAAAATTCATCAAGAATTATATAAATCCAAAGCCAGCAGAGCTACTGATTTATAAAGTGTGTTGGGTATATTCTACAAGGCAACTTGAATTTAGCTTGGGAAGAGAGACTTGTCAGGATTTATCTCAAATATGTGAGTTTTGAATTGTACCATCTTCAAGACCTCATCCCTTTCATCAAACACGCCACCTTATAGACATTTTCTTCTTTTTTTTTTCCAATTATAGATCACATAGGTTTTGCCAAATTCCCTAGGAGAATTTCTTGGTGCACGAAGCTTGAGTTGAGACAAATCCACATTCTACCATTTATTCTGTTACTTCAGACAGATTACTTAATTGTTCAGTTGCTCCTTATTAAAACTGGGCAGAAAGTATATATTCTTGTTTTATAGGAATTTTAAGAGATAACATACACGGTTAGCACAGCGCTGGGCATGTAGAAAGAGTGCTCAACAGCAGGGCAACCGTGAAGGTAACATGCGATCTGTCTGGCTTTTCTCAAAGCAGTTTGAAGACTCTGTAAAAGGGTGGGGCTTTGGCGTCTCACGCTACTAACCTCTGTAAGTTTAATAGACGGAGAGCTACATGCGACAGGGGTCTGGGTGGGGTGGGACGGAGCGCGTCCGCCCGCCCCCTCAGCCGCAGCTCCACCGCAGATTCCAGAAGGTGGCCACCAGGTCGGGCCTCACTTGCACTGGTTCTTCCGGACTTCCGCTTCGCAGCCTCTGGCAATGAAAACACTACCACGTGGCCTGCAGCCTTGCGTCACCCTCCTTCGCCCAATGGAGAGCCGCGTCGCTGACCTGGGGGCGGGTCGCTACCAGGGCGGTCCAGCCCACAGCTGTCGTCAATTGGCCAAGGGGGCGCGGCGGCGTGGACTCATAGCCAATGGCGGCCGAGGGCGGGGACCCCACGCCCTCGGCTGCCGGGTTTCGCTCGGACGCGCCGGAGGATCTGGGCCGGGCGTGGGGGCGGAGCGAAGCGGGGACGGGGCGGAGCGAAGAAGGGCAGGGCGGGGCCAGGAGCGGAGGGGGGGCCGCGACCCGGCCCGCGGAGCCGGCGCCAGCGGGCTGCTGAGGTGGCTGTCGCCGGCTCGGAGCTGCGGCTTCCCCGGGCCGAGCCCCCGATGGAGGCCGAGGCCGCGGATGGCCCCCCGGGCGGGGTCGAGGCGGCGCTCAGCTGCTTCTCTTTCAACCAGGACTGCACGTAAGCCGCGGCGCCTGCCCTGCGGGGAGCTGGGGGGCAGAAGTCGCGAGCAGGGGTCTTGTCCTGTCGGCCACTTGTAGCGGGAGTGGCGCGGGCCTGCGCCTCCAGAGGGCCGCGGCAGCGCGGCAGGGGCGGCTCCCGGCCCGCACGGTCTGGGTGGGCTCCCTCTCCCCCCTGCGGGGGTTCGAGAGCCCCCACCCCCGCTGTGGGCTGAGGGCCAGGAGCGGCCGGCCGAGCACGAAGGGAGGGAGTTCGCGGGCGCAGTGGGGCTGAAGAAGGCTACGGATCCAGTGGGGGCAGAGGCTAGTGCCCCGAGTGGGGGTCTCGGGAGGAGGGGCAGAGGCCAAAACAAAGGAGATGGGCGAGGAGGGGGAAGTTGCAAGTTGACCCTAGGCGAGGTTGTTGGGGCCCAGGAAGATGAGAGTACAGGAAAAACTTTCCCATTTGTCCTTGAGCATCTCAACGTGGCATCTGGGCAGGGCCTGGGACAAAGAGGCAGCCTATCCGTGCGGCCAGGCCAGCCCTCGTCCCAGCCCAGCTCGGGGCATCTCGCCTTTCCACCCCCTCTCACTGTGTTCACACAGCCCCCTGGGCGAGGCAGAATCCTCTTCTCCGAGTCCCCGAGCCCTTTCCTGGGCCCCGGCTGCCTTCTCTGAGAAGCGCGAGCTCCACCCTGTTGCTTTTTGAGTGCACTTGTAATGTTTCACTTCGATGTGCACATTTGGACTTTGGCCAGAGAGTTAGAGGCTGAACCGTATTTCAGACCTCTCAAAGATTCAGTCCTTTACAAGTGAACGCCTGCTTCCTTACCTCTTTGCGTGGAATTGTTAGACGCCCGTCCTGGGGACCATATGGAATAATCTCTTGGGAATGTGCACCCCGAGCATCAAGCAGGGATGACTACTTTTCCAGGTTCCCACTTCCTGCTGTACCAGTTTCTGTCGTGTTCCTTGTTTGGAATCGGCTTCAGGCTTGTGCTTTGGCTGCCTGTGACTGGGCTGTGCTAATATTGAACATTCACTGGTGTAATTAAGGCCATCCTGTACCATAAGTAACTCTGGCTTCCATTCCCTTTGTGTTTCTGTTTAAAAACACCCTATGCCAAACAATATGCCTTTGTTTGAAAAAAAAAAAAAAAAGTATGTGTAATCGGGTAATTGGGTAGCTGGACGGCTTGGTTAGATGAGTGACTTTTAAGCCTTTTTTGACCACAGTCCACAATAAGAAATACATGTTACAACATCCCCTGATACCCACATACATAGACTGTCTCCCAAAGGTGATTCATTAAATAGTGTTTACGCTTTCTATATGGTGTGATACCTTCTTTTAAAGCTGTTTGTGACTCATGAGCTGTTTTTAAGATCTCCTCATGGGTTGAGACCCGCAGTTTACAGAAATGATGGTGTAGATAAAATTCTGACATTTTGTAAGAAGCATTTTGCAAGAGAGGATGGCTGTTGAAATGCCAGAGTGTTTTCCTTCCCAACCGAACACAGGACAAGGAAAGGAGTCAGTTTGCTAGTTCACAGTAAATGTTCGAAATTCTGCTTTATAAACATTGTGTATCAGATTTTTTTTTTTAAGTGGGGTTAGTTTTTACTCTGGGTGAGTCCCAGCTTTCTATGGCACTTGGGTAAGAATATTATTTTCAGAGCTGTTGGGTGCTTGGAAAGTTAATTTCCTTCGTCTCTATGGTCAGTTCTGTTTTCTTGGATGAAGGCTTTGCTGGACAGCTCTGTCTCACCTATAAATAAAAGTTTTTGTCAGAGTCAGTTGCTTTGAGCCACAGAGGATATGACATTGGATTTTAAAATAAGTCAAGCCCCTTACGTATGCATTTAGGAGTATCAGTGTGTCTTTCTTTGTAAGTGCAGGCTGAGTTTGGAATCCAGTAGTGCAACTAACCTTTACGAGTCTTCTTTGATCATACTTCATGCGTGGCTCTGTGCTAGGCACTCTGGGTACATTGTTTCATTTGACTGGCGGCACATATTTGTCCCAAGCTCTATTCCTGTGAGAGGTGATGAGAATTTATTTATTTTTTTTTCCTGCAGGAAGCCCTTATGGATAAAAGAGGATTTTAGTCTGGATTCCTTGATTCAGCCTCCTTTGTGGCCATTGCTCAACATTTAAAACACAATAGTAACCACACTGCTATTTTTTCACGTATAAAATTCTTCTGGGAGCAGACCTTCTGTTTGAATTTATTTTTATTTTTATTTTTTAAAGACTTTATTTTTAAGCAATCTCTACACCCAACGTGGGGCTAGCAGTCACAATCCCGAGATCAAGGGTCACACGCTCTACCGACTGAGCCAGCCAGGCATCCCTGAAAATTATTTTAAATTACCAAATCTTTCGGTTAATATCACAAGACTCTCATTACATTTTTCCCTTACTTACAAGCTTTAGAAACCTCAGTTGCCGCTAAACTTGTCTATATTTATGTGAAAAAGTCCATGTGAAGAAAGTTTAAAGACAGTAATCACTACAGGGCATATCAAAAAAGTTTTTTGAATCATAGAATAAAAAGGAGGTTTTTAAAGTGCAGGTGCCATTGACACATGCAGCATTATATTTGTTTCAAGTGTACAACCTATTGTGATTCAACATTTGTATACATTGGGAAATGATCTCCACGATAAGCCTACTAACCCATCTGTCAACCTACACAGTTAATGCAATATTACTTATTGTATTTCCTGTGCTCTACGTTCATCCTCATGATGTATTTATTTTATAACTGGAACTTTGTATTTCCTGATCTCCTTCACCAATTTCATACCCCTCCCCCAAAAAAAACCCTGTCATCTGGCAACCACCAGTCTATTCTCTGTAACTATGAGTCTGGGTTTTGTTTTGTTTTGTCTTTCTTAGACTCCACGTATAAGTGAAATCATGTGATATTTGTCTTTCTCTGTCTGACTCATTTCACTTAGCACAGTGCTCTCATCCATGTTGTCGCGAATGGCAAGATTTTGTTCTTTTTTATGGCTGAGAAGTGGAGTGTGTGTGCGTGTGCACACGCCCATGTGCACGTGTGCACGCACATGCCGTGTCTTCTTTATCCGTTCATCCACTGCTGGGCACTTGGGTCTTTTCCATATCTTGGCTGTTGTAAATAACGCGGCAATGAACATACGGGCGCGCACATCTTTTCGAGTTAGTGTTTTCACTTTTTCTTCTGAAAGATACCCACAAGTGGAATTGCTGGATCATATGGTAGTTCTCTTTTTAATTTTTTGAGGAATCTTCATGCTGCTTTCTGGCGTGGCTGCCCCAGTTTGCATTCATACCCGTAGTGCACGAAGATCACCTTTCCAACACATCCTCGCGGACACTTGCTACTTCTTATCTTTTTAATAACAGCCATTCTTACAGGTGTAAGGTGGTATCTCATTGTGAATTGGATTTGCATCTCCCTGATGATCGGTGATGCCGAATGTCTTTTGATGAATCTGTTGGTTATCTGCACGGCTGCTTTAGAAAACTGTCAATTCAGATTCTTTTCCATTTTTAACCAGGTTGTTTTTTTGTTATTGAGTTACATGAATTATATATTTTCTTTATACCTACAAAGTTAATGCAGTATTATCTACTGTATTATATATTTATATATTTTTATAAATATATAAAGACAAATAAATAAATAGACAAAACAAAACAAAACCCAGACTCATAAATATATATATTTATATATAAATAAAAATATATTTATAAAAATATATTAAAAATATTTTATATGCACTTCATATATATTTACATATTTATTTTATATATTTATATATTTGTTTTATATTTTACTTACATAAAATATATTTATATGTATTTATTTTATGTATATTTATATACATTTAGTTTATATATACTTATTGTATCTATATTTTACATATTTATTACATATACTTCTATATATTTGTTTTACATATACTCAAAGATAATATGTATTTTCTTATTTTATATTATACCATATACAGTATATATTTTGGATATTAACCCTTTAAGGGACATACAATTTGCAAATATTTTCTCGCATTCAGTGGGTTTGCATTCAGTGGGTTTTTTCATTTTGTTGATGGTTTCCTTTGCTGTGCAGAAGCTTTTTAGTTTGTCGTAGTTCTACCTGTTTGCTTTTGCTTTTGTTTCCCTTGCCTCTGGAGTCAGAGCCAAAAAACATTGCTAAGACCCCTGTCAAGGAGCTTGCTGCCTATGTTTTCTTCTAGGAGTTTTATGGCTTTGGGTTTTCCGTTCAAATCTTTAATCCATTTTGAGTTCATACTTGTATGCGGTATAAGACAGTAGCCCAGTTTCACTCTCTTGGCTGCGCTTGGCCGTGTTGTGAACTTGTAAGATGCCGGGGCCACGCCTCTGGCCTCTCCAGGTGCCCTTGGTCATCATTGACGCTGCTCCAGCACCTGTCCCGCCCCTCAGGTCAGCCCCCCAGCAGGTGGAGGACTGCGGGACCCAAGCAACTACCTCACTGATTGAAAGTTGACCGCAGCCTCCTCTCCCTGTGTCCCAGGGAACAACAAACGTTTGGGTAGAAAAAAAACAATTCCAGGGAAAACCACATGACCTCCTCTTTTTTATTTTTAGGCTGATGAAACAAGAGCCTCGGCCATCAGGCTCGCCCCAGTCAACTGCTTATATTAGTATATGCTTCCCTGTGCAGAATGGATCTCACCTTTTCAAAGACCTGCTTCAAATGAGGAAGCTGGGCTAATTTTTAGTCCACTTAGGACTATTTTAAGGTCTCTTTCGGCTCTGACATCCCATTTTCCCAGGGTGGAGGTGCTCCAGGTCGGAGCACTTTTTCTAAGTGTTCCCTGTGTGAGATTTTGCTCATCGCTGAGGTGTTGAGGGCAAAGCGGGAGGGATCTGGATGGGGGTCCCAGCTGCGAACAAAATGGACTCGTCTGCTTTCATCCTGTGGCCAAAGAAACTGGCCAAGGAAACAGTCTTTCTTTATCTATTGGTCGAAAGTGAAAAATTAAGAAAACAAGATTTATTTAGCCCATACCGTTCCAGATGTGTTTAGTTTTTGTTTTGTTGGTTGGTTATGATACTAGCTTTGTGGAACGTATACACCAGAATTTTCAACCCTGGCTGCACATTAGAGTACTTGAACTAAAAAAAGAAAAAGAGAGAGAGACAAAGAGAAGGGAGGGAGGGAGGGAGGGAGGGAGGAAGGAAGGAAGGAAGGAAGGAAAAGAGAGAAGAAAAGAAAAAAAGAAAAGAATCCAACTAAATAAAAAGCTCAGTGTTGGAGGAGACGCGATAGACAATCATCAGTCTTTTTTAAAAACTTCCCAAGTGAATTTAATGTACATCTAAGGATGAGAGCTACTGGTAAAAAGCATCTGCGGTGTTTTCATGGAAAATGATGAAAGGAAGCATCCACTAAATTGTACCTACTAATGACTGTGCCTACTAGGACCGTGTGTTTATTTTTTAAGCAAAAATAAAAAAAAAAATTGACCTCTTGGCAAAGTACCTCTCAGACAAACAGAAGACCCCCGGTCGTGTTGGGAGTAGTGCAGGATGAGTATTCTTATGTATTCCGTCTTTCCTGTTTCCCGGCTGGGAAAGCACCGTCCCTGGGAGGTTTGACTTTCCTTCGATGAGTTTCAGCTCTCTGAACCTCATTCCCACGTGGTATTATCTTCCACAGATCCCTAGCAATTGGAACCAAAGCCGGTTATAAGCTGTTTTCTTTGAGTTCTGTGGAGCAACTGGACCAAGTCCATGGAAGCAGTAAGTGTGTGTGTGAAATCCCGGGGACACCGAATCCTTCCTCTAGACTTTAATCTGCGGTGCTCCTGAGCTGTCTGCATTTTTCTCCCGTCACTGTCAAACTGAAGGAGTCAGTCATTTTCAGACTTAAATATAAATCATTGCCTCCACTTGGCTTAAAAAGTAAAACCACAAGTAAGCACTTAGATCTGGCAATAGCTTAGGTAACCTTTTCTTTTTATATTAAGAAATCCTTTGTTTGAAACCTCGTCGTTAAACTTTTTCGTAGACGTTCATGCACAGTCATCAGTTTTGATCATTGTCCTATCAGAAGGTCACTTATGGGTTGTCTTTTTTTTTTTTTTTTTTTTTTTTTTTGCTGGCATACTGGCACTGTAGAATGTTGGTAACATTCATTCGGTCATGGAAGTGTTTTCTTTGTTTTAACCAAGCAGTGCTATCCCCTTTGCATAGATCATATTGAAGATGTTGGAGTACTCTTAGTGATTATTACAACAAAAAATAGTTCTCTTAATATCTCAGGGTAAGTAATAATTTGTGTCATCCTAATGGAGAAGAATATGCAGTCTTTGGATTTCCTGGAAAGAAGGTGGTTTGGTAAATGAACACATTGGGTCGCTAATGTACTTGTAAGATGTTATGTTTATTATGCCATTTTCATGAATACTTTGCTCTGTATCTGTCCTATGTTATTCCCTATGGGTCCTGCCTAAGCACAAGGAAGGCACGCATCCGAGAAAGAATGTTCTCAGAAAACCACTGAGGTCTCTGCCTGTGGGAGCTCAGGAGGCTTACTGACTGACCTTCTTCCTGAGCTCAGACACCCTTCCCTGGTCATCACCCAGATTGTCTTCAACAGGAAAGGGATTCCAGACAGGACCAGGGAGGGGAGCAAGACAGGGAGGGGCACAGATGTAATTCTGTGACTGCCCCCACCCCACCATGGCCGTCCCCATGGCACCTGCTGGCCACAAAGACCAGAATTCCGGAAGCAGGGATTCCCCAGAGTAGTCAACCCTTGGAAACCTCTCGTGGAGAAAGGGTGGGCCGAGACTGTCCACACCTCCCAATATAGTTTCCAGAGCACACAGTGGTGCCCTAGAGACGATTCTGCCCCACGGAAGGCACCCGGGGAAATCTCTGGAAGACCTGACTCTGCTTTCTGGTCACTAACGTTTTCTTCGGGTCTTGGAAAGGGCTGCAGAACTGCTCCCTTGGGAAACAGGCAAAGCTTCACTGTAGGGGAAAAAAAACAGTCACTGCGAATGTGTGCTAATCTACGCGCGAGACGTAGAGGCTGCTGGCTGACTGGTGTGAGCTGGGCTCGGTGCCCGGAGGCCGAAATCTGGGTCACCTCAGCCTCCTTTCCCTCCCAGACGAAATCCCGGATGTCTACATCGTGGAGCGCCTCTTCTCCAGCAGTCTGGTCGTGGTGGTCAGTCACACAAAGCCGCGGCAGATGAACGTCTATCACTTCAAGAAAGGCACGGAGATCTGTAATTACAACTATTCCAGCAACATCTTGTCCATAAGGCTGAACCGGCAGGTGAGTGGGGGGAACCGCCCGGGGTTGCGAGGCTTCTGCTAATTGGCACCAAAGGAGAAGATGAGTATCTTTAAAGATGAGTGTTTCTAAAAACAAACATCAGATGCCCAAAGGGATTTTAATACTCAGGCCTAGTATTATGGGGACATCTCGAGCCCACTCCAGGCACCTGTTTCAGGGATGTGTCCTCCCTGGTCCTTCTGCCTCGTGTTCTTTCTCCAACGTTGGCCACTGGCAGAGCGAACCCCCTTCCGCTGGATGCGGGCTGGGCGGAAGTCCGGCTCTGACGCTGTCCCGTGAGCTAGTGCAGGGGCACTGAACCCGGAAGAACATCTCTCCCTGGTTTCGTTGGGCCCTGGACGGCCCTGGACGGTGGCATCTGTTGCAGACTGGCAGTAATGCCTCTCAGAATGAAACCCCTGAGGATGAGTGTGGCCCCCCCCCCACCGGGCTAGCTCTGAAGGCAGTTGGAAAACTGACCCTTCTCTTTGTCTCTCCTTGGGTTTTCCCAGCAGGCCAGGTGCCCAGCCTCGCGTCCCACCTTTGTTTCTCCCAGCTCACCCTTACGGATCATCCTTGTAGTTTTTTCTTTGTCAAAGGAAGGGTTATTCTTATCTCAGGTATACCATACATTCTCTTTAAAAATCGGAGTTCTTGTTAAGTAAGTATTTGGGGGTATTGGCAGAGTTTCTCTTAAGTTATTAGATTTTATGGGCGCCGGAGTGGCTCAGTCGGTTATGTGTCTGATTCTTGGTTCCGGCTCGGGTCACGATCTCACAGTTCGTGGAGCTGACAATACAGAGCCTGTTTGGGATTTGTCTCTCTCTCCCTCTCTCTCCTCTGCCCCTCCCCTGTTGACGATCTCTCTCTCTCTCTCTCTCTCTCTTTCAAAATAAATAAACTTTATTTAAAAAATTATTAGATTTTTAAATCCTATAAAGGACAGGACTGTATCCATTTTGTTCACTTCTATAGACCTGGTAGAAAAGACAGTGCCTGGTAGAAAAAAATTGCTCAACAAATACCTGTTTCCCGAGTGCCTATTAATTAAATAAATAAACAGATAGATTCTTTATGTGACCGTGCAGATCTTTCTACCCAATTCAATATCCCCAGGATGGTGGAGGCCATTGCATTTAGCAAGAACATGGTTTTCTTCCTTTTACCTAAACTATTAAAAGCTAACAGATGAAAACAAAGTGCTTTCTTCCATTTATGAGAAGGAAGAGATTATTTCTTTGAGCGCGGGCTCTTGGCCAGGGAGGGAAAGGCAGTTGGAGAGTTTTCGACTTGAAGGCTTTTAGCCCAGTTCTTGGCCCAGGGGCTCTCTCTGGAATTGGTAGCACATTGAATACAGTAATAGCCAGTAGATGAAAATTAAATCTCCTTTTTTGGCCCCTGATTGTCTTTTTAAGGTTGCTTAAGCAAAAGTCCTATAGAGATCACAACCCTCCCATAGTACGTACGGTATTTATTTCTATGATTTCTCCCTTACTTGCGCCCTGGCATTGTCATTAGCAAATGAGATGAAGGATTACTCAAGCGTCCGAGTCTGCTAGCCTTTCGATGCCACCCTGTCCTCAGTATAATGCCCATGGCTAGTGAGGGCCTCCTCCCTCAGCTTCTTTGGAATGCCAGTGAACCTAGCATCACTCCACTGCCAATGGCCAAGTTCACTGGAACCTGCTTACACCTCTCTCGTCTTTAGCATTTCTCCTCCTAAGAAGATGGTTTGAAACAGGTCTGGCGGAACATGTTTGGGCTTTGCTTTTCTTAAAACGAACAGGCTTGGGCCTTAGCAACTTTTGGGTTGGGCACCTGCTGCAGCACCCCCCCCACCCCCACCCCGTGCCCCGCAGGGCCATGGTTTTGTGATACCCAGGCTCTGCCGCCCCCTGCAGGAAACGAACAGGGCGTGGCCCTCCTTCCATCGGGTCTTCGGGCGGTGCAGTTCCTTTTGTAAAAACAACAGGAAACCATCCTTTTTTGTGGAGGGAGTTACGGGGAGAGAAAATCCCTATTTTCTTCTGAATATATAGAGAGGAAGAATATTTAGTAATTGTGGTATTTTCCATTGTCAGTTGGTGTTATTCCCCTTGTCCTTAATTGAGGAAATGTGTCTTGTGGAAGAAAGACGACACCCCCGGTATATTTCCATCTGTAAACTGTGACAGTGCTCGGACCATCTGTTCCGAGAGGCCCTGGTTATCCAGATGAAGATTCCCTGGATTGGAGCCTCTGAGGCTGCCTCTAAATCTGTGGTGCTCAAGGGCAGACACTATAAATATATGTTTTTTAATATTTATTTATGTTGGGGAGAGCGCAAGCTGGGGAGGGGCAGAGAGAGGGGGACAGAGGATCTGAAGCGTGCTGAGCGCTGACAGCAGTGACCCCGATGGGGGCTCGAACTCACCAACTGTGAGATCGTGACCCGAGCTGGTCAGACGCTCAACTGACTAAGCCACCCAGGCGCCCCTAGAAATATTTTTGTAATCACTAAAAGGAGCTGTTACTTCTAAAACCTGAAAGAGTCGATGAGAGCGAAAGCGACCAGGAAGGAGCAGGACTGAAGTCCCACCCAGGGTTCTCCTGGGACTGAACACTGGTTGCTAAAGAAAGCAGTTTCTAGGGCCACGTTCACCCCGGAAGCATGCTGGCACATGAACTTGGGATATGGTGCCTCCTTTTTCCGCCTCGCTGTTATCTCTCCGTTTCCCTCCCATTTAATTCTTATCTGTGGCTGGCAGGGGTCACCTGAAGTTGGCCAAGTGGACCACAGAGCATCTGGTGCCGTGAGAGTTGGTGGGAAAGATGTGGATGGGTGGGATGAACCGGATGTAGAGGCATATGTCGCGGACCCGCTATCCTGGGCCCTGGGTGTGGGGATACGGGAGGATATCGGAAACCTAAGAACATACGCATAGAGTACTGTAGTCCAAGCCAGAGTAAGTGCTGGCAAAAGGCGAAGTGATAGGGTGAATCAGGGAATGTCTATTTCACAGAGAAACGCTAAATGTCTGCCAACAATTTTGAGGCCCTATTAGAATTATGTTTTTACCCCTAGGCACCCACTCCTCTGTGCGGCCACAGAGCCTTAATGAAAATCGAGGAAGGTGTTTACATTTCATTTTTCTGCCGGGTAAAGGTGACGGTCCCCATTTTTCTGAGCTGTAAGAAGTCCTACTGGGAAAACCGAGCAGGCTTTTCCCTAGAGGAGAGCCTGTCAGGGTTTATTGGGGGGGTTTTGTAGTATTTTTAGGTGCCTTTGTCTCCAAGTGTTGTCTTTTAGGATAAAAGGATCTGGCCTGAGAACAGTGGTTCTCAGACTTAGGTGTGCATCAGAATCACCGGGGGTACTTGTTTGAAACCTCCCAAACCAGAATTTCCAGGGATAGGCCAGGCCTTGCCCCTCAGGTGCTCGGATGCCTCCTCAGAGCCTGAGAACCACTAGCTTAGAGGAAAGCGAGCCGGATGTGTGTAGGGGTCATGGGCAGCTGCTCAGAGTGAGGAAAGAGCTACCCCACCAAAACTTCCTTCCCGACAGCCCCTCACCGGCGCCCAACGTCTCTACTGGTGCTGAGCTACGTGTTCCGTCCCTTTACACACCCAACGTCCACCCCGTGGCCTGTTTCCACTCGGTAGAGAGCATGGCCATCGGGAGGAAACCCTACGCCTGGAAAGCCTCATTTGAAAAGAGAAGGGTCTCCCTGCACTGGAAAGGGGGGCCCGGCGGAAGGAGCCAGGCACGGGGCGGGGGGCGCCTGGGACAGGAGGCACACACAAGGGTGGAAGGGCTTTCCAATTCCCTTTACGAGGGCTGGAGAGAGTACGCAGAAGTGGGTCTGGAGGAGACTTGAGTCGAACGAAGGTAGAGCTGGCGATTCTTCGGAGGGGATGATACCTACGATCGGCAATACGGAGGCAGCAAAGAAACCCACGTCTGTACAAGAGGGAGGCTTCGTTATGAGCGCGGAAAGGGAGCCTGTTTGGTGGGAACGGGGACCAAGAAGATTACCCCCAAATTGTCCTAAATGGCAAAGGGAGTCTGATCAGGAAGTGTCCGGGAATCCCTGTGCTAAAGAGAGGGAAAAGCACCCCTCCCCGAAAAGAACCTCAATCTCTAAATGAGAAATTTTAAGATCTTGTATTTTATACTTCGGTTCAGGTGCGCGCGCGCGCGCGTGTGCGCGCGCGCGCGTGGGGGGTGGGTGTGCGCGCGCGCGCACATGTGTGTGTGTGTGTGCGCGCGCGCGCACGTGTGTAGACGGGAACATAATCTTCACATGGATCCTCAAGATCCTGCCTCCCTTACTGGGGCTCCCGGGTGGCTTGGTCGGTTAAGCGCCCGCCTCTTTGATTCAGGCTCAGGTCACGATCTCCCGGTCCGTGAGTGAGTTCGAGCCCCGCCGTCTGTGCGTGCCGGTCAGCACAGAGCCTGCTCGGGCTTCTCTGTCTCTGTCTCTCTCTGCCCCTCCTCTGCTCTCTCTCTCTCCCGTGCACGCCAAACAATAAGTAAATAAACATTAGAAACACATTCTGCCTCCTTTAGGCGGCTTGGAATCAAGTCAGGGCTCGCGCGAAAGATGAGCGATTTCGATTTCCGCTTGGTCGGCTTCTTTCCGAGGAACCGGCCCTGTGGACTGACGGGTCTGTGTGCTTACAGAGGCTGCTGGTGTGCCTGGAGGAGGCCATCTACATCCACAACATCAAAGACATGAAGCTCTTGAAGACCATCCTGGATATTCCTGCCAACCCAGCAGGTGAGCCCCAGAATCGGGGAGGGGCCCCCCACAAATCCCATATCCGGGGAGGGCCCCCCACAAATCCCGTATCCAGCAGCTCCTTTCGCGGGCTGGATTCGCTCCTCAGTTGAAAACCCGAAGCAGTATTTGTGGGGTCTGAGTCCTGGTGGTGCTCGCCTCCGCGCTTTGCGATCGTGGGGCCAGATTCCAACTATATCAGGCCCCACGTCCTCCAGCACAGTGGCGTGGGCAGCACGGCAGCCTGCGAGTAAACCCCTTCCGTCTGGGACCCACTCTCCGCGAACGTGTCAAGGCATTTAAGGCAGACGGGTAGGAGGCTTCATGCATCTGACGCTAAAAGGTGTTTACCCCTAATTATTTTCTGTGGTTGTTCAGGGCAGAGCAGGTGTAATGCTCAGAAGCAGGTCTTGACTTGGCGTGTCTGCACGAGTAGGAGAGAGGCTGTGAGGAATGCGTTTTATGAGGTTACGGTGAAATCTCTCTACTTGGGCGATGCGCTAGGATATTGGTTTTGAACTAAACTCTTCAGATATAATACCGTTTGGTAAGTTCCTCGTGTTAAGAATGGGAACTGATTGGTCTTGGTAGATTGAAAGAGCAGATGACTTCCCCAAGCTAGAAGTCAACAAGAGGGGCACCCGGGTGGCTCCGTCTGTCAAGCGTGCAACTTGGGCTCAGGTAATAATCTCGCGGTTTGTGAGTTCGAGCCCCGCATCGGGCTCTGTGCTGTCAGGGCAGAGCCTGCTCCTCTGTCTCCCTCTCTCTCTGCCCCTCCCCTACTCATGCTCGCGCGCGCGCTCTCTCTCAAACATAAATAAACATTAAAAAAAAAAAAAAAGCAAACGAGAAGGAAGTCCTTGTTGTGCGGGAGGGTGGGGAGTCGTCACACTAGAATAATTTGTGCGTCCAGTGATTCAGGTTAACATTTGTAAATTATATTGTAGTTTCTCAGTAAGCGACCGCTTCAGTTTACAGTAGTTTCCTAATTCTTTGACTTTCTCTGAATTTCAAGATCGGTATGGCCCAACCCAAGTCACTAGGCTCTTTGGGCCTCAGTTTGTCTGTTTGTTTGTTTTTATCTGTAACATGGGATATAGTACTGCCCATCTCGCAGGATCAGCTGAGAATTACAAGAGGTTGTGTTTGTGAAAGCCACCCCCCCACAGGCTGCCATGCGGTAAAATCTCCTATGCCTCCTCTCCGCCCCCCCTTCTCAATTATACAGATGGCCCTTTGCTGCCAACTTCAGTGCTTTAAAATCTCAGCTGTGGGGGCGCCTGGGTGGCGCAGTCGGTTAAGCGTCCGACTTCAGCCAGGTCACGATCTCGCGGTCCGTGAGTTCGAGCCCCGCGTCGGGCTCTGGGCTGATGGCTCGGAGCCTGGAGCCTGTTTCCGATTCTGTGTCTCCCTCTCTCTCTGCCCCTCCCCTGTTCATGCTCTGTCTCTCTCTGTCCCAAAAATAAATAAAAACGTTGAAAAAAAATTTTTTTTAAAAAAATCTCAGCTGTGAAAAAAGAGATTTTAAAAGATCAAAGCAGGGCGCCTGGGCGGCTCAGATGGTTGAGCATCGACTCTTGTCTGGCTCAGGTCATGATTTCAGGGTTCACGAGATCGAGCCCCACATCGAGCTCTGCGCCGTCAGCACAAAGCCCCCTTGGGAATTCCGTCTCCCTTTCTCTCTGCCCCTCCCCCACTTGCTCTCTATCTCTCAAAATACATACAAAGAACCCTAAAAAAATAAGTGATCAGGGGCACCTGGGTGGCTCAGTCGGTTGAGCGTCCGACTTCGGCTCAGGTCGTGATCTCACAGCACATGAGTTCGAGCCCCGCATCGGGCTTTGTGATGACAGCTCAGACGGAGCGTGGAGCCTGGAGCCTGGTTTGGATTCTATCTCCCTCTCCCCCCCGCCCCCCCCCCACACTCACACTCTGTTCTGTCTCTCAAAACTGAATAAGCATTAAATTTTTTTTTAATTTTTTATTTATTTACTTTTTTTTTACATTTATTGATTTTTTTTTAATTTTTTTTTCCAATGTTTTTATTTATTTTTGGGACAGAGAGAGGCAGAGCATGAACGGGGGAGGGGCAGAGAGAGAGGGAGACACAGAATCGGAAACAGGCTCCAGGCTCCGAGCCATCAGCCCAGAGCCCGACGCGGGGCTCGAACTCACGGAACGCGAGATCGTGACCTGGCTGAAGTCGGACGCTTAACCGACTGCGCCACCCAGGCGCCCCTTACATTTATTGATTTTTGAGAGACAGAGTGAGACAAAGTGAGAGTTGGGGAGGGGCAGAGAGCGAGGGAGACACAGGATCGGAAGCAGGCTCCAGGCTTCTGAGCTGTCAGCACAGAGCCCGACACAGGCCTTGAACCCACACACCGTGAGATCATGACCTGAGCTGAAGCTGGACGCTCAACCGACCGAGCCCCCCAGGCGCCCCAGAAAAAAAAATTTTTTTTAAATAAATAAGTGATCAAAGCCATTTTGGCCACTCTAAATTTCTGTGAGATGATGATTTAAGTGAAGGAGCTACGGGCCATCAGTGTTTTGTTCTAGGAACGTGAGGCTAAGCTGCTCTGGAAAACGTACGTGTTGCAGAGGCACCGTGCACCTGCTGCCACAGTAGGTGCTGCCAGGCACAGATGCACACACCCAGCAGGGACCCCAGATCTAACCCACCGGTCCCTGGAGACCGTGTGCTGGGTGACACAGCCCAAGACAGGGGCTCCGGCACCTTGCGGGGCGAGGACCCAGCGCGGGACCCTGCAGTGCGGACAGTTCAAAGGAGGATGTGCTCTTCCCATAGGGCAGGGGAGGTGCTGCGGAATCTGAGCAGAACACATGGCGGGGGGGGGGGGGGGGGGGGGGTGGACCTGAACTTGACCTTGACAGATTGGGGGCAGAGACCACCCAGGCGGCCTGGGTTCTCCATTTCTCTGGAAAGGCCGGGGGTTCGCACAGCCAGCACCCTCGCCAGTGGAGGGGCCTGTGTGTTAGCAGCAGTCAGTTTCACGTGCCTCTGCGGGGACACGCTCGGCCTGCCTGCAGGACTGGCCCCACTCCTCCCAGGAAAAGCACTTTCTCCCGACCTACTCTTAATGTTTAGCAAATGTAGCTGTTTTCCTTAGCTCAGAAAAGCCCTTGGTTGCCTCACTTTTTGCAGTTTAAACGGGGAGGAAAGAAGGTTGGAAAGGGTGGGCCTTTTGTGTTTTCTGTTAGAGAGAACGGGTGTTATTTGTAAAGGAATAATTTTATCTCGAGAAAAGTTAGAAACAGTGGGAGGTGTTTTTTCTGTCCCAGATAAACGTTATGAATGGATTCAAGGGCACAGTTAGCATTTCCTTCTGACAGACCACGCACGGGGTGGGTCGAAAGACCAAAATATGTCTTATGACACTTTTGATGTTCTTTGGAGAGATAGCCCAAGACTTGTTCAAATGCTGAAATTTATAATTAGCATCTCAACTTCCACCGAGCCCCCTTTGTGCTCCAGTAAAATGCGGATGATAACAGTTTACTCCGCAGAGTCATTCTGGGGAGGATTAACTGAGGGCAGGGAGTGAGCGAGAGCAAAGGCACGGAGGGCTCTCCGGGTCAGGCGGGCTCACTCACTAGCCCAGCCCCTGCCCGGAGGGCAGCCTGACACGGTCAAAGTTGCACTCGCAGTGACGTGCCCGGTTTCTTGCTCAAGAACAGTCAGCAGACTCTGAGCTGTCCAACCCAGGAATATAAAGTATTCAGTGACCTGGAGTCTCCTTGCTTCTCATTCCCTCATTTATTTATTTTCTAAATGAAAATATAAGACAGGAACTCCGGCTCTTGGTTTGATAACTCCTTACTGGGTACACAAAGGAGACAGAGTCCCCCGTCCAATTGGCCCGAGCACACGGATTCTGAGTGTATTGAAAACTAGTGAACGCCAAATAAGTGACATACACAGAACTCTACCCTTGCTTCTACTCAGTATCCAGTGCAGCTGTAAATTTCCTTCCTTTTGTCTGTGCTCGTGTTGTGGCCATTCCTGTTGTGTCAAAGACTGCAGGCTGTTTCCTTTAAAGAGTTTGGCCAGTCGGGGCTCAGAGTTAATTTCCTGCTAGCACAGCAGTCTGTGTGCTGAGCAGTGAGGGTGGAGATCTCCATCCAGATCCTGCCAACTGCACATCTTAACGACCTTCCACGAGTACTGAGGGAGCAGTCTATACCACACAGCAGTGCGTGTAACAGAACAAAGTAGCGGCTTATACCCCAGCGAGTGCGCTTTCTGAGAAGGGTAATACGGATGGGGTAGGTGGCTCTCCGTTTGCAGTCACCCAGAACATTTGCAAACACAGAGATTTCTTTCTATTTTTGAGAACTGGAAAACATATGCTGAGACAGTCATCAACCCAGAGGGAACCGCACTGTATAAATCACTGTTAACTTGCACTATAAATACCCAGGTGAGGATGATTTAGAATCCTAGGACTTCCTTCCAATTCCAGCCGAGGACCCTGTTGGCCCTTGCACTGATAACAGGAACTTCTTTTCCGGCCGCAGAAGAATCACAGCCCAACAATTTCAGGGAAGTTACAGCTGCCAGTGATTTATGAGAATGTGTATCCATTCTAAAATAAATCCAAAAGCCACACCAACACCTAATTCCTATATAGAAAAAAGACTAGGAGAAAATATGCTCAAATATGGAGAATAGTGCAAAGCCTCTGAGTTTTAGAATAATGAGTGATTTTTTTTTTCTCGCTTTCTATTTTCTGGACTTTGCAAATATTTTTACAGTATGACTTTTCAGTTATAAAATGTTATCAGAGACAAAGCTTATTTCCTTCCTCAAGAGGGCTTTATGTGACATCTGTGATGGAAACAGAAGACGAGTAGAAAGGTGATATCTAAACCTGAAGCAAACTCTTAATGCTGTCCTCAGGGGCTTCAGAAGAAATAAAAATGCATTCTTATAGCTGGTTGGATTTGGCTGAGAACTGGACCATAGGAAACTGAAGGAACTCACAGTAAGCATTTCTGGGGACCTTCATTAATTCCACAAAGGTTGGTGTGCATGGTCCCTTGGCTAAATTGAAGTGAGCCCAGAGATGTGAGCCCAGGGGCAAAGCTCTCAGATGAGTGGTTATGTGTCAGAGTATGCCCGTCCCTGGCATCATCCTTTCCCTGTTAGAATCTAGGGTCACTCCACTCTCTATTAGACAGTACAGAAAGTTCAGTGTCGGCTGAAGAAGTTGAAGCCTTTCCTCCTTTCTGGGATGTTTGCATTGTAATAACAACAACAACAACAACAAAAAACTCTGAAGATCACCTCACACTGTCAGAATGGCTTTTATCAAAAAGACAGAGATACAAAGTGCTGGCAGGGTGTGGAGAAAAGAGAACCCTCGTGCACCATTGGGGGCAATGCAAACTGGTGCAGCCACCGCGGAAAGTAGTACAGAGGCTCCTCAAAAAATTGAAAATAGAACTACCTTATGACCCAGAAATTCCACTTCTGGATATTTATGCGAAAAAAAAAAAAAAAGAAAGAAAGAAAGAAAGAAAGAAAGAAAGAAAGAAAGAAAGAAAGAAAACATTAACCCAAAAAAGATCACCTATAGACCTGTGTTCATTGCGGCATTATTTACAATAGCCAAGATGTGGAAACAACCATGTCCATTGGGTGAATGGATAGAGAAAATTGTGTGTGTGTGTGTGTGTGTGTGTGACAGAGAGAGAGAATATTTGCACATATATATGTATATATACACACCTATATATATGCATATATATATATGTGCAATGGAATGTTATTCAGGCATTTAAAAAGAACTGTTGCCATTTGGGACAAAATGGATGGGCCGTGAGGGCATTATGGGGAGTGAGAGCTGGAGGCGGGTGAAATGGACAGAGGGGTGAAAAGGTACGAAGTCGCAGCTGTCAAGTAAATAAGTCACGGGGACGTCACGTACAGCATGGTGGCCGC
This sequence comes from Felis catus, assembly GCF_018350175.1. Taxonomy (NCBI): domain Eukaryota; kingdom Metazoa; phylum Chordata; class Mammalia; order Carnivora; family Felidae; genus Felis; species Felis catus. The sequence continues at coordinate 49,928,074 of NC_058381.1, read as the reverse complement.
ATCGCTGAAAGTTGGTAAAAGATCTTTAAAGTTGTCATCGCGAGAAAAACACTTTCGTAACTGTGTGCAGTAGCAGCTGTTAACAAGACTGAGCACGGTGATCCTTTCACGATGCAGGACGGACAAATAACCGACCATTATGTGGTGCATCTAAAACTAACATAACCTCATCTATGTCAATTACACGTCAATTAAATTAACAAAAAACAAGACACGGAAACACGAAAGGGCAACTGAAAGTATCTGTCCAAGCTCTCTGCCCAGATACCTCCCGTTCTCCCCGCCACAAAGATGGGCCTTGATATCTTCAGGGAGAGGGTGTCAGTAAATGAAGACTTCGCGTCTTAGAATGTCAAAGCTGGGAAGATCGCTGTAGCCCCCTCAGGTCGCGAAACATGAGCAGGTGGCCTCCAAAGCCCTCCGATGACTCAGCCGGGGCCATACAGTAGATGGCAGGCCTGAGTCTTGACTGCCGGTCCTCAGCCTAGCCCTGCCAAACGGATATACTTAAAACACTGGCTTTTTTTTTTTTCTTAGCAGCGAGGTTGAGCCCTAATTCACAGGCCGTGTGATCCACCCACTTTAAACGGTGCACCATTCGATAGCTTTTAGTATAACCATTACCACAATTTGAGAACATTTTTCCTCACCCCAGAAAGAAACCCCATACCTTTTAAGCCATCACCCCCTGGATCCCCAGCCCAGATAACCCTCATCTACTTCATGTCTGTCTAGATTTATCTATTCTGGCTGTTACACGTAAGTGGAATCGTAATACAATATGTGGTCTTTTGTGACCTGCTTTCACTTACATATTAGAGCATGTATTCATTCTATTGTCTAATAGTATTCCATCGTAAGGGTACTATTTACCGCTATTCATTAGCCCATAGACATTTACATTGTTTCCACCTTTTTTTTTTTTTTTTGAGGGGAGAGAGAGAGAGAGAGAGAGAGCAGGAGCAGGGGAGGGGCTGAGGAAGAGGGAGAGAATCTTAAGCAGGCTCTGTGCTCAGCACAGAGCCCCACACGGGGCTCGATCTCACAACTGTGAGATCATGACCTGAGCCCAAATCGAGTCAGAAGCTTAACTGACTGAGCCACCCAGGCGCCCCCGTTTCCACTCTTTGACTCTTACGATGTTGCTACGAACCTTTGTATACAGGTTTTTATGTGGCTGTACGTTTTCGTTTCTCCTGGGTACATACCTAGGAGTAGAATTGGGGGCTTATAGGTTACCTCTATGTTTAACCTTTTTAAGGACTGCCAGACTGTTTTCCAAAGCCATGCCTATCTTACCTTCCCAGCAGCAGTGTAGGCGGGTTCCAATTATCTGCCTTTTTGATTATAGCCATCCTAGTGGGTGTGAGGTGATATCTCATCGTGGTTTTGATTAACACTGCCTTTATATATATATATATATATATATATATATATATATACACATATATATATGTGTGTGTGTGTATGTATATATACACACACACATATGTATATATACATACATATATATATAAAATTTATTGTCAAGTTGGCTAACATACTGTGTCTACAGTGTGCTCTTGGTTTTGGGGGTAGATTCCCATGATTCTTCGCTTACATACAACACCCAGTGCTCATCCCAACAAGTGCCCTCCTCAGTGCCCATCACCCATGTCCCCCTCCCCCCTCCCCCCCTCAACACTGCTTTTTTTTTTTTTTTAAACATCGCACTCAGAAACGTTCAGCGCGTACCCACCACATTTGTAAGATCTTAACTCTTTGGTGGGGTCCTCAAGCCCTTCCCCTGTTGCCACATCCAGTCTCTCAACCATCTCTTCTGCTGAGCAGCCCTGTGGGAACCCACCGCGCAGGCCGCCCCAACCTCCCAATGCGCTTCCCTCCCTTTTCACGAGTTTCACAAGATCACAGTGCCTTCTGCCTGCCAACTGCTCTCGGAATTGCACTTGCGTGGCAAAGAGCCCGGAGGAGATGCGGCACTGTCGCCCGGGCAGAACCGGGGAGACATGAGAGTCCCTTCCTAAGGGTGGGGCTGAGAGTGATCGTGTACAGGCAGGGGTTGCAGGGTGCCGGGGCACACAGGTGAGGGCTCTGGGCCCCGTCACTTTCCTCCCACGGTTCTGTATGTCGAGGGCTAAGGGCACAGCCCTGGCTATGTCCTCAACAAAGCCAGAGAGCAGGAGGGAAGACCTGGGTTTCGCTTCTCAACGATGGATTTTTTTTTCCTCTGCTCTTCCCCCCAGCAGATTAGGTTGGGTACATTTTAGCCTAAAGTTTTTATTATGTAATTAACCCATTTAATATGCCGACTTGTCACAAAGATGTTGCAGTTTGTATTTAAAAAGATGTCTCTCTTGCCTAATCGCGAAGAGCTTATGCTGCTAATGCTTTTGGTTCTAACAATTCTTTGAATTCACTTCTGTCAACATACACTTCTACTATTAATCCAGACCATTGTTGTGAAAATCCTTTACTTAAACGCTTTTCGGATTTACCCCCCCTTGAGTCTCCTTATAAACAAAAATAACTTAGGTCAGCTCAATGGTGTCATTGGCTGTTTACCCTTCCAGAATATTGTCAGGGCATCTTCAATCCAAAATGTCCTCTTTCAGGGCACTTGGGTGACTCGGTCAGCCGGTTGGCTGTCTGGCTCTTGATTTCAGCTCAGGTCATGGTCTTGTGGTTCGTGGGGTCGAGCCCCAAGTTAGGCTCCCCACGGACAAGGCCGAGCCTGCTTGGAATTCTCTCTCTCCCTCTCTCTTTGCCCCTCCCCCACTCGCACTCTTGCCCTCTCTCTCTTTCTCTCAAAATAAACATTTAAAAGAAAGGCCCTCCTCCCTCAGATGAGCTTCCACCTCTGGGGGCCCCCATCTCTCTTCTCAAGGCAGGACGTTTGGCTTAGGTAGGGGGCAGTTTCTAAATGGGTCCTTCCCCCCACCCTCCGCCTCCTGTTCTCCATCTTGACATGACTGGCCAACTGCAGGTAATCGCCTGCAGGAAGGCTACGACATGCTGCCTTTTCATAGCAGGAAGATTTATTTCCGTGAAGAGTAACTTCTCTTACAGCCTTGGAGGGTAACGCAAGAGAAGTGGATGTGGTTTCAGAGCCCGGGGGAATAAAATGGTAAGAAGAGCATTTTCAGTATTCTGAGTTCGTATTGCTCCTCTGGGGAGAAGACACGGCTGGTCATGAGGTCTTCCCCTGCCAACTTCAAGGGTGTAAATTAGGTTTAGAAGAACCAACTCAAAAGTCAACATAGGCTAGGCTATTCCTCCCCTCGCCAGTAGGTGGCACTGGAGTCGCGCGGTTTTCCGATGCCCTTTCCAGGCAGGGTTTCATCCGCGGTTCATTCTTTGCAGGTCTCTGTGCCCTCTCTATCAACCATTCCAATTCTTACGTGGCCTATCCTGGAAGCCTGACCACAGGCGAGATTGTGCTTTACGACGGACACTCCCTGGTGAGCTGGCAGGGGTGAGGTGTGGAGGGAGAAGCCATCCTGGCGGGGGGGGGGGGGGGGTCTGTCCTGGCCAGGGAGGTGGGGTGTGGAGGACAAGGCAGTAATATCGCCCTCGCTGCCATCAGTCAGTGTGACCGTGAGGCGGCACGCCTGGCCCGGTGAGACATCCACGGTGTGGCGGAAACTGCTAGCCAGCTGGCGGCCCACTGTCAGACTGAAGGTGTCCCGCTGTGCCATGTCACAGCCAGTGACAGCGTGCAGATGTTTCACATGCCCTGTCCCCTGTTCTCCGAGGCTTCACGGAGCAGGGCACGATGGCTGCGGGAAGTCACCCACTGCTGCGTGCGAGGTCAGCCACGGCCGCATCGCCAGCGTGGGGCATGCGGCTGGCTGTCCGTCATCCCGAGGGCGGGACAAGGGGTAGCGACGGAAGGGCTCTGGAGGCAGAATCTAGATACACTCGGAAAGGATGAACGGCTTCTCTGGAAATGGCCAGTGGGAAGGGAGAGACAGGGCGCCCAGCAAATGAGGGAGGGTGTTTGGGAAGAGAAGAGAGAGGAGAGGGATCTTCCCCAGCACCGATATCCATTTTCCCTTGTTACCAACAGAAAACGGTCTGCACGATTGCTGCCCACGAGGGGACGCTGGCCGCCATCACCTTCAATGCCTCGGGCTCCAAACTAGCGAGCGCATCTGAAAAAGTGAGTTCACTCCCTGCACCTCCTGTTCAGGGGGCTCTCAGGTCAGGGCTCCGCTGGATGGCTCCCTCAGGGCCAAAGATCTGAAGAGAGGAGACTGGGGACAAGGACTGACTGGTCTCTGGACCCACTCGGAATCCACATCCGAGGAGAGTCTCTGACCCACGCTCGCTGCGTAGACTGATACGTTTATTAATTCAACAGACCAAAGACCTGTGCTAGGCAGGATACGAGATATGCGGCACAGAAACTGGTGGTCTTACTGAGAAACGTGTGTGCGCGTTATCCCTAGATGCAGACAGATTCAGCATTTCATAAGCAGTGTCAACGAAATGTTGTGCTATTCAGAAGAAATTGATCTCTTCTGACTGGAATGGTCAGGGAAGGTGATCAAGTTGAATTTCAAATGCCACGAAGCACAAGTGGTTTTTGACAGGTACAGGCAATGTTCTAGGAAGCCCGAGCATTTCGAGCAAACACACACAGAGCCTTGGGGTGCAGGGTGGGGAGGGAAAAGGGACCCAAACGTGCCAAGAATTGCTTCTCTGGCAACATACAAACAAAACCCCCCTGTGCTCAACACTTTGTGCCTCCCCCTTAGAGACAGGTGTTCCGCACCAATAAAACAAGCTCCCCTCTGAAGGGACGTCTCTGTCCGAGGCCGTCAATGGTACGAAATGTCCACCTGCTTGCTTTCTCAGGGCACCGTCATCCGGGTGTTCTCTGTACCCGACGGGCGAAAGCTCTACGAGTTTCGGAGAGGAATGAAAAGGTCTGTGTTCACCGTGAAGCCCGTGTTACGGGACCCACCGGAGTCCCGCCCGCAGCGCAGGGCTGGCGGCCCGCCGGGGCAAGCGCGGAGGGCGGCTCTGTGCCCCCCTCTCCCCCGGAGGAGATAGAACTGTACTTCCTCGGGTAACTGCCTTCGATGCCGTGCTGGGTGCTTCGTGCACCCGACAGCATGGCTGCTGGGTTTGCTCATTTGTTTGTTTGCTTGTTTATTCTGAGATGTGGGAGGGGCAGAGAAAGAGGGAGAGAGAGAGAATCCCAAGCAGGCTCCACGCTCTCAGCACAGGGCCCGACACGGGGCTCCACCCTGTGATCCCTGAGATCATGACCTGAGCCGAAATCAAGAGTCAGACGCTTAATCGACAGAGCCACCCAGGCGCCCCCTCGGCTGCCGCTTTCACACAGGATTTCAGCCGTCAGAGCCCTGTTCCCAGGTGTGCGAGGGCAGCTTGCAAAGGAGAAAGGAGAGGGCGAGCAAATCACCATCCAAAAGCAGCTTGTAAAGTGAATGGGCCGGGATGCTATCGGCTGCAGCGTTTGCAGCCCGATCGGTGCCCGAACAGCCGGAAAACTAACGAGATGCCAGAAAGGGGCGGTGCCTTGTTTCTTCCCGAGACAGGGACCCTTTACCAGTCCTCCCAACGCTAATTTCTAAGTGTGCGTGATGCAATGTCAAGGAGACCTTAGAACACCCAGACTCTCCGGGCGGGACACATTCGGTTCTCTTAACCAAGCTAGTTTTTGAGCTATAAAGCGATCACCCTCACGCTCCTGGCTCAGTGGTCTGTCTATACGTCGCTGTGTTCCCAGGTACGTGACGATCAGCTCCCTAGTTTTTAGTATGGACTCACAGTTCCTCTGCGCCTCAAGCAACACCGAGACCGTGCACATCTTCAAGCTGGAGCACCTCACCAACAGGTGAGTAACTGCCAGACGCACAACACTCGTCAAGCTGGAGGAGCCAGGCCCTGACTCGCCTGTGCCACCGCTGTCCGCACCAGCGACTCCTTATGAGTGCCACGCGCTTGGCTTTACTTGTCCTCACGGAGGTGGTGAGTGTCTGCCGGGAGAACCTCGGAGGTGGAACGCGCGGGAGCGCAGGCCCCGGGGCCGCCCTCCCGAGGTCACACCCCGCCTCTGCCCCTTCACGCACTCCGAGACCCCGGCAGGTGATCTGTGCTTTCGTACAAAATACTCAGCGGTGCGTCTCGGGCTTGTTGCGAGCGTTCGGCGGGTTCCTCGACCTGAAGCGTGTGGTGTAGCGCCTGGCACACAACGGGCACCAATAAGTATTCGGCAGCAGCTATCGAAACAGTAACAGACGAACCACTGCCATCGCGCCCACTTTCAGTGCCTGTGACTGTCCCCAGCCGGGTGGTAACAGAGTGAGAAATAAACCCCCGTGCTTCTGAGCTCCAGCCCGCGCTCCCCACCAAGCTCCGGGCCCGTAGACAAGGGGCCTCTCGGCAGGTGCTCCCAGGAGCACGCGGCCAGCCCGGTCCCTGAGGCGCTGCCCGGTGCGCCGAGCACGGAGGCGGCTGTGTGCCCCCACCCATTGTCACCTCCCGGCGACCGGTGCCCGCCCCCTCCGTCTGGCGGCCGCGCTGGGAAGGCGTTGGAGGACTGCAGGGGGTGCACCGGGTCCCCTCGAGTTCTCCCTACCACCGCGGCTCACCGGGGACCAGGGTGGCTTCAGGGCCGTAATCACACAGCGCCCGGGGCCTCCTGCCCGGAGGTTTGCTTCCCACTCAGTCTGGCCGGGGAGGCCCTGCCGCTGAGATCGCGGCGTCCTTCCGTGGGCCCGAGCCAGGCTGGAGCTTAGTTTTCCGAGTCCGCACGGCGATCTCATCTTGTGCCCTCGCCTGGCCCCCTTTTTAGGAGTCCGGAGACCAGACGAACCATCACCTGCAACTTTTTTAACGTAGGGAAGCGGTCGCATGGGGAAGCTCTTAACAGCTTCGCAGTGGTCCTTCCGAAGGACAAACGAGCACTCGATGCCCTTTCAGAATTGCCAGAATAGCATGTCCCGAGCCGTTCCAGGTGGGCAGAACATTATGCTAAAGGCACAGTTCCTTCCCGCTGCGGTGAGCGCCGCTCACAGCACGGGGCTGTGCCGAGCGTTGGCCCGGTGCCCACCTCGCTCCTCCTGTGCCTTGTCCCCGCAGCCGACCCGAGGAGCCCTCCACCTGGACTGGCTACATGGGAAAGATGTTCATGGCCGCTTCCAACTACCTCCCCGCCCAGGTGTCCGACATGATGAACCAGGACAGGGCCTTTGCCACCGGGCGCTTACACTTCTCTGGGCAGAGGAACATCTGCACCCTCTCCACGTACGTATGGCGCCACCCGCTGTCGCAGGCACCACCTTCTACGGCTCGGTTTGCCCAAAGCGCCCAGGTCCCCGAACACGCGCCTGGAGAAAAAGAAGGAAGGAGGCCCCGAAGAAGGGCCGTGGCCGTCAGCCGCCGCCCTCTCTGGTTGTCACGCGTGTTCTGGGGGGGGTGGCCGCGAGCCGGCGTGGGAACTTGAACCTTGTGGTTCTGCCGACGCTGTCTCGAAAACAGTTCCCGCTCTTCTAAGTAACTCTGTAAAAAGACTCCGGCTCCGTAGGTTCCGACGCCTGTGGGGTCGACAGATGTTTTGTCCAAGGGGTTTGAAGGAGTTTGTTAAGGAAGGCGAACGTTTTTTAGAAGTTCACAAAACGAGCCAGCCGATTTTGTCCTTTGTCCTTTCCGTCACGGTTAAAGGCAGAAACACGCATAAGCCAGAGGCCATGTCCCACTCAGGTCCGCTGATTTCCTCGGTGGCACCTTTTCAGAGTAATAGCAGACGCACACGTCGTTTGTCTCGTCCACACAGTTGTCTTCCAAGATGAGAAATAATCCTCGAGGTGGATCACTAGGTCATAATGCCAAGAAATAGCCAGAAACCCAGGATCTGGGGCCAGTGGGCCGGGTAAAGGGTTCCTGAAGGCAGGAGGAGCAGCCTGGGGCCATGGGGTGGGGGAGGCTGTGTCATTTGAAGCCAACCCGGTTACCTGCCTCTGTTGAGGTCACAGCACGTATTTTACTTGGCTCTTAGGATCCAGAAACTGCCAAGACTCCTGGTCGCGTCTTCCGATGGACACCTTTACATCTACAATTTGGACCCTCAGGACGGAGGAGAATGTGTCTTAATCAAGACCCACAGGTGAAGAGACTAGTTTTCAGAAAGCCTCTTTAAGAGCTGGTTGTGTAAAGCCGTCACGTGGCCAAGGACGACAAGCTTCGGGGCCCTGCTTGTCTGTCGTCCTGGCTGGTGTTCTCGGTGGCCCACTTCTAGTGGGCGCCCGCTCCTCGCTGGGCTCCACGTCAGGCACCCCCGCCACGCTGTAGGCTTCTGGAAGAGTTGCTGAGATGCGTAATGCGCACTTGAAGAAGCGGAATGACTTCATACGGCCCCTTCCTCCTCATACGTTCCCTCGAACATACTGGAAGCTCCAAAATGTGGGCCAAAGGGAATTGAAAAGCTCTCCTGACATCTGTGACCTCTTGACAAGGCGACCTCTTCCTGCCGTGACAGGACCCCACGAGCTGCCACCGCCCCCTCCCCTTGGCCCGCGGAGCCCCCCTTTGTGAGCGAGTCTTAGCGTCCTGGCCAGAGTGTACCAGAAAGAGCAAAGGGCCAATCTTCATTCAGTCGGTACAAGAGAAAGGGGTCGTTGTGAAGTTGCATGATTGACCCCAGCGGTTCGAGGTCGCTGTTCAGGTCATGTGACCCAGCGGTGTACTCATCAGTCCTTTTTCTTTTTTTTAAGTTTATGTGAGAGAGAGGGTGAGTACACGAGCCGGGGAGGAGCAGAGAGAAAGGGACAGAGAAGCCCAAGCAGGCTCCACGCTGTCAGCACAGAGCCCGATGTGGGGCTCAGACCCACGAGCCGTGAGATCATGCGAAACCAAGAGTCAGACGCCTACCCGACTGAGCCCCCCAGGCGCCCCCAATAGGGCCATACTTTAAACTCAAGGGGGCAAGCCTGAGCTTCCTGGCACTTTTCCTTCTGGAAGTTTCCTGCACATGTGATGAGCTCTTTTTTCTTTTCTCCCCCTCCCCTTAATTGCTGCCATTAGCTTGCTTAGCTCAGGAACAACAGAAGAAAACAAAGAAAATGACCTCAGACCTCCATTACCTCAGTCTTATGCAGCGACCGTGGCCAGACCAAGCACGTCTTCTGCCTCTACCGTGCCAGGTGAGTGGCCGTGGGGGCCTGGCTGGGGGCGTCGTGGGGGCCCGTTTCTGACGGCAGCTCGTCTGTCTTCGTGGTCGCCTGTGAACAGAGCACTCTTCCCGAACCACTTCTTTCCCCCCAGGGGCGGCCCTGAGAATAGCCTTTAAACCCAGGTCCCTAAACCTGGCAGGCACGGCCCCAAATGGCTGTCTCCCTCACACGTAGAGTCGAGGCTTCGCCTCTTTGAGAATTGCAAACAGGTGGAAAGCTGGAGGGGCCCGGGGTGGAAGGGTGGGCGAGGTCAGCCCATCCGGGGGCTTCGAGACCCTAAGTGGTGGGGATTCGGACTCACTGGAAGCAGTCTCTCCATTCGAAAGGCAAAGGTGGCCTCCATGGTTTCCCTGGAGGTCCTGTCCCGGGGTCAGGGCGTCACAACAGGCCGGGGGGCTTCCCTCACGTCTCACTCTTGCTTTCCAGGTTATTCGGAGGACGGCGGGGCCCTCCGAGGAGAGGTTATTCCTGAACATGAGTTTGCGACGGGACCAGTATGCCTTGACGACGAGAATGAATTTCCCCCTGTGAGCAGTAGGAATCCCTAAAAGAGCGGCCCAGTCTGTGTGCTGGGAGGGAAACCTTCCCCTCGCGCACGAGGCGAGGTCACTTTCCCGGTGGTCTAGTCCTGTAACAGCTAACCTCCTCCCTCCCGTTCAGAAAGCCACAGGCGGCGTGCCGTGCCGTGTGCTTCAGGCCCTGTAGACTGGCCACCAGGTGTCGGGCTGAACACGGCAGCATTAGAATAACACCGGATACTAATGGGGGGGGGGTCTCGGCGGCCTCACTACGTCCGGAGGCCTGGAACCCTTAACTTGGCTTCGTTAGCACTATCTCTGCTGCTCGCAAGGCAGGAATTCACGCCTGCATCAACTCCTGTTTTCCTGAGGCTCCTAAGGATGTTCTTGTGGAATCCTGCCACCTTTTTGCTAACGACGATGCTCTAGCGGGGCTGGGCCGCTGCTCTCTGCAAGCCAGCCGGACCCTCACCCTCCTCCGGCGCTGGTGAGGCGGACCCCCAGGCTGCCAGCAGCCGTGCGGAGGGTGGGAGCCCCCGGGGGAGAGCTCCCCTGCGTTTCCCTGCACCCTGCTTCAGCTGTTCCGGCAGCGAGAGCCCTCAGGGCTGGCTGGGTGCGGAGCTTGGCTTTTTCTAGCGTCCCTGTCCGGAGCGAGAGGATTCTCTCCCTGGGTGGCCGCCAGGGTCTTAGCTTCTGAGGCCTCAAGCTTCCATTGAGAGCAACGCACGGAGCGCGCTTGTGAGCTGCGGTTAGCGAATGGCACAGAGGGCGAACCTGAACTCCTTTAGAGATGGGAGCGGTGCGCGGGCCAGGACTTAAGAGAGTCAACTGAGTGACCCCCGCTGGGGCCAGAGAGCAGCAGCCACTTGGGCTTTGCCTCAGAGCCCTTTAGGTCTTAGTATAGAATGTTTGCTCCTGATCCTTTCGTGTCCGTGGAAGTTCCATCTGCAAAAGGATGGGGGTGCAAGTCTAGCTTCTTTCTTATATAAACCTTGGGACAATCTGATAAGCCCAGTCAGCTTAAAAAACAAACAAACAAAAGACTGTTTTGGGTCCCTCTCTGCATCATTAGAGGGCTGGCTTTGTGCTTTCCCATAAAGGCTTTACAGATTGTAGCTTGAAGTCTACGTTCCGGGCTTTGAATCGGCAGATTGCCAAACACAATGCCAACAAGTAGTTTATATGTTAAGCGTGGAGAGCGGTGGTTCTTAAAAATACCAATTCTAAGGATAAAAACAACCGTTGGCTTGCTGCCTCCTGATAAGCCAGTGGTTTGCCTTTGGGTTCTCATGCCCGAACTAGCCATAAAGGGAGTTCTTCTGCCCAACCCCCCCCCCCCCCCCCCCCCCCCCCCGCCGCCCAAAGCTGGTGGTCATTTCCCTGCAGCTGTATCTTCTAGGAACCAGATTAGATCAGATGCCCTAGGGATAGATGTGTCCCACGTGTCCAGGTTTGGAGCATTCCCTCATTAGGTTCCATTTCAGTGGTTTTGGTGAAAGTCTGTGACTGCAAGAAAAGATTATTAGATTATTAATTAGTAATCAAAGTGAACCCTACGGGCTCTGTACTTACAGAATTGGGGTACTGCAGATCTTGGCATGGAGGAGATGGGCCCCTGCCAAAGAAAGCCTGCATAAGATAATAGGTACACTGTGCAGATCATTTGCCTCGAGCTTTAAAAAAAAAAAAAAAAAAAAAAGATGCTTAAAAACGAGTGCTAGAACCTATCAAGAGGCCTGTTCACCTAAACACTGCCAGGAAGCTGGCTATGAGCCGGCTGTCCCGTCTCCCTCTTAAGGATCAGATGAGTGAAACCTGGTTTAAATTGCATCCGGGATTTTTATTTATACTCGAGGAAGGCTTCCTGCCAGCGTGAGACCACTGATCACTGAATGAGGCCCCTGTTAGACCCTAGAGCTGGTGGTAGGGGTCAAGAAGCCCATCAGACCCCAGGCCTGCCCTCCGGCCTAGAGGCAGACGGGGAGGAGAGGGCCAGGCTTCCGCGAGCTCCTGACATCGTAGCAGACGGCCTTCTCCACCTCACCGCACCGCACGGGGACCAGGGGCGTGAGTGCCACTGGGATGTCCTCTTGACACGGACCACCTCACGCCCTCATTGGCAACGATGTCCAACTGGAGAGGAGATCCTGGGCGACTCCCCTCTCTGCCTTTATTCTGTATCTTGTCCAGAATTCACATCTCTACCCACGTCCCTTAAAAACTTCCAGGATTGTGAAAGGATCTTGGAGTCTCCGTTTGGTTAAAATCACTTCTCTTTCAGTTAACTAAGAACATGGGCTTGCCCAGATAATCTCGTGCGGCCCTCCCCGGACCTTTGCCTTCGGAACACAGGTCATCTCGAGTGGGTCTTTTTTGTTTTCTAAGTATACTCGCACTTCCCTGGATATGATCGCTCTCATCTCCTTGGGACTTACTTTGCTCCATAAACAATGAAAGGAAAGAGAATTGATCGTTTCTGGTCCCTTAGAAAGACGCTGTATTCAGGAAGATAAAGTCTGCATATTTTCCGACACTAGTCTGCTCTTGTGAGCAAGAGTAAGCAAATTGGGACCAAGGGTATTTACAGACTTTAGTAGTGACTTAACAGTCTGTGTTTACAAGTAAGATGAGCCTTTTAAAAAAACATGCAATACACATATAAACACACACACACACATATTTTAGACGTAGTCCGTTTTTTTTGAAACCGTGCCATACTCGTCTATACCGAAGTAAGATGGGTGGATTTTCTGTGGCCGTGAGTGAGGGTCAGTCCGTGGATCCGCAGCGCCCAGCCTCCCCCTGCTGACCCCGCGTGGGCACAGATCTGTTGATAACCCAGCCTGCCTACCAGTCTCTTCCCGGAAAGAGTTAAGGCCGTTCTGTTTTGATTTTGGTAGATTATCTTGTGCCGTGGAAGTCAGAAGGGCAAAACGAAGCAGTCATGATGAGAAGCGCACCTCAGAAAGCAGGACACCCCCTGTCAGGTGGTTGTGGAGAAAACAAGAAAGGTGGAAGAATGGAGTACAATTGTGTGCGCAGGAAGGGGGGCAGGAATCCCAGGTGCCGCCTGCTTAAGCCACGGGACGCGGTCCACTGCTCACCAAACCCTCCTCCGCCCCGGTTGCCAGCAGGCATGGGAGAGACTATATGAAATATGTTACAGCCATCGCGTCGATGCTCACTAACCACGTTGGTCTATAGCCGGAACTTTATATGAACAAGGGCATCCTTTTTAAATGTATGCCATGTAAAAATGTACGTAGAGGAAAACCTCTTTGAATTGTATTTCTTGTGTATGACATATAGAGAGACTGCTTTTAGCCAGGCAAAGTATTTTTGCAGTGATTGGAATGAATCATTTATTACCTTGGAGTCCCATTTAGGACACTTATAATAAAATCATGGCAATGTGTTCTTGAGGTTTTAGACGTTCATTTCTTCCTGGTTTTAGGAGGCAGAAGGAATGCTTACAATCTTTAAAATACCATCATTTGATCTTTAAGGGGGAGCGAGAGGAGACAGGGAGTGCCACGGATGTATCCGTGGGCTCGCCTGCTCTGAGACCCGGAAACGTCTAGCTTTGTCTAGTCTGCACCTGTGCTACTCAGGGCATTTCCCCCAGGAGCTGCCCGGAAATGGAGCGTCTCGGGCAACTACTGAGTCAGAATCTGCACTCTCGAGGGATCCCAGGTGACACGTATGCGTATTAAAGATGGAAAAGTGCTGCCCTAGATCCCAGCTGGCATGAATCTATGCTAAAACGACCAGCAAAACTGGGTGCATAGAAAGGAAAGGAAACCAAAATGCATCCAGTGCCTGTTCCACGTCACGTGATGTGGCAGTCATTTGCATATAGTGCCTCCTTGGTCCTCAGAATGAGCTCAAAAGCTGTGGGTTCAGTGACGGCCCACGTTCCGAAGCTGGGGCCTGAACCCGGCCTGACTCCAAAGCCTGAGTGCCTTTCCCTACGGCTCGGCTCAGCACAGCCGTCCCCACCCCCCTCCCAAGGCGGCATGCAGGGAGGACAGTGGGGGGGAAATGGGTCAGGTGGTGTGACAGCGGCAGGCCTTTCGGTGGGGATCACAGCAGGGGGTCACCGAAGGATCCCGAGTGTAATCCACCCTGGACGTCTTGTCACCAGCAATGTCCACAAGCACGTCCGCCAGGACCTGTCTGACCTCGGGCAAGATGCGCTCGTACTCAGCACTACCTTCTTCTAGAGGCTCTGCTTCCGCAACATCTTCTTCCAGGTTAAAAATGAGGGGAGGCTCGTGAAGCCGCGAGGGCCCGACCTTCCCGTCACAGGCTTTGGCTCCGCCTAGAGAGAGGGTGACAGCAAACACCCCATCAAACCCAGCTTTGGCCCCGTGCTGGAAAGAGAAGGTGATGGATTATAAATCGAGGCAAACAGAGCAGGACTCGTATGTTCGAATGACTGTTCTCCCCGTCAAAGAAAGCGCCTTGGGGTTCTGGCTGCTCATCCCAGGGATGCTCCTGCCTTCCAGAATGATCTGGAACTTCTCCCGGACTTGCCTTCAAGGGCCCGCACAGCAGCCAATCGAGTATCCCCCGTCTCCACCCTTGGCGAGTAAATTCGGTTTTTTCTTTTTTTCTTTTTTTTTTTTTTCCTCGAAAATTCATTTCTGGAATACCAGAGATACTCAGTTTGGTGGACTGGGCGGGAAGGCAAGGTGAGTAATTTCACTTTGGGCTGTAGTTGAGATTCTCGTTGAAACCAGAATCTGGGTGTTGAGGCAGCCTCAGGGGAGCAGGAACAAAAATGGAGAGCGGCATCCTTAGCTGTCACGACTCAGGTTTTCCTTTTCCATACAAAAAGTAGTTCAGGCATCTGATAGAAATCAATGTAAAGCAACTGAGTCAACAAAAGGAGTCAAGGCAAAGGACGGCCATTAGAAATACAGGAACTCCCCGGGGTGCCGGGGTTGGTCAGTCGGTTAAGCGTCTGACTTCGCTCAGGTCATGATCTCAACAGTTCGTGAGTTCGAGCCCGGCGTCGGGCTCTGTGCTGACAGCTCAGAGCCTGGAACCGGCTTCATATTCTGTGTCACCCCGTCTCTTGGCCCCTCCCCTGCTCATACTCTCTCTCTCTCATACACAAAAATAAATAGTTAAAAATATCTTTTTTAAGAAATATAGGAATTCCTGAACACCTACGTTGCCCCCGAGCTTCTTAGCAGCCAAACCAGAAGGTGGAAACTTATCAATTGCTCCTTCTCACTGAGGTGTGAGAGAAATTTCTCCAGTGGCTCCTCTTACAGGGAGAGAAGAATGGGCAAGTCGCACAGCCCTTCATTAATGGTTTTCCTCTCGTGGTTGACATTTGGGTCGGTCAGTGGAAAGCTGAGAATCACTGTCTGCCTAGAATTTGGCTTTTCTTCATTGTCAGTCAAGGGCACGGGACATGAGGTTTGCAGTCAGTCGAGCAAGGGTTTGGATGGACTCCTTATAAAAATTAAAGATTTCCACTTCACAGAATAATGAAATAGCTTGCATAGGACCCCACATGGGTAACAATGACAAATTCTAGGCAACAAATTTAGGGGAAAAAACCCCAACAATTGAAGGCACCAGAAAATCACGGAGGCAGGCAGAAACAAAATAATTTGATCATTGAAAGGCAGAGGTCACCATGGGTTGGGTCTGTGTTCAAGAGTTTCATTCCCCTGGGGACACTGCCCAGTCTGTGCAGTTCGGGCCCAAGAAGACTATCCTCTCTTTGGCTTGGGGCATCGGGGGAATATCAAGGTAGCAGAGCTCAGGACTCCCACAACGGAAGAAAATCGATGGGTGAAATCCGGGAAGGAGGGAGCCAGAAGGGGGGGACGCCTCAAAATCTGTGAAGAAACCTCCTCCAAATCTTTCTCTAATCTAATGTAGTAGATAGAGGTCAATACAGCTCGTTTATCCAAAAGCAGCTTTAAGTAACCAGGATGCAGACTTTCCAAAGAGGAAGGGAAGGGAGGGATCAGAACATGTCACACTCTCCACCCCCGGCCCCCAGCTGTTGAGATGTCTCGTCCTCGTGCTAACTCTGCCGGGACTTTGGTGACTCCTCAGAAGAGGCCTCCCCTGGGCATCCTAATTCTTGTCTGATTGTGATGGTTTTAAACGGTCCGATTACTTCATAGTAACATTTAGGATTCCAGCACTGTGGTCCCAAGGGCTTTTTTGGCAAGGTCTTGACTTCTGAAATTAACTCAGCCTGGAGAAGCCATACCTCTGAGATAGTGTAATGTAAGGACTGTAATCTAGAAATTTTCCATCCGAAAGCATAACAAATATCTGACTGGTTTGCATTTTAGGTTTTGGAGAATCAAAAGAGTCTTTGTGGCATTTTTAATATCCCTCAAGTTCTGAACTCAAAGAACTTGTGTTTTTATAGCACATTTTCTTCAGGATCACGTATTTATACTCGGGGAAAATAATTTCTGTTCTTTATTATATAACGCTTTGGAACACTCTCACATTAAATAACTGAATCAAATTGAAATCCACACCAGGTCCCGGGCCTGGTTTTGTTTTGTTTATGTTTTTGTTTGTTCGTTTCTCATTCACTCGGAGAAAAAATTTAGGGTTCCTGCGGGACACGAGAAACTGTGCTCAGCACTTAAAGACAACAAAAATAAAAGATCTTACAAAGCTCTGGGTTCAGAGAGCTCAAAACCAGTAAGGGAGGGGCGCCTGGGTGGCTCAGTTAAGCGGCCGACTTCGGCTCCGGTTATGATCTCACGGTTCTTGAGTTCGAGCCCCGCGTCGGGCTCTGCGCTGACAGCTCGGAGCCCGGAGCCTGCCTCGGATTCTGTGTCTCCCTCTCTCTCTGCCCCTGCCCCACTCGTGCTCTGTCTCTGTCTCTCAAAACTGAATAAACGTTAAAAAAAAAAAAATTAAAAAAAAAAACTAGTAGGGAAAATAAAACATGTACCCCAATGGCTGGCATATAGGGGCAGAACGTGATCATCACCACAGTGTCTCCAGATCGTACCCAGGTGAGAAGATGAGAGGGAGTTTTATGACCGAGGTACTAGGATTTGATGTGAGGCCCTAAACGCTGAAAGAGATCTTGATAGAAGGCCAAGGAAGAAGGTGGTTGCTCTTGGAGAACCGACACCAGAAAAGTCGAGCGACCCGGTATGGAAGGAGCCTGAATTCTGTTCGCGGCCAGAAGCCCCTGGGAAGATTTTGAGAACCATCCTGACCCAGCATCACATTTCTAAAATATACATTTAAGACCGTCACCGAGCGAATCAAGCAGCAGAGAGACTTCTGTCGGTTTGCTAACTAGACCTCTAGAGTCTATTCTCTGAAACAGTCTATTGTCTAGTAAATTACACCTTAAAATATCTCCAAGCTTCCATTTAACATTCCGCCAAACTGGCATTTAAAGCCTAACAGTGGAGTGAGAGTCCTTCTTGTGAGTGTGCGGACTAGCTCTGAGCTTGCTAGAAATTCGGGCGCAGAGTACAAAGACCTTGTTTTCGTATTTGTGGGTGCAGAGGGTCTGTCCTGGGGTGGTGGGGGGAGGGGGGAGGGGGGTGCTGAGGGCTCCCTGAGGGAGGGCAGCCCACACTCATTCCTGGAGGCCAGAGGGTGGATCCAGGTGGGTGCCCCTGACTCACCGGTGACGTAGAAGGCCTTGTGTTGTTCCAGGCGGACGGTCTGAAGGGCTCCATACTCTCCAGCCGCCCCACTGTTGGGGTGAAACAGCACCTGAGAGACAGCAGCAGAGAGAGCTTCCTAACCCGTCAACCATGCCCCCCATGCTTCCTGGAAGGCATTCCTTTCTCTGTCACGGTGGCCGGTCCATCCCACCCACCACGGCCCCAAACACTGACAGACACAGGCCTGTAGTCCACGCCGGCCAATGCTTGGTGGGGGGGGGGGGGGGGGGGGGGGGGAGGGCAGGAAATAGCTCCTTGGCAAGTTAATTAATCAGAATGGGCTGCAACTCTGGTCAGACTCCTAGGCCCCCGGTACCAGCTGCAGAATTCGCAGGGTCCGGTGCAAAATGAAAGAGAGAAACCTCGTTGGAAATCGAACAGTTTCAAGGCAGCACAGTACGTGTTCTCTAAACCAGGCGCAGGACCATCCTGAGGGCGGGGCCGCAGGTGGCTGTGTCCCACCCTTCAGGTTCAAGACGGGGCCTGGGAATCTGCACGGCTTACAGACAGTTCCAGGGATTCTGACGCGGGCGCTCCTTGGAAACACGGCTTCTTGGCATCCAGTTAATGTTCTAACTCTCCCTCAAGCAAGGATGGCATGTCCTTGAGAGGACAGCTCGGCGTGATTTCTGCAGAACTGGGCACAGCCTAACCTCCGAACACAGATGTCCTCACTCCCTGACTCAGTCCTGCCCTCCTCGGACTGAGGAAATTCCCCGTCATCGGGCCATCGATGAAAGAATCGCCCTACAGAATGGAAACACCGAATTCAGGCGTGCCAAGGGCAGGATTCGGTAGAAAATAAACAACCAGTGTCCTTGGTGGGTTGGTGGGTTGGTGCTGGATGCGTGAGACCGCCCTGGTATGAATCATGACCAATATATATCACTGCAAAGACGCTTATGTGATTCAAAGTTTCCATGGGGCTATTAAAAAAAAAGAGCGAGAAACATCTGTTGGAGCAGTAAACAGCTGTCCCCCCAAGTTTTTCCGGGCTCTCAGAGGATGCCACCGAGGGCGGGGTCCCTCCCGCACCTGCAGCTTCCGTGCTGGGCTCTCGTGACAGTCCCTGCAAGGTCCCCAGCCAGCATGATGACAGCAGGCTCCTTCCAAACAGGAAAAGAAGTCGTAACTCAAAACTCACTCCTCTGCCCGCCCAGCAGGAAGCCAAGCCTCTCACTGCGGGAGGCCACTGGGCTTCCTTCTGGCGGAGGCGGAAAGTGGGGGGACTTGGAAAACCTACTGTCCGCCCATCAAGGAGGTCCTCAGACCTCCAGAAGATGGGAGTCGCGGTCTGCTGGTTCAAATCGTTGACAGTATTTGGGTCTCGGTGACAGACACTCCAGAAGGGTGGGCTGCTACGTCCAGGATATTTGTGCAGCGTTACCAGAGGCAACTTCCAAAATCCAAGAGGAAGAGGAAGCAAAACTTCCGGATGGCTCCCTCTCAGAAACAGGAGGGCGTGGGTTTTGTTGTGCAGACTGGCCACGGCGTTGTTTACACCCACATAGGAAGAGGGTTGGCAAACTGATACATGAATCACAGCCTAAGACAGGTCCTCTCCAGGGTGGGTCCCCACTTCAAAGATAACTTTTATCTTCTGCAGACATGTTGCACCCTCTTGGTTGCCTTTCTTACCTGCTTGCTTTGTTTCATTCTGTTTTGTTGTTTGAAGCAGGTGAGCGGCTCCCTTAGGCCCCAGAGGCTGGTGCTTATGTGGTAACGCCCCCCCCCCACACACACACACACAAAAGGAAGGCTCCCCAATCCCATCAGGTGGGGCTGCAAAGCCGGCTCCAAAAGGGGGCAGCCACTCCGGATGGGGATGGCGTCTTTCACCACTAGGGGCCTCCCTAAGAGAAGTGATCAGACAGACGGAGCTCCAGAGACCAGCCCCCGCTCAGGTCTCCCCGGTGTATGGCCTCCAGGGAGGTGCCACGCATTATCTGACCCACAGCAGCCCCAGAACAGTCTGGACTGGCAGGTGAAGAGCCATTAAAGCCGCCTTCCTCTTTGTGGGCAATTTTTGGCCTCGGCGGTTGGCAACCCGGGGCGGAGGTACGACTTGACCGGTGGTAACGTGACGAACTCCAGCTTCCACCAGGGAGTCAGGCAAGCACGAAGCAGGATCTCTGAGGCGCCCTCCCCCGCCCTGCGGTTGCCCTCCGTGCCCAGACCCGGGCCCATCAAGATGAGAAGCAGAAGGCTCAGCAGAATGCAAGAGCGGGCAGCCTGGCCGCCTCTGTTGTACGTTTTCAACACCACCCCACGTCCCACCCGTCCCCACAGCAGGAAAACTGCAGACCCATTACTTGCCCTTAAACCTGTCCGCACGGGGCCTGGGGGGGGGCGGGTGCCAAGGAGCTACGCCTTAGCCTTAGGTGGCTTCAGCCCTTTACCCGGGCGGTTACTTCATTTGCAAAATAGGGAAGGACCGGATGGCTGAGCTGTATTTGCATATTGTTTTGAGATGAGCGGCTGAGGAGTTACTCTGAGCTTCTTGAAACTGGAATGTTCTCTAAACTAAGCCATGTTAGAATCCTTGCACGCCCAGAACACACCTGAGTGTGAACACAACCAAATTGTGTTTCGTAAAAATTACACGCGGTGGCGCCTGGGTGGCTCCGTCAGTTAAGCCTCTGACTCCGGCTCAGGTCATGATCTCACGGGTCGTGGGTCCGAGCCCCGCGTCGGGCTCTGTGCTGACAGCTCGGAGCCTGGAGCCTGCTTCGGATTCTGTGACTCCCTCTCTCTCTCTGCCCCTCCCTGACTTGTGCTATCTCTCTCTTTCTCTCTCTCAATGATAAATAAACGTTAAGAAAACATTGTTTTAATAGAAAATAATAAAAGTTTAAAAAAAAAAATCACACGCGGGGACCTGTATGTGTGCGTATACACATTATGTACGTGCGCGTATGTCTCTATCATCACTCGCTCTACCTCCCGGCCTCCGACCTCCCCTCTGTTCAGCAAATTCTGGACGCTTTACTCTAGTCTTTTCAGCAGGTGAGCAGAAAAGACCAACAATTCAGGGCCAACAATTACCTGGGTTGCCCTCAAACTCCAAACAATCTTATCTGCAGCATCTTCACGGCTCTGCAGGGAATCCAGAGCTCTGGGAGGCTGGGTATAGCCTGCAGGTGCCAGCACCCCAGGGCCTTTGCTCTTGAAGATGCTATCAGCAGCTTCCTGCAAGCAGTTAAGTGGTGGCTGTTTCCTTCTGGGCCCTGCGGTGTGGTCAGGGAGCAAGCCAGCCCCCACTCCAGCCGCCTTACCACACATCATCTGTCCCCACGAAAACCCCAACCAGTGTTGGGGCCTGCCTCTACTCCCCCTGCCGGGCCCAACCCTGTCGGACACTAGGCCAGTAACTGTTAGGCCCTGAGCATGACTCTGCAGAAGAAAGAGCTGCAACTAGAGAGAGGGACCGCTCTCCCCTCTGAGAGCGGAAGTGAGCGCGAAGGTTCTGGCTTCCACCGGCAGGAGCGGCCGCGTCAAGGAGCCCGGAGTCCTTGAAGCACTTCCTGGTGACCCCAATGATTCTATTAGTAGCCGTGGCGATAAACACTCAGGAGCACCTCTCCACTGACGTCTTCGATAACCCCCCGGGGTCACACACTGCGAACGTCCAGTCTGGAGGCGGAAACCATCTTCCTGCTCTTTGCAGCTCTCCAGCGGTGGGGCTCAGCCTGGAAGCCTGGGCAGCTCTAGAAGGTTGGGTGTCCCGGGAGAAGCAGTACTTGCTCAGAGGGCATTTCAGGCAGCCTCAGACAACCCCTAGAAACTGCAGGAACGCTCTCGGAAGCACGGATGGCCCCCTCGGGGCTCCGTGGCGGGGGCCGCGTCACAAACCACCGGCCACATCCGAGCAGCACATTTGAGTCACTTCCATGTGAACCTCGGGTGAAGACACAAATAGACCCTTTGATGTGTGGGTCCCTAACTCAGAAGCCATGTGCTCACCGGGCCTCACAGAGGTGCTTGGGGTTCCCTCCTCCCACTTCCTCTTCCTTTTGGTGAAAGGAAAACACACGGAAATGACATGGAAAGGCCGTCGGGGCCGGCACTTCCTGGCTGTCACCGCCGACGAGTGCCTCAGTGCACGTGAAGAGGGGACCCTGGGGTGCTGGGGAGCAGAACCCCAAAGCTGGAGCAGGGGCTGTAGGGCCACAGGCCGGGCCTTCCAGGAGCCAGGGGGAATGTTCATTCATTTCTTCGTCAAATGCACACTTACAGCCGGCTGGGTGCTGGCCCAGTTAGGTGCACTGAGAATTCTGGGGGAGATCCCTGCCTTCGGGAAGTTCCATTCTAGTCGGGGAGTCCCACAATACCCAAGTCACTCTGGCTAGTCAGCCACCCCGTCCAACAAAAATGTGCCAGGGGCCTACGATGTGTCAGACAAATCATTGCGGAAAAAAATCGTATGTTACGGGCAAGAAGCACCTCTATACACACCCACTCTAAGCCAGACTGTCCAGTGTAAGTCTGGATTGACAAGCTGGATTGATCACAGGGGAAGAGGGGGAGAGGGGTGGAAAGAGAGCTTTGTCTCAAAGGATTAATCCGTCGGGGGTTCTTAGACTAGATCGGGAGGGGCCGCTGGCATGCACGTTCCCAGGATGGTTCTCTTCGCACAAAGGTGGCCCCGGATGAGAAGCAGCAGCCCAAGCCCCTGTAGAGCCGGTGAGGGGCGCACACCTCCTCCACTTACCCGGTGCCCAGTCTGCGACCAGCCAAAAAGCACGGAAGAGGCATCCAAGCCGTCAAAGTGCCGGTCTTGGGGTAGGCTGGCCCCAGCCAGGGCCACCACAGTGGGGAAGATGTCCAGCACACTGCAGGAAGAATAAGACGGTGTTGGCCCCAGCTACTCCCAGACTCTCTCCCTGGCCCATGCTGTGGTCAAGGCCCACCCAAACCAGCCCAGACTGAGCACCGACATCCTCCCATAGGGTCTGCCTCCTCTGCCTGCCGGTCCTTCCTTCGGGTCCCACCTGGATTTCTGCTCCTACAAAAGGCAGAATGGCACTGTGGTTTAGCACCCAGGTTCTGTGGCCAAGTGTTACCGGGTCTCAAATCCCAGAGTTATACCTACCTGTCTTCTCAATGCCTCCATTTTCCATTCTCTAAAATGGGCATGATCATAATAGTGCCCACCTCACAGGGTATCATGTGGATGAAACACATAGATGAGATATGTAGAAGATGATGGTATTTGTGTCATCGTTATTCACAAGGGCTGCCCTATGGATCTAAGAACCAAGAGGCTCTACCTGTCACCAGTGAGGCCACAGCCACTGGCTGAGAGGGAACCACGTGTAACAGGCATCTGCTAGAGAATGTTCACGTCATTATTCCTGCTCTGGGTCTCTGTGTCACAAATATTCAGTCTTTGTTTAAAATGGTGGGGCACCTGGGTGGCTCAGTCAGTTGAGCGTCCGACTCTGGCTCATGTCATGATCTCGTGGTTCGTGGGTTCGAGCCCCATGTTGGGCTCTGTGCTGACAGCTCAGAGCCTGGAGCCTGCTTTGGATTCTGTGCGTCTCTCTCTCTCTCTGCCCCTACCCCGCTCGCACTCTGTCTCTGTCTGTCTCTCTCTCAAAAGTAACTAAACATTAAAAAAAAAAATTAAGGGGGACCTGGGTGGCTCAGTCAGTTGAGCATCTGACTCTGGCTCAGGTCGTGATCTCGTGGTTTGTGGGTTCGAGCCCCGCGTCGGGTTCTGTGCTGACAGCTCAGAGCCTGGAGCCTGCGTCGGATTCTGTGTCTCCCGCTCTGTCTGCCCCTCCTATGCTCACGTTCTGTCTCTTTCTCTCTCTCTCAAAAATAACTAAACATTAAAAACAAATTAAGGGGTGCTTAGGTGGCTCAGTCGGTTGACGGTCCGACTTCGGTTCGGGTCATGATCTCACGGTTTATAGGTTCAAGCCCCTCAAGGCGCTCTGTGCTGACAGCTCACAGCCTGAGGCTGTTTCTCCCTCTCTCTGCCCCTTCCCTGCTCACACTGTCTCTCTCTTTCTCAAAAATAAATATAAAAAAAAATTTTTTTTTAATTAAAATGCCATGGTATGTGAAACGTTCCACCCCCTTTATTTCAGTGATTTCTTCCCCATTACAAAATAGTAATAAATGTTTATGGTGGGGGAAAAAAAATAGAACACCCAGAAATATAAAAGAGAGAACAACGCAGAAATCGTCCATCACCCAAAGGCAGCCACTGTTACCGTTTTGGTGGGTTTTGTTAATGTGAGTTTTTAAGTCACGCGGTGCAACTTGACTCTATTATGGGGCACATCGCCCACCAGCCTGCTGTGTTTCATCAGAAAAAAACTCTCCAGCGTAAACAAATGGACCGTCCTTTCAACAAAGCTGTTTATCCGAGGGCCAGGCCAACTGAGTCAGCGGGATGTGATGCAGTCAGGCGGGCAGGCCAAGGTGAGGAGTACTCCCCCAGATAGAGGCCCTGGTTCGCCTGAGGCTGGGCACGGCACCAAACTTCAGGCACGCTCTGAGGGAGGCCTCAGGGGCCACCTGCCCCACTGCCACCACCCGGAGGTCCGGGAACAAGCCTCTCTGCCCGCCCAAGAGGGGCTGCAGAAGGGGCTCGCCATGAGGCTCCGCCTAGAATCCCGGACAGAATCTCTCCCCGGACGATGGCACCGATTGTTTCTGGTTTGCCTTCTGTGTTCACGATCCACATAGCTAGTGGCTTATCTCTCGAGATACGCGTCCCAGGGGCTGGGCATCCCACACAGGCAAAGCCAAGGAGTGCAGAGTAAGATGGCCAGAGGACGGCACAGTCCAGAAACCTGTCCGGAGTCCGAGGATCCTGCTACAGACCGGGCAGTGCGGAGCAACGCAGTCCGAAAAGGCGGCGGCGGCTGGGGCCGTTTGCTTGAGCTTTCTCGAAGCTGCACCCCTAAAGGACACCGGCATTGCAGATGGGTCGCCAGCGAGCAGGAAACACAGGGTCTGTGTCAGGCTGGAATGGATGGCATGCTTTCTCTTTCCATCTTCGGTTTTCTCCCCTGTATCACGAGGCTTCACATTCTAATGAAATAAAGCACTAAAGTCTCATGTTCAGGGAACCCTAACGTCTCAGAATTCATGCGTCAGGATCCTCAGAGGGACTTCATCCGCCCAGAGCACAGAGAAAACCTTTGGCCCACGAGAAAATCTTCAACATCTCCGATGACTGGCCAATCCAGAATTACTGCCAAGCTCAGGCCGTTCCAAAGTCTTTCCTTCTGTAATGGAGGAAGCCGAGCCCCCGAGATCAGGCCCAGAGGAGGGCACACACAGTCCCCATACCATCCCGGGGCTGGGCCCACAGACTCAGCTTGAGCTTAGGGACAACATTGGTCCTAGGGAGGCCACCAAAGGGACCCCAGCTGCTCCAAACCTCAAACCCCACCTAAGAAACTGGTCCTGACAGTCTTTTTGAAAGCTTCAAGAAAGAGACCAAAAAAAAAAAAATCTACATTTTCAAGTTTCTGTGGCTGGTAATACTTGGGATGGGGGCTTTGGGCAGGACCACGTTCTGACTTTTGTGGGATATATGGGAACTTGGGCCTTTGTGGGCCCCTGCTTCCGTACGAAATACTAAAAATCATATTTCACATCTGTATTGACAGAAAGATGCATATATAAATAATATATATTAAACCATTGTCTTCAACTGAAAAGTTCTTTTTTTCCCTCCTTCCGATTTTAGAAGAAATTAAAAATCTCACGTGTCCCGGGGCACCTGGGTGGCTCAAGCTGGTCTTACTCTGGCTCAGGTCATGATCTCATGATTCGTGAGTTCAAGCCCCGCGTGGGGCTCTGTGCTGACAGCATGGAGCCCGCTTTGGAACATCTGTCTCCGTCTTTCTCTGCCCCTCCTCAGCTTGTGCTCTCTTTCTCTCTCTCTCAAAATAAATAAATATTAAAAAAAAAAAAAAATCTTCTGGGCCCGGCCCTCCACCTCCCTGGCCTAAGAGACAGTCGGCCTTGGCTTCTGGAGGGAGGAAAACCCCACTTCACCGGGGTTATGAGAAGTGACACAAAAGGCTGCCATCAGAGTGGGCCAGGGGACACCTTTGCCGGTTGCCCATGTGAAAATAGTTTCTTCTTTTCTTTTTTTTTTTAAGTTTTTTTTTTTCAACGTTTTTTATTTATTTTGGGGACAGAGAGAGACAGAGCATGGACGGGGGAGGGGCAGAGAGAGAGGGAGACACAGAATCGGAAACAGGCTCCAGGCTCTGAGCTGTCAGCACAGAGCCCGATGCGGGGCTCGAACTCCCGGACCGCGAGATCGTGACCTGGCTGAAGTCGGACGCTTAACCGACTGCGCCACCCAGGCGCCCCTAGTTTCTTCTTTTCTTAACATGGCTTCAGCCAGCCCACGGCACCGAAGGTTGTTCAGAGGAAGTGTGTGTATTTGTGTCCCCATGCAAGGTGTCACCCCAGGGACCCGGGCGTGGAGAGCAGGCCGTGGGGAGGAGGGTGCAGGAGGGCCCGGCTGGAGCAGAAGGGCTGCTGGGAGCTTGCTTGGGCCCAACAGCCCAGGCTCGGGACGCCTGCGGATGGGAACCCAGGCGCTGTGCTGGGCTGTCCTGGGGGGAGAGCATCCCGGGGCAGAGGGAAGGGCTGGGAAGGGAGGTGTTTCCTGGAAGCTGGGGACATTATAGCTGGGAAAAGGCGGTGTGATCTGAGGGCGGGAAGCGGGAAGTGGCAAGGAGGTTGTCAAGGAAAGGATTGGGGGTGCGTGGGCCCGGACACAGAGGGAGGGGAGAACAGAACTTCCTCCGGATCAAGAGCAAAGGCGGGGGAGGGGCAGTGCCTTTTTAGCGCTTAGTTGTAAGTTTCTTCCTGTTGTAATTCCCTCTTGTGACCCCTGGGAAAACTCGGTACCCACCCCTTCCTGGCCTAAGCCCCTCTGCGAAGCGTGGAGGGGCTGCAGCTTCCCCCAGACCCCTGACTCCAGTCCTTCTCAGAGGCCAGTATAAGAACCCAAGAGCACTGTTTTCAGGGGACACAGGGGCATCAGAAGAGCCCGACACAAAGCACGCATATCTGTTCCACAGCAGAGCATAGCTGGGAGCGGGAGGTGGGGGGGGGGGGGGGGTGCACACAAGGCCCCTCCCTCTCTCCCCCTCCCTGCCCACCGCTGGATGCAGGAAAGAGTGGGAGACTTGGAAAGGAGATGCGTGGCTAGACCTTGCTCTCGCGGTGACACCGAACCACAGGGCACTGACGTGAACATGGCCTGCTTGTAACTTCCACTTCCGAGACGTGTGCCTCAAGACGGTACAGAGGCAGGTGAATCAGCCCTCCACACAACCGGCTGCGTTTCAGGCATCTGAAGAGAGCCGCCCGGCCCCCCCCCCCCCCCCCCCGCCCCGGGGACCCTCCGGTCTCCAGGCTAAACGGAACCTTTAGCTGTTTTCCCAAAGGAGATGTGGCCACCTCGTGTTGCCTCAGTAATCGCAGGAGACGTTCTCTGCTCTGAATAGAGACGGTGGCCTCCCAGCTCAGAGATGCAGAGCATAACCTTCACGTCTTTGTATACGGCTATGAGACATCACATCAAAGCTGTGGCTCTCAGGGGTGCTGGGCTGGCTCAGTCAGTAAAGCATCGGACTTCGGCTCAGGTCCCGTTCTCGCGGTCTGTGAGTTCGAGCCCTGTGTCGGGCTCTACTCCGACAGCCTCAGAGCCTGGAGCCTGCTTCGGATTCGGTGTCTCCCCCTCTCTCTGCCCCTCCCCCACTTGCACTCTGTCTCGCAAAAATAAATAAATGTTAAAAAAAAAAAATTAAAAAACAAAACAAAGCCACGGCCGTCAAGCAGCATGAGCGTGTCTTCCCAGGGCACATCTGGTCCCACCTGGAAACATTTCGGTTGCCACAGGTCAGGGTGAAGGTGCCACTGGCATTCAGTGGGTAGAGGCCAAGGATGCCATTCAATATCCTACGATGTACAGGACGGGCCCCCACAACAGAGAATGATCCTGCCCAGAACGTCAACAGTGCCAATGTGGAGCTAACCTGCATTAGAGGCTGAGGTTCAAACCACCAGGCCCTTGCAACACGTGTCCCCAAAGCCCCGGCCTCCTAAGTCAGCTCCTAACCATCAGGAACTTTCTGTCTGATTTGCTCGCTACTCCATCCCCAGTCCCTAGGGCAACGCTTGACCCACAGCTGGACACAACAATAAATATTTGTGGAATAAATGAATTTCCCTCACTCTGTAATTGTGTCACTGGGCTTCGGGGTCAGGACATGTGCGAGACCTTTCTTTGACCTCGCTACGTTACGCGGGTGCACGCTGGAACATTAACAGCGATTATCTCTAAAAGGGAACCAAATGGAAAATGGAATTCGTGTGGACCCCTCCTCCCTCGCCACTGCCCCCCCCCCAACGCATTTGTCACTTTTCTGCATTCATGTGAGTACTTGTATCAACCTGACCACTCTCTTCCAATAATTCCTCGGGGCCACCAGAATTGAGGTGTAAGGTATTCTGGCCTTAGCTCTATGGCTCAGGGGACTTACCTCTGATCTGAAAGGAGATCTATGTCCCTCTGAGGAATAAAGAACTAGAATAGGGGATAAGTACTCTGGGGGAGGAGGGAGTGCCTGGTGGGGTTTCCAAGGACATGAAGTACCATCGGTTTCTTGAAAATGGATCTGAAGGCTATTCTCAGAGCCGACCCTGAAGGAGTCATGGAAAACAACAGTAGACGCCTGGTGGCCTGGCCTGACAGTAAGGACGCTCCACCCAACTTTGCTTTAGGTGGATTTATGTGAGGAAACAGCCAGAGGGTGAATTCTATGGAGATGAACTTTCCTGCTTCAAATGAGACTACTTTAATGCCAAAAAATATCCTCCGAAGGGGCCGATGTAACGGATCAGCGCTGTCCTGGTAGAATTCCAGGAGCTCTCGAGCAAACGCAGTCTTGTACCAAGACTCACTTTCTTGGGTCACCAAACGGTTCCCTCGGTCCGTCGTCTCCTCCGGGGCCTTAGGCCACGAACGCCACGGTGCCGTGGTATCATGGCGCTGTGGTTGACCATAGGTGCAAACGCCCTTCTCACGTGAGGAGCGTGTGCTCGGTGTGCAGGGACGGAACTTGAGAGCTTGCCGAGTTATTTGTGCGTGCGCAGCCAGCCCAGCCTGTGAACACTTGGCCTGACTGCACCAAGTCAGCCCCATAAAAAGCAGTCCATCTGGCCCTCTTCCCGGCCGGCCTGACATCACAGACTCCAGCGCTCGCTGTTGTCACACCTGCCTGCACCCCCTGATGGCACAGGGCTGACGTGGGGTCGCGGGGGCCCGCAGGCTGCCAGGGACGGCGCCTACCCACCCGCCCTGGCCGTCAGAGCTGTTAACCCCTCCTTTCCCCTGGCCTTCACGGCTGTCCCGGCTCCCCACCGGGTCTGGGGATGCGGGGAGGAGCCCGGGGAGCTTGTCTTCCTCTGAGAGGCCGTGTTCTTGAGGCCACGGCCCACTGGGCTACAGAACTGGTTCCTAAATTAGCCTCTGACCAGACCAACAGCTCTGAGCCCCTGAGCAGCGCCCGGCCACGCCCCCTTGCCAGTGACTACGGAACCACAGAGAGGAAGTCCCCATCTGGATGAGCGACACGTTCCCATCACGGGTCTTGGTTACCCAGCTGCGTGGAATCGCTCTCGGAAGGGCCACCACAGCCTCGTGCTGTGCCCAGGAAGGGGCCTCGTGGATCTGCCTCAACAGGGAGCTAAGAGCGAGAGTGGGATCTTCGAATAGAGGGAGCAGCCTCACTGCAGAAGCTTCCTTGCCACGGGTAGGAATGTCCTCACCTAAAGGTGCATTCTTTCCTCGCCAGCCCAGTGGGGCCGCCTCCTTCTCCCTCCCCTACAGGGTGGGCAGACACCTAGGTGCCTTTCTTGGGCCCGTGTGATTGCTGGCGATATGCTGGCTTCCCTCGGTCACCCTGAGGACACCTGCCCTACCCCCAAGGATGGAACAATTGTGGCTTACGCGGTCTATTCCCTCCCGTCTGCCGGGCCCAAGCCAAAAAAGGGACACGTTACCGCTAACCTCTCTGCTAGTAGAGCACTGACGCCAGGAGCCACCGCCATGACTCCGCATCAAAGGCCACAGAGCCCGCCCAGTCCCCTCTCGTCACCAAGATCATCCCCAGAGGATGGCTTGCAAAGAGCCACTGTGGGCCCTAACTCAGCACGTGGGATTGCCTACGGGGAGATCCGTGTGGCTACGATCAGAGCTGTAGGAGGCATCTGGGAACGCCCGGCCAAGGCAGGTGGCCGATGAGGCCTCTCTTCTCGAGGTTTCTAGCCGCTGGAGCCTCGGTCCGTGGTTTTCTAGCCCCGAATCCCAACATTTCAAGGTAGTTCGGGTCTCTTACCTTAACAAGGCTGTGCTGGTGACGTTGATGGGAACGGTGCCAGGCCAGTAGGCCAGAGCCGGGACCCGGTGCCCACCTTCCCACGTGGTCTGCTTGGCTGCACTTCCCCCTGTGAGACAAGGCAGGTAGTTGGTTTTCCAACTGTTCAAAAAGCACTGAGAGTTTCTGATCACTGCAGCAAAGGAATCGCTTCTTTTTTTGTTTTGTGATTTACTGTTTCAAGTTTATTTTGAGGGAGACAGCGAGCAGGGGAGGGGCAGCGAGGGAGGGAGAGAGAGAATCCCAAGCGGGCTCCACGCCGACGGCACAGAGCCTGACGCAGGGCTTGATCCCGCAAACTGCGAGATCATGACCTGAGCCGAAACCAAGGGCCGAAACCAAGCCTACTGAGCCACCCAGGCTCCCAGGAATGACTTTGTTTATAACCAGCTATTTTTATTCCTCTAGCCAACACCTTGCATTCCCTGATTTTATTTTACCGGATTCAACATAAGTAAATGGTTGCTTCTGTCATTCTCTGGGGAACCACGTTGCTTCATTTTCTTCATGACCCTTTTATTTTAATGTTTATTTATTTTTGAGAGAGAGAGAGAGCGCGCACGCACGTGTGCATGAGCGGGGAAGAGACAGAGGGAGGGGGACAGAGGATCCAAAGCAGGCTCCCCGCTGACAGCAGAGAGCCCGATGTGGGGCTCAAACCCATGAACCGTGAGATCATGACCTGAGCAAAGGCGGAAGCTGAACCGACTGAGCCACCCAGGCGCCCCCTTCACGACACTTGTAATACTTCAGGCTGTCCGGTTTGTTCATGGACTTTCTGAGGGTGTATCTCCACTCCATGAGACCTTATCAGCCTTATGCACTGAAGACATAGCAGGTGTTTAACAAACAGGTCGAATAAAAATGACTTTGTCTTCTTGCTGACCATAACGTGACTGTTTAGGATTTCAAAACACCATTATTTGGGGCACCCGGGTGACTCTTGGTTGTCGGCTCAGGTCGCGATCTCACAGTTCATGGGATTGAGCCCCACATGAATCACGTGAGCGTGGAGCCTGCTTGGGATTCTCTCTCTCTCCCTCTGCCCCTCTACCCTGCTCATTCTCTCTCAAAATAAATAAACATTTAAAAATATATACAATTATTTGAAAAGAGAGAAAGGCAGAAACTCCCCCAGCTGTGTGATCTGCTCAACGCCCAACAACTGATCTGGCCAGGATTTTATTGTTGTCTTTTGGTTTGCTTTGCTTTGTTTTTCCTTGAGTTAATGAGTCGTTCCCTTGTTGTGGAGACAGCATTAGTAATAGCTCTGACCTCTTGCCTCTTGGGGGGGATGGGTGGGGTAAGGACAATCTACGTGCAATCTATGAATTTCCACTTTGGTAATTCAAGGAATGATTTTTGTTACCACTAAGTCAAAAGTGACCACCAGTATCATGAGGACCGGCGGGCTGGAGGAGATGAGGTCATGCTTTATGGAAACATCCTGAATGCATGGAGCACTGAATTATCCATGACCATCCCCACCACTCCCACACACACCCCACCCTCATCCCAGCTGAGCCAAGGATTCCACAAAGTTAGCGTGTAGAAAGCCCTTCCAAGGCAAACGCGGTATGCGGCTCACACGTACTGTGGTCATGCAACCTCCCCATGCTCGGCTGGCGTGAATATGAGAGCAGTGATGATGGGCGGGAGGGGGCTACGAGACCCAAGTCTCTGCACTCGCGCCGCAGCGAACAGAACCTTTGATGTCCCTGGCCCAGCACCCCACACCGGAAATGCTCCGCATTCTTGGGATTTCCTCATAGCCAGCTTTGGAGTCCCCCAAGTGTTGAAGTAAGAAACCAAACACAAAACAACTCACGTCTACGGGCTGTTTATGCTTAGGGGCGTGGGGCTCTCGAAACCAAGTGGGGTTCGGCAGGCTGAAGGGGCAGCTCTTTGGCCCGCCCCAAGATGTCTCGAATGCATTCTCCGCGTCGGGCGCCACCTCTCCCATAAATACGGACAGAGCCCACTCTCAATTTTTCACGCACATGGAACAGAGAATCCAGAACTGCAGCAAGCCTGAAACGCACTCCCACGTGGCTCTGGAATGCATAACTCATGCTGCAGTTCAAGGCCAAAGAGCAGGGAGGAAGCATCCCCGACCGACCGCACGTGCTAGGACTCTGCAGATAATTCCACCCCCGGGAGGGGCATTTGCACGGAAGTTTGGGGGATCGGTGGGTGGAACTGTGGAGCCTGCTTATGTGCATATCCACGCCGCACAAAATTCCAACAGACGTGCTTAGCCCTTGAGGCCAGATGCTAAGGAAGAGCGAAGTGTCCAGTTCTAAGAAATAAGCCCAGAGTCCTGCGGGTCAACCAGAAAGCAGGAGCTGAGCACCTGTCCTGCGGCGGCCGCGGGCACCAGGGTTTGGTCTCCGCCTCCAGCACGTTTCCAGAAGAATACACCAGCTCCTAATTAATACATTTGCTAATTGGTCTTCACCACCGGGGGTTCTGCTCGTTGGCCACCGCCTCTTCTGTCGTTCTTTTTCAGGCTATTGGTTTTCCGGATTCGTTTTTCAGAGAAACAAATATTTCAATACGTTTGCCTTATTTCAGCAGGGGGTTCAAAGCCGGAGAAGCAGGAGAAACCCAGCCCGTCATAACAAGTGTGCCTGTCAACCGAGTGGACGGTCCCCACGTAAAGATTCAGGGGGTAAGAGAAAGAGGTTGGCTTAGAGAAGCCCCTCTGTGTGGCCACTTGAGAAGCGATCCCCCCTTCTGCGTCATCAAGAGCGGCCAGCCAGTGCTGGCTGTCCCATGGCTGCTGGCTCTACGGGAAAGACACAATTACGTATTCCAGCCAGGCCCGCAGACCTCCTACTCTTAGCGGAATTTATCTTAAAGGAGTCCAGAGTGTGGGTAAGCAATTATAAAACATACATCCCCGCCTTGTGGAATCGTTATATTGTACACCTGAAACTAATAGGACACCGTACGTTCATTGTACTTCAGTTAAA
The DNA here is from genome assembly GCF_018350175.1 of Felis catus. NCBI lineage: Eukaryota > Metazoa > Chordata > Mammalia > Carnivora > Felidae > Felis > Felis catus. The sequence continues at coordinate 49,895,271 of NC_058381.1, read as the reverse complement.
ACTTTTTTTTTTCTTAATGGGGCGCCTGGATGGCTCAGTCGGTTAAGCGTCCAACTTCGGCTCAGGTCATGATCTCACGGTTCGTGGGTTCGAGCCCCGCATCGGGCTCTGGGCTGATGGCTCAGAGCCTGGAGCCCGCTTCCGATTCTGTGTCTCCCTCTCTGTCTGCCCCTCCCCCACTCACGCTCTCTCCTTCTCTCTCAAAAATAAATAAACATTAAAACATTTCTTTTCCTTAAATCCCCCTCAGCGTAGAATTGTCTTGCCCCAAATGCCAGTATCTCGTTGGCACCGCTAAGGGAACAAAGTTCAAAAGATCCCACTAGCATCCCCCGTGGGTGCCCAGAGTTGTGGAGTCTGATTATGAGAAACATCTAATACCATTAGAGCTAAGGCTGAGCCCCAGGACAACTGCCCCTGGTCCCCTAGTTCTCATCAGTGATACCTGCTCCCACTAATGGAAACCCATTTGACTTAAACACAATAATTACAGTAATAATAATATCTCCTATTTACTGAGCCCCACCCCCCACCCCCAAGCACCACGTTAAAGTACTCCCAAGCATAAGGCTAACTGCTTCCCTGCATTATCTCATTTAATCCTAATGACAACCTTGCAAGCCAGGCACTATTATCCCCGTTTTTCAGATGAAGAAAACCAAAGCTCAGAGAGGGTAAGTAATTTGCCAAAGGTCACACAGCCAGCAAATGCCAGACCCAGGATTTGAACCCAGGTCTAACTCCATAGCCAGCCCCTGGCCCATGAAACCTTCTAGGACAGTGGCCCCCCTCTCATCCCTGAATGCGTATTAGGATCACTAGGGGAGCTTTTAAAATATACCCAGGCCTAGGTTCCTCTCCCAGAAATTATGACTTAATTTGCCCGGGATGGGGCCTGGACATCAGTATCTTCTAAAGCTCTCCTGGTGACTTAATGGGGAGAGCACCCATCTAGGACAAGGGCAAGGAGGGCAAAGGGGCGAAATCAGGAAGTGGACACAACGCGCTTCAAAATTAAATGCGGCTTCTACGCTTTTTAAGCCTCAGTTTTATATTGCCCACACCTTTTTACCTTTATGCCACAGGATCCTACGTGCGCACCTGTTACTTACAGTAAGCAAGAACAATAGGTAAGTCCATAAGTTGAACTTCTCTGCGCTATTTTTTGTTTCGAAAGCTATTTGTCCGTTTAGACAAACCTTCAAACTTCGATCAACAGCACCGGCACCTTAAAAGTGTTGGTTACATTTGGCTTTCTGTCGAGAGATGCATGTCTTATGGTCATGAGAACACATTTTAGTGCACTTGTGGTTAGTTATGACTCTAATTAAGGCAGAACCTCTTACTTAAAGCAATAAATATTTAGCCTCAGCAACCAAAATATAAACAGAACCATGATTCATGAATTTGCTTGCTCGTTCTTCCCCAGCTGCGGAAGTGAAGCGGCATATTCCATGATGCACGGAGACCGGGCAGGCCGCGCTGAGGAACAGGGGTCTTTCCCAGAAGGGACGCGCGGCCGTGCTCCCCCGAGTCCAAAGGGCAGCCTCGCAAAATGACGAGTTTCGTAAGCTTGTCAGCACGACCGAGCCACCAGAAGAACCCCCAGAGATTCCTAATAAGTCTAGGGTAGGCCTCTGACTCTAGGTGATTCTGATGCCAACGGTCTGAGGACCAGAGTTTGAGAAGTATTAGCAAGGTAAGTAGGAGGATGTCTTTGGAGTCAGGCAGGTGTCGTCCAACATCCGGTGCGTTCCCTTCTCCACGTGTGGCCTCGGGCAGAATTCTTTTTTTTTTTTTTTTAATTCTTTTTTTAATGTTTACTTATTTTTGAAGGAGAGAGAGAGAGAGGGACAGAGCGTGAGCGGGGGAGGGGCAGAAGAGAGGGAGAGAATCGGAAGCAGGCTCCAGGCTCCCAGCTGTCAGCACAGAGCCCGACGCGGGGCTCGAACCTACAAGCTGTGAGATCACGACCCGACCCGAAGTCGGCTACTTAACTGATTGACCCACCCAGGCACCCCTTCCTTTTTTTTTAATGTTTATTTTTGAGAGAGAGAGTGTGCACGTGCGAGTGAGCAGGGGAGGGGCAGAGAGAGAGGGAGAGAGAATCCCAAGCAGGTTCCACGCTGTCCGTGCAGAGCCCGATGCAGGGCTCGAACCCATGAATCATGACATTGTGACCTGAGCAGAAATCAAGAGCCGGACACTCAATCGACTGAGCCACCCAGGCGCCCGTTGGGCAGAATTCTTAGCCTCCCTCAGACTCCGTCTCCTCAGCCATGAAGGGGAAAAATGATTGTAATTATCCGATGCAGTTGTGGGAAAAGTTACGTAAGATAACGTATATAAAGTTCTGAGCAAGGTCCTTTGGCACAGCGCCTGCCGGAAGTGCCCAACCAAAGCCATCCGAAAAGGCTCAAAAAAACAAAAAACAAACAACCCGAAACTACCCACGGACAGAAAACAGCAGAAGTTGCAGGCTGGCGACTCACACACTGGGTTCAGCCCTCTGACAGTGAGGTTTGGCACGAACAGTATTTTCTGAACTAATTTTGAATGTCATTAGACAGGGTCCTCTCTCCAGTTTGTGGACTCCCTAACACTGCCCGTGACTTAACAAAAAACAATCGTTTCTTCTCTTAGATTACCTGCCTGGCATCTGTATTTGTGACCTGGGTAGAAGACCATGCCTGTCCTGAGGAGTGTGCATTCTATAACCTTCTAAAGAAGCAGGCTTCGTTTCTAAATATAAATACTCGTCCTTGCCAAGGATACCCGTAGCATACTAGTTTTCTAGAAACACAGGGCAGACGGGCCTCTGTTTGGACCGAGGACTCTGGCTGGCCTGGGGTGGCCTTGAGCGTGGTGATGGGGACATTCCAAGCCGGGTGGCCAATGTCCCAGAAGGAGACACAATTTGACTTCCACTGCACCCCCACCAGCTGGCCCTGCCCGCCCCCCCTCCCCAGGGCTCACAGCCAACATCCCTTGTCCCTCTCTCCCTCACCCAGCCCCACCTCTGACCTTTCTCCACCCCACCCCCTGCCCCAAACTGCACAGAAGGCCCAGGACGCAGAGCCTGCTTCCCAGTGGGAAAGCTTACGCAACAACCTGATAGCATTAAATTACAAACAACCAAGGTCTCTTAGAAGGCTGAGGATGCCAAATTCAACAGAATGTTTCCTCATCACCAAGGGGGAGGAAGGAACAGTTCTGCTCTTCAAATAAAACAAGAAAAGATTTTCCAGACAGAGAGGAGCAGTCAGTTAGGGGACAAACAAGGTGTGAGTTCTGTCCCGGGTAGGAAAGAGGTCTGCAGTGGGGAAGGGCGGGTCAGGGGCTCTGAACCAGGACAGCACTGGGGGCCGGGCCGGCGGGGGAGGGGGGGTCCGCATCAGCCAGGGGGCACGCCCCGCAGGCCCTCTTTGTTTGGGAGAAAGTAGGGGTGCTCTGCTTTGCCCCCAGCTTCCCCCACGCCCCGGTTCAGTTTCTCCCGGCCCCTGCAGGGCGCAGGCCAAGCCCAGAGGAGCATCCTCACTCCTGCACGGGGCGAAGAGATGGCTCCAGGAGACGCTGCCTCATCCCATCAGCTGAGCAAGGCGGCTCAGCCAGGAAAGGAAAGGGAAGACAAGGAGGGGGGCCTGGGGCCCCGGGAACAGGGGAAGGCAGCGCGTGGCCTGACGTAGCGGGCTGGCTGCGGGGAGAAAGAAGCCGGGCTCTGGGTACTGTTTGTCCTACTCCGTTGCGAAAACATTGACCGCCTTCTCTCCTTCATCTGCTCTCAAGATTGGCCCCCTTACAGTGGGGTGTGCAGGCATCCCACTGAAGAGGAACCCGGATGAGGCGGAGCAGGTGGCCCAGAGGGACCCCCAGCCTCCCTGCCGCCACCTGAGCCCCCTGGCCTCGCCCCTTGCACGCAGGGCTCTGCCTGACTTCCCAGAGTGCCCAGCAGCGTGCTGGGCAGAGAGGAGGAGGAAGGTTCTGGAATAGCTGACAGGAAGCCGGTTTGGAGAATGAGGAAGGGGAAATGTTTACCCCTATGCAAAGTTCACCTTCAGGCTTTCCTGAGAAAAGAGGAGGATGGCATCCGGCCCCCACCCCACCACGAAGTCAAGGGCTGTGCCCCACGGGTACCACAGTAAGCCGCACTTGCATGCCTCGCCCCCCCAAAGAAGAGTGTCCTCTCAAAGACTGAAATCCAGCTTCCGAGCAAAGTTTCCCAAGACTGAGTCTCAGAACACTTGGAAAGTTACCCATACGTTACTTAAATTGCCCACGGTGTTTGGTAGGAAAACCTTGTTCAGGGCCATTTTCCCATCCCCTTCCTGTTCTCTTCGTGCGGGACCCCCCGCCCCAGGTCTGTTTCAGCTGGGAACAAAGAACTAAAGAATCATGGGGGTTAGGAGGAGACATTCATGAGGCTGGGTGCCTTGTGGGCCGTACCCCAGCTGACCCTGCCAGCCATCTAGCGAGCTGGGTCTACAGTCCCCCCTTACAGGGGAGGAAACTGGGTTGTCCAGGGGAGCGGCCCGGTGGGCACCGGTTCGTAAGTTGCGTGGAGATTCGAGCCCCATCAGGGCTCCCAAAGCCATTAGCTCTCTCCACCTCTCCACTCTGCCTCCTGCAGATTTAGAAAGATTCACACTGTTACAGAGGCTGAAGACATTTTCCTTGACAACCATGGGGTCCAAAGAAGCAGCCTAGGATTTTCCAGACGGCTGAGCAGTTAGCCGGGTATAACACAGCGTGAGTAACAACCATCATGCGGGTTGAGTAATGAGCTGGTGGAGGTCAAATGACATGGCCCCCTTGACCAATGGCCAGCCTCGGAAAGCCCTCCGCCCTGCTCCGCCTCAGTTTCCTCCTTTGGCCAACGGGGTGGTTGGAATGAAGATTGCTGAGATGTGCTCCTACCCTGGCATTCTTTGAATGCCGGAATATTCCTGGGGATTCTGTCACTTGCTTTTCTCACGTATCACCTGGGGCTCGGCAGAAATGAGTGTAGTCTTGTCCCCCTTCTCTGCCCTCAGCCCCACTGACATAAGAGGGGTCTTTTAAAATTGAACGAGGTACTGGGAAGAGTAGGAGATGGCGGGGGGGAGGGCAAGTGTTACAAGCGTATGGGGTTTTCTCTGGGGCTTTCTCTGGGGGGAGGAAGGTGTCTGGGGTCCCCGCAGAGGTGATGACGGCATATCGCTGCGAATTTGCTCACTGCCACCGAATTGTACACATCAGAAACACATCAAAATGGTTAATTTTATGTTACAGAATCTCACTTCAATTTATTTAAGTTTATATATTTATTTTGAAAGAGAGAGAGAGAGAGAGCTGAAGGGGCAGAAAGAGGGGAAGAGAGAGAGCATCCCAAGCAGGCCCCACACTGTCAGCACAGAGCCAGACACAGGCCTCGATCCCATAAGCCCAGAGGTCATGGCCTGAGCTGAAAGCTAGAGTCGGATGCCCCACTGACTGAGCCACCCAGGCGCCCCTCACTTCAGTTGAAAAAGTTGAGTAATGTTGCCTTCACTCATGAAAAGTTCCCACAATTCCACATGTCTTTAGAATGAAGGCCAAAATGGTTCTCCTCAAACAAAAGACCCTTGACCGCTGGCCCAGGCTCTCCCTTTGGCCTTGCCGCCCCCGACTTCATCTGCTTCCACAAGCCCCAGACACACACACAGGCTCCTACTCTGTGGTCCTCCCGCCCCTGCCCGGGCTGCTCCGAGCTCCCTACCCTGCAAATCCCTAGCTGTGGCCAACTCATTCTTCAAAACCGAAACCACTCGGGGAAGCCTTCGTGGAAGGAGGGAAGGAGGGAGGGAAGCCACCCTCCTGTGTGGGTGCGACGTCCTTGCACTCCCCTTGATCATGGAGTTCTCACCCAGAATTATAATCTCCTGCGTAAGTGTAGGCTCCTGGCACTGTCTCCTGGAACTGCCTGCGGTGATGGTCTCTTTTCACACCGCCCGATATGGTGGCCACCAGCCACATGTGGCTTCTGAGCCCTTGAAGTGTGGCTCGTGTGTCTGGTGTATGAGACAGGGGAGCCCCCAATAGGTGGGGCTCAAATTTTAACCTGCATCAAAGAAAAATCGCCCGCAGGACATGGTAAAGCACGGACTGCTGGGAAAACGCGGATCGCCAGGATCTACCCCCAGAGTTTCTGGGTCAGTAGTCTGAGGGGTGGTGAGGTCCTAGAATTTGCACTGTTAAGTTCCACTGATGTAACCTGGAAGTTCTAGACTCCTACAGTCTCCACGTGGACATTCTAGCTCGGTGGTTCTCAGAGTGTGATCTCTGGACCAGCCTCATCAGCATCGCCCAGGAGCCTGTTAGAAACGCAACCTCTCCGCGGCCATCCCAGACTTACTGCGTCGGACCTGCGGGACCCCCAGGGGACTCCGCGCATTAAAATCTTAGAAACACTGTTCTAGACTGTCACTCCTTAAAGCCAGGGGCTTTGTTGAATCTTTGCGTCTCCAGCACTGAGCACGCTTCCTGGCGCGTAATAGGTGCTCAACAAATGCCCGTAGGAGCAAGGACGGAAAGGAAAAGTGGAACTTGCCCAGCTGGTAACCGTGTTTCTCACAGGGCAAAGTACTTCCCTCAAAGAGCAGGGCTCCCTTCCCCACAGCTAACCCTAATTCACTCTTTCCAAACGGTCTCGTAAAGGGGAGAGAGACAAGAGAAGGCAGGTCTTCAGATAAGAGCTCGGAGGCCATCTTCTTAGGGAACAGAGAGCTATCTATGCAGGGGCCACTTAGTGACACAGCTTATCCACCCCACCCGAGGTCTCCATGCCTTCTGGACTTGGACCCTGGAGAGTTCGGATTCCAGGCTCTTCCACGCTTTCCAGGTGAGCGTTGAAGCTGGCCATCTGGCCTGAGGGTCTCCCAGGTACGGAGAGGAGGAGACACAATCAGCTGACGCAGCAACCACCCCCAGCGTCCACGGCTTCTCTCTAGGGCTATTGTTACCAAGTGCCAAGCACATTTACATCCTCCTCCAGTCCTGGTACCTTTCTCTGCCCGTTTCTCCAGACAGCTTTCCTGAACCGGACCAGCCAAAGACATCACTACGCAGGCAGAGAAACAACATCCTGAGAGATGAAGCAGACCAGCCACTGACAGGCTACGGGGAGCTGGCACCCAGGTCTCCTCGTACCACAGCTCCAATCCTCAGGGCACGAGACCCGGCTGCCGTCCCGGCAGCTACTCGCTGGTGAAGTTCTCGAGGGATCTGATCGGACAGATACCAGGTCAAAGGTGACAAACAAAAATGAAAGACCAGCACTCCCTTCTCGCCACTGGCCACGAGATGCACGAATGTTCTAGTTTCTAGGTAACTACAAATATTCTGCCGGACTAATAAGAAAAGCAGTTTGTGTCCTCTGACCTGGAGACACCGGAGGCCGAAGCTCAGGAGCTGGACAGCAGGGAACTCTCGCCCAGGGGGCAATCTCCCCAAGCTCACCCCCGACCCCCTCGGATGCAAGCACTTTCCTTAAAACTTATTTTAATCTTTTAGGACACACACACACACACACACACACACACACACTTAAACCCTCTCTCCCCTACCTAGAGATAATTACTCTTAGTCTTTTGTTGCTTTTGGTACCTCGAGGTTTTTCTGAGAATTGGGGAGCCTGGGTGGCTCAGTCGGGTTAAGCATCTGACTCTTGACTTCAGCTGAGGTCATAATCTCCCAGTTCGTGAGTTCAAGCCCTGCATTGGGCTCTGCGCTGACAGTACAGGGCCTGCTTGGGATTCTCTCTCTTCCTCTCTCTCTGCCCCTCCCCTGCTCACACACACACACACTCTCTCTCTCTCTCTCAAAATAAATAAATAAACATTTTTAAAAAAGATTTTTGAGAATTGGTATGCTTATTTTGACGTAATAAAATCATACTTGGCATACTCCTTTGTAACCTGTTTCACTACCTGAAAAGTATTTAAGGTAAATGTTTCCAGGTCAATAATATGCATCATTTCAGTGGTTCCTTAGTACTTCTTTAAATGTGCCTATCTTCCTTAAGCACCCCTCTCTTGCTGGACACTCAGGTAAAGCCCAACTCTTTAAAAAAAAAAAAAAAAAAAACCTATGCAGGGCACCCGGGTGGCTCAGTCGGTTGAGCGTCCAACTTCAGCTCAGGTCACGATCTCACGGTCTGTGAGTTCGAGCCCCACATCGGGCTCCCTGCTGTCAGCACAGAGTCTTCTTTGGACCCTCTGTCCCCTTCTCTTTCTGCCCCTCCCCCACTCTCGCACGCACTCTCCGTCTCTCTCAATAAATAAACTTAAAAAAAACCAACCTATGCAATGAGCACCCCCTCACATACATCATTGTGCATTGGCTAATTATTCCTTTAAGAGGAGGAACTGATGGGTCGACAGGCATATTTTCCAAGCCTGGGGTCCTCACTGCCGAATTGTCCCCGGCACTGCAGCTGTCTTAGGAAGTGAGGTCCCTGGGGCGGAGGGGGAGACTTTCCCAGAGCACATGGGCACCGAGCTGGGGGCTGAGGGAGGCAGCGTTATGTGGTGGGGAGACCACCAACTTCAACTTGGGTGGCTGGCTCCACCCTCGCAAGCTGTGACCTTGGGCAAGTTATTCGGCCTCCCTGAGCCCCTCTCCTTCTTCATCTGTACATAGAGGTGTTATCCCTACCTTTCAACAATGTAAGGTTTAGCGAGAACGTATTTGTGCCCTGAATGTTTCCTGAATGAATGAAATGAATTCATGGGTGGAAGGAGGGAGGGATGACTGAAAAAAAAGATAAACAGGAAAGAAAAGAAAGGAAGGAGAAGGCCAAAGTTTGCAAGGGCAATGGGATGAAAGTCAAGATGAAGTGTACTTGCTGGAAGGTCCGTGGACTGAGGGCAGGTCTCCTGAGGGAGTCCAGGGGTGAGGGGTGGGGGTGGGGAGGAGAGAAAGGGGTGGTCGAGGCTGAACAAAAACACTCTTATTTCCCAGTTTACTTCTTCCCTGGGAGCTGGTGGCTGGCGAGCAACCTGTCTGCGGCCAGAACATTCTAACGATGGCCAGAAGGCCTGCGCGTGAGCTGGTCCTCCCAGAGACAGAACCACACAGCTCGGCCTCGGCCCGGCACCCACGGTGGGACGCACCAAGCCCAGCAGAGCCCCTACCTTGATGAGTCTGCCACGATCCAGTGAAGGGACCCACGCTCCCGGCCAGCTCACACTTCTGAGCCCACGGGCCGTTGTCTCCTGGAAACCAAAAGAAGCAACACGTAGAGATCAACGGGCTTCTGGACTCTTTTGCCAATTCTCCCTCCCTCGTCCCATACCCCTGTGCAGCATAGGGGACTGGGCAGGAGAAGGACCCGTAAAAACAATTATGATCCCTGCCCTCAAAGAACCATCCAGTTATGTGAGGCCTTCAGAGAGGTGGGCTTTCCCTGCCCCAAGCTAAGCCCCAGGGTGAGGTTCTTGGCTCAGATGCTTTTGCCTTTTCTTTTTTTTTTTTTAATTTTTTTTTTCAACGTTTATTTATTTTTGGGACAGAGAGAGACAGAGCATGAACGGGGGAGGGGCAGAGAGAGAGGGAGACACAGAATCGGAAACAGGCTCCAGGCTCTGAGCCATCAGCCCAGAGCTTGACGCGGGGCTCGAACTCATGGACCGCGAGATCGTGACCTGGCTGAAGTCGGACGCTTAACCGACTGCGCCACCCAGGCGCCCCTGCTTTTGCCTTTTCATAAAGTTTTACGATGGTCCTCAGACCCACAGCTATGTTAATGGGTGCCTCTGATGCACCCAGCGCCTCACCTACACTATCTCACGATCGTCCAACACACTTTGCAGTAGATGCCATTGGAGGCTCACTTAGAAAACACGCTTAGAGATGTTAAAGTGCCTTTTCCAGATTCAAACCGGGTCTCTGCCTGACCTGAGAGCAGTGTTTTCAACCGCTGCCCCCATTCCAGACTGGCACCTGGGACCCGATGCGCCTGAGCTGCCGGAGGACTGCACACACCAGCAACGCCAAAGTCACTCATTAAAAGTTGAGAGCGCCACCCAGAGGGCCCTCAATCAATACGGAAGAGGCCGGCAGGGCACCTGCTCTCCGCACAAACTTTTCCAGGGGCTCAGCCTTGGAGGCCCCAGTGGACAGGTGCTCAGCACTCGGGCCAACAAACACTAGCAGGAGGCCGAGTTCAAAGCAAGCCCCCTGCCCTGTGAGAGAGGATCACTTAGCCCAGACTCTGCCCTTGAGGGGGTGCGGGTAGGGTTATCGAGTAGATCTCAGCGTGTCGTTACTACTTCACCTGTAAACCAGAGGAATGTGTTTTCTCTTGCCGTGCGGTCGACTTTGTCCTTGATCTGGCCCACCAGGCGGTCCATCTCCCGGAGAGCTGCACCATATGGCCTCCGGCCCCGTCGGTCTGCGGAGAGCCGTGTCCCGGATAAGGGTACATGCATATGAGCCAGGGCCACGTACAGCAAGAAGGGCCTTCCGCTGGCACTGAAACGGGAAAGCCAAGAGGGAGTTCTCCAGAAGGCTCTGCTGGCCTGTTGAGGGTCTCCGTGGCTCTCCCTCGCCTCAGAGAAAAGTCCCAGAACTCCTTCCGCCCCAGGTGCTCAGGAAGTACCCATCGGTCCACAACGTTCCAAGGGAATGTGGAGATGATCCGGTTAGCCGATCAACAACTGGGAGTCATTGTAATAATCACTACTGCCCTTTAACACTTACTGAGAGCCTGTGAAATGCGACTCGTGCTGACTAAATTCGCCCTCATACTAACCCTCAGGTTCCCTTTCCCAGATGAAGCATCGGAGGCTTAGGGGGACAGGGCTTGTCCAAGGTTCCCTAATTCGTAAGTGGTAGAGTCTGGATTCAAACTCGCATCTGGCTGACAGCAAAGGGTTTGGTCTTAACCGTTGCACATTAAAACCCAGTGCAAACGTATTTTAAAATTGTATCTGTTCTTTTGCAGGATCCCGGCCGTCACATCCATTCCCAGCCTTGGCCCTTCCCTAAGAGATGAATGGATGACTCAGGTTGACCACAGGCCATTCCAAGGACGCACATGACCGCCGCGGAACATCTAGATCAAGGATCCGTTACAGGCCCAGGCGCTGGCTGCCCCTATTCTCACCCTGAAGATTCCCCCTCCTGGGCGTGGAGGGACCTGGGTGGCCTCTGCTTCCTGTCTGTCTCCCACCCCCATTCCCAGGCTAGGATCAGGATCCAGGCGGCTGCACAACCGCAGCCTCACCCCTGCCTGAAGCAGCAGGGACCTTCCCGGAGCCCCCTCCCACAGACCTTGCCTACGGGGGGGGGGGGGGGGGGGGGAGGGCATCTCCCAGGGGACACAGTAAGGGTGAGGGGAGAGCTCAGTCAAGTTCATACAGAGCCGTGATAGAAGCATGGCTCTTTTTACCCCAGCTCCCTCCCCCAGGGATTTTTTTTTTTTTTTTAACGTTTATTTTTGAGACAGAAAGAGACAGAGCATGAACAGGGGAGGGTCGGAGAGAGAGGGAGACACAGCATCCGAAACAGGCTCCAGGCTCCGAGCTGTCAGCACAGAGCCCGACGCGGGGCTCGAACTCACCGAATGTGAGATATGACCTGAGCCAAAGTCGGACACTTAACTGAGTCACCCAGGTGCCCCTCCCTCCCCCAGAGATTTGATTTTCAAGTTGCTCCTTGCTTTTTTTTTTTACTGATCCTGACTTACAACGCCCCTCATCAAGTCCTCTCAATGCCCCCAGCTCTGCCTCAAACTGCACCCTGCGGAGCCCCCTGCATCCTGGACCCCTGGGGGGGGAGGGGAGCAGACCCCTGGCAGGGGACAAGGGACGCCCCGCTTTGCCTGTACTCTGCTCGCTGTCGGGCATAAAACTCGGGACACATGTCCCACGACAGGGGCCTCTCCTTCTTCATTTCAACCAACAGTTTCTCTGCAACATTTCTAGGGTGGCACTGTCCAACGCAGCGGTCGTGGGAGTCACATGTGGCTGTTTAGGATTCAATTAATGAAAGTTAAATAAAAGTAAGCATTCGGCGGGCGGGGGATGGGCTAGATGGGTGACGGGTCCTAAGGAGGGCGCTTGTTGTGATGAGTACTGGATGCTGTAAGTGAAGAATCACTGAGTTCTCCTCCTGAAACCAATATTGCACTGGGTGTTAACTCACTAGAATTTAAAGGAAAAAGAACAAAAAATTATAAGAATTCCATGTCTCACCTGCTACAACAGAAATGAGCCTTGAAGACAGTGCTAAGTGAAATAAGCCAATCGCCAAAGGGCAAAATACTGTATGATTCCATCTATAGAAGCTACCTAGAGTAGTGAACTTCATAGAGACAGAAACTAGATTGGTGGGTACCAGGGACGTGGAGGGATGGGGGAAACAGGGAATTGGTGTTTAGTGAGCACAGAGTTTCAGTTTGGGATGCTGAAGAAAATTCTGGACATGCACCCTGGTGACAGGTGCAGGACAATGTAAATGTACATAAAGCCACCGAACTGCATACTTAGAAAGGTAAATTCTGTGATGTGCGTATTTCCCAGTACATATACATATATAAAATTTTATCTCTATCTATCTATCTATCTATCTATATATATATATATATATATATATTTATATATTTAATTCAGTGTTTCAGTTGCCCTAGCCGAGTATCTCCAATGCTTAGTAGCCACAAGTGGCTGGTTGGCTACATCTTGAAATGCACAGATAGAGAACGTTTTTGTCCTTGGGGAGGGTTCTATTGGATAGTGCTGACTGACGTCTGTTGACTGCTCTCCCACAGACAATAAGGTACAGTTGCATAGGTTTGTCCCGCACCAGGACGTCCTGCTGAGAAAATGAATCGATACCTAATTCCAGCCCACAATCCACCGGCCAAGCTGTGTGCCCCGGGCAGAGATCTGCACCCACCCAGAGGGGGCGCCTTTTTCTAACAGGTCGCTACCATATTGCAGTGGCATGCTGGACGGAGCTGGGTCCAATTTCAGGAACTGTGAAGCCAGTTGTTAAACATGGCCATCGTTGAAAATTAAATGATACAAACTTACGATCAAATAAATTATATGAAAAACGAAGGCAACACACTCTTATGACTTATCACATCCCGACCATTCTACTACATTCCACGTCGAGATGATCTGTTGTATCCGTGTGACAGAAATGCCATCTGGCAGGGTCCCCCTGCACATCTCTTACCAACTCCACATTCAGTGACATCTTCTGGTGGCCTGAAATTAGTCACGGTGAGAGCATTCATACTACGGAAATGGGCAAATGTTCCAAATCAGGGCTTTTTTTTTCCCCCCAGAGTGCTGGCTGTTACACGTTTACGAGCTCACCGCACGTACGGGCTGGTGTGGAGGGCAGGGTCCCGCTGCCCACACTGTCCCATTCCCGTCATCATGTCCCAGACTCCTGCCCATGATCCAAGTCCCGTCAGCACCCCGGGCCAGTGGCTGCGAGACATGTGCAATTCAGAGACAAGGCAGCCTAGACAGATGGGAGGCACAGGCTCTGAGACCTACACCCAAATCCCTGGAATTTTTATTTCATGGCTGTGGGACCCTGGGCAGTTAACTTAACCTCCGTTGTCTGTACAATAGGGACAATTATACCTCCCTGATAAAGCTGTGATTATTAACTGCCTGTAGTAAGCATTTAATAAACGGTAGTCTTTTTATTGATAATTCCGAGTAACACATGATGCATGGTGTCCAGGGATATACCTCCTTCCCTGCACCCTGATGCCGTGCTGGAATTCAGAAAGTTAGCATCTGGAGGAAACGTAACCACACAAAACTGGCTCCCTGGGGGTGTCTATCCCCCAAGCCACCCCTTCCACAGGCTCTGTGCTGCATAAAAAATAAAAAGTGGAGAAGGTCAGTTGCCTTCCAGTAAAGAAATAGGTTGATTATAAAACAGTATGATTCCATTTTTGTTTAAAAATATGTGTGTGTGTGTGTGTGTGTGTGTGTGTGTGTCTATGCCTCAGCACAGAATGAGGCTAGAAAAACTTGCTCAAATCTATCGAAAGGGGTTATGTCTGGGAGGTGGCATTTAGGGTGATTTTTCTGTTCCCTATCTGTTGGTCTCTGTTTTCAGAGATTTCTGAAGGGAACACATATTATTTGTGTGGCAGAATGAGTGGAGTGGTGAGCAGAGAAGAAAAAAAAAAAAAAAAAAAAAGTAAGATGCCAGGCAGGACATTCCAGGAGAGAGAGGACAGGGCACGGCGTGGAGATGTGCTAAAGATTAAAACCCAGGACAGCCAGGGGCGCCTGGGTGGCTCAGTCGGTTAACCGTCCAGCTCGATTTCGGTTCAGGTCGTGATCTCAAGGTTGTGGGACTGAGCCCCACGTGGGGCTTTGTGCTGACCTTGGAGCCTCTCTCTGTCTTTGTCTCTGTCTCTCTCGCTCTGCCCCTCCCCTGCTCACACTCACTCTCTCTCAAAATAAATAAATAAATAAACTTGGAAAAAAAAAACAACCCGAGACAGCCGAATCCGGAGAAAACCATCTGATCTGAAATAGAAAGTGGCAGGTGAGGGGCCCCCACGTCCCATGAAAGGTGTCCAAGGGGCGCCCGGCCGGAGGGCCAGAAGGAGCAGGCACCTGCCTGGTTGGTTTCCAGCCTCGGACAAGAGGTCTCCCTTGGCTTGGACTTGCTCCCACACTTCTCCGCCTTTCTCTGACCTTCAGCGTCACAGACAGCATTCTCACACCCACACTTGAACCCAGTTCCCTACTTCAGAAGAGCACAGGGGCTTGATTTTAAACAGCAAGCAAAGCTCTTCACTGGCAAAAAAAGAGAGAGCAGATGTCATGGGCTCCTGGGTCACGGAGTTGCCTGTCCCCTGCGCCTCCCGGGCTCTGGGACTCGACGCGGGACCTCAGTAGGGAATACAGACTCCGTCCCAACCTGGGTCCCTTCCAGCCTTCCCCCTTTCCTGCTCCGAGACTCTTTCTCTATATGCCAGCTTCTCGCACACTTCACCTTCCGCCCTCCCGTGCCTTGGTCATGCTATTCCTCTCCTGGCAGTAACCTCCCTGGTATTTTGCCTAAAAACACTTAGTCAATTCTTAAGATCCAGCTCAAATGCCACCAACACGCCTCCTCTGCTCCCAGATCCTGGATGGCTTCCTGCTCCCGGCCCCTCTCTTCCCCCCTCCTTCACCATACTCATCAGCACTGATGGCACAACCTGTGTTAAAGCCAGCTTTCCACAATTCTGTCTCCCCACTAGCCTGGGAGCTACTCAAAAGCAAGGACAGATCTAATTCCTGTTTGTATCCCTAGCACAACACCGGGCACATCTTTAGGGCAAGATAAAGTCCCTCACTCATTATTCACTCATTCGATGAATATTTATGAAGCTCCAACTAGACGCCAGGCACTGAGATAGAGCAAGGAACTTGATAGATATGATTTCCACCTCCTTGGAGCTTAACATCTGATTGGAAACGGGAGAGGAAAATGCAACTGAAAAATTAATCAGGTAATTATTTACAGATTAGCAGGAGCGACGGAGGAGGACTATACGCAGGGCGCTGTAGGACAGTGTAACTGGGGGGACCAAGCCGCCTTTGGGGTGAGGCAAGAGATCCCCGGGATGGTGAGGCCTGCAGGACGGGGTCTACAGGCGGGCGGTGCAGGTGGCCACTGGAGGCAGGCGTTACGGCACTGAGGAGACCTGCAGGAGAGGAAGACACCAGGCCCCACTGCCCGGCTATTCGCTAGCTCATCTTGCCCTCACTCTGTATTCATCGGAGCATTCGCACACGAGAGAGGGGCTAGAAGGGGCAGGGGGGCGGGCACGAGCTTGGAGCCCTGAGGCCGGTGACAGGTTGGTGTAGGTGGGTGCTGGGTGAGGGGCAGGTGAGGGGCAGACCAGCAGGGGGAGAGCGGTGTGGGGTGGGCTCGAGACAAGTACAGGAGGGGATCGAGACCTTGACAGGGGTCCTGGGCTCCAGTCCAGGCAGGCGGGGTTGGGTGGGGGAGGTGCTTATTTGTCACCTGTGTATCTCTGGGACTAGTTCTGAGTGATGAAGGCCCCGCCACGTTGGCCACGTGCCCTGATTTCAAATATCCTAAGCTTTGGTTCACACCGAGGCCCAGCACCGCCCCCCCTTGCTGGGCCCTGTATTCTCAGTCCCAGAGGCTGGGAGGTGTGGGAGACTGGTAACTCCGTGACCCAGGAGCCCATGACATCTGCTCTCTCTTTTTTTTTTTGGCTAATGAGGAGCTTTGCTTGCTCTCTAAAGCATCTAAATCAAGGGTTAGCTTTGGGCATGCTGCCAGGTCAAGGGAATAAATTCAACTAAAGATCTGGGAAGCTGGTTAAGCGTCTGCCTCTTGATTTCGGCTCAGGGCGTGATCTTGCGGTTCAGTAGTTTGAGCCCCACGTCGCGCTCTCTGCTGACAGTGTGGAGCCTGCTTGGGACCCCCTCTCTCCCTCTCTCTCTCTCTCTCTGCCCCTCCCCTGCTCTCGCTCACTCTCTCAAAATAAATAAATAAACAAATTTAAATTCAACTAAAGATCTAAGTAAAAACTTTCAAAGAAGTCTAGGTGGGCTTCCTGCCGAGAAGAAATGGGAAATCCCACACTAGGGACTCCTGGCGGTTTTGACAAACAGGTCCGGGTGGGGAGAGTGGGGCCCAGGCCCTGGGGGCAGGGGTCACACAGGAGGAGTACAGATCTAGGGACCTTTCTTGCTGATGCTCCAAGAGTCATGGATGAATTGGCAAGTCAGATCCTAAAGAAATCAGCACGCCTCAGGATTGTTTCCCGTAAAGTTAAAAGACAACGGGGTTCATGTGACTTTTCACTTAATAACTGATTAATAAATCAGCAAAACTCTTCACCTCCTTCGTACGATAAGGAGATTGTTCGTGGAATTTTCTGTTCTGGAGCTGACTGGTGGAGGAACAGCCCGTGCCCCCTGGAGAGCATTCAGCAGTCCCCAGCCGGCCGCTACCCCTCCTCGGACACCTGTGCTGTCCAAAGCGCAGCAAAAGCAGGACTGAACTGTCCCCCCCAGCCATGAAGCATCCACCTGTCACAGGGCACGGGGAGCTGAACCATCTCGCAGCTCCAGGGAGCAGAGACGTGTTCAACCCTCCAGATGGGCGAAGGAGCTTTGCCCGTTTACATTAGCCATCTGAAAAAAAGCCAGTGTTTCTCAGGAAGGCCTGAAAAACTTATAAGATGCAATCCCTGAAGCCCCAGTAGGCTGCCCTCCAGATTTAGGCCGTAAGTAGGTTTTATTATCAAGAAAAAATTGCTGCCTCTGCTCCGCCTGTAGCCCTGCTCTCCAGAAAAATCTGTGGTTGAGCAAGGGCGTGGGGGCATCCTTGCACGTTCAAGGACTGATGTGATCTGTTTTCCACAGGTGGAGTCTGTTTTTTATTCTGCACAGGCAAACAGGCACCCGGCATGTTATTTCTTGCCCTCTGAGGTTAAGGCTGTGGGGCATACGAGAGAAACTGCTGGAAGCTGTTCCACTGCCCTGGAGGAGTCTGCAGTCTTGGGAGAAAGTTGAGCCGCGCACACAGGGGCTCATGAGAGGCCAGAGAAAAGGCAGCTGTGAAGGGTCAGGGCAGGGCTGAAGTGATGGGGTGGGGGCGACCGTGTGGGCACGTGCCTGCCCCCCACCGTCTGTGTATCTGCACCGGGTCGGGGCGCACGCCGTGGCACGGTTTCTGCTCTTTGTTATTTTTAACGAGTCATTTCTAACACTGAAGGATCGGGGGATTTCACGCAAGGGCCAGGTGTCTTGTGTGTGGCCTGGGCTTTCAAGGGCTCACCGCTCCCTGAAGCCTTACACTCAGTCTGCTTCCCTCTGTCCGGTTAGCGAGCAGGGCCCCCTAGATGCTGGAATTTGCAACCCGTGGGCATTATATTGAATAACGGCCCCCAAACGTATCTAGGGTCTCATCGCTGGAAACTGTGAGTGGCGATGCCACTGAATTAAGGATCTTGAGATAGGGAGATTCTTATATATAATCACAATAATTATGGAAGATCTTAAATATAATCACAAGTGTCCTTAAAAGAGGGAGACAGAGGGAGATTTGACTACAGAAGACAAGAAGGCAAAGGGACAATAGAAGTGGAGAGTAGAATCATGTGGCCGGAAGCCAAGGGATGCCAGCAGCCACCAGAAGACAGAAGAGGCGGGGTGCCTGGGTGGCTCGGTGGGTTAAGCCTCCGACTCTTGATTTCGGCTCGGGTCACAGTCGCACGGTTTGTGAGATCAAGCCCCGCACTGGGCTCCGCGCTTAGGATTCTCTTTCCCGCTCTCTCTGCCCCTCCCCCATGTGCACATGCTCTTTTTCTCTCTCTCAAGATAAATAAATAAACTTAAAAAAAAAAAAAGGGAAGACAGAAAAGACAAGAAACATTTCTCCCCTGGAATCTCCAGAAGGAAACAGCCGTGTTGATACCTTTGATTTTAGCCCCATGAGACTCATTTTGGGTGTCCAGCCTCCAGGTCTACAGGAGAATAAACTGCTGTTGTTTTAGCCAATAAGGTGGTGGTACGTTTGTTACAGCAGCAACAAGAAGCTAATACACCCTGTCAATTAATGAATCAACAAATGCCTTGAACGCCCAGAATACAGAGGCAGACCCTCCCGTCCAGAGCTTATAGGAGAGGACAGTAGAGCGTGATCTGAGCAGGGAGATAGGAGGGTTCCTAGGAACTCTGGGAACACCCCTGCGGAATTTCTACCCCAGGCCTGGAGACTCCAGGGGAGGCTCTTCTCCAGCTTCGTGTCCAGAGGACACGCGTGTATCCATCTTTGTGGGACAGGGGAACGCCACCACGGCTGGGGGGAATGCTGAGGCCAGGGGACAGCACGTGGGGACCAGGGGACTCCTTACCTCGCGTGTTGGATGAACTGGGTAGCTTTCTCCGCATATTTCTGCGCGAGACCACTCAGGTTCACCGGCTGCTCCACGATGTTGAGGTTTTCGTACAGAGGAAGGGCCACGTCCGTGTAACAGTCCCTCTCATGGGTCCTGTGCGCGAACCACAGACAGCATTCGTTTCCGCGACTGAAACAGCCGTGGTGTAGAACAAAATGCTTTTATGCGGCAACACACGTAAAGACAAAACACTTAATAACCTGGCCCCAGATGATTTGTCCAGTCTGCCATTTCCTCCAAGGGTAAAACCAATAAAACACCTTCTCTTCTCCGCCAACAACGTTTATGCTCCTCAGACAGGCCTGGCCACTCCGCAAAGCTCACAAAGGCTTCCGTGAGCTACAGAAATCGTTCCTCCCGTTTTGTCGGGAGAGAAACTGAGGTCCAAACAAACTAAATTACTCAAGCAGAGTCCCATAGCCAATGAATAGCCCCCATCCCTGGCTCTCTCCACTGACCTCCCTAAATGATGCCTTCCATCTATGGGGTGCTAATGCTTGGTGCTTTCCTAGGTCGGCCATCGGGACTCTGTGTGACATGACATCTAACAAAAACACAGATGGCCAGGGACAACTTAAAAGTTTCAAACCATGTTAGGAGAATTGGGAGAAGCTTTAGCCATTGGCAAAAGTGGGGGTCAAACCAGTTTTATCTCCTGAAAAAAAAAAAAAAAACAAAAAAACCCTCAGCCCTTGTTCTTAGAGATGGAGATGAACCTCGCATGCGAATGTCCCAACACATGTGGCTGAATTAGGACCCTGGCCGTGACCGTGGCAAATCACCTAAGCTTTTTTTATTTTTAAAGCCAGATTCTTTTTTTTTTTTTAATGTTTATTTATTTTTGAGAGAGATAGAGAGACACAGGTGCAAGCAGGGGAGGGGCAGAGAGAGAGGGAGACACAGAATCTGACGCAGGCTCCAGGCTCTGAGCCGTCAGCACGGAGCCCGACGTGGGGCTCGAACTCACGAACCATGAGATCACGACCTGAGCAGAAGTCAGATGCTGAACTAACTGAGCCACCCAGGCGCCTGTCGATTCTTTTTTTTTTTTTTTTTTAAGTTTATTTATTTATTTATTTATTTATTTTTTGAGAAAGAGACAGGGAGGGAGCAGGGGAGGGGCAGAGAGAGAGGGAGAGACAGAAAATCCCAAGCAGGCTCCGCCCTGTCAGTGCAGAGCCAGACGAGGGGCTCAAACTCATGAACTGGGAGATCATGACCTGAGCCGAAATCAAGAGACGGGAGCTTAGTTGACTAAGCCCCAGGCGCCCCCACCTAAGCTCTCAGAGCCCGACTCCTCACCTGCAGCGCGCCCCTGCCCTCTGAAAGGGCCAAACAAGACAACAAATGGTTAGCACTTTGCATGTTGTGCGGCATACTAGCAACTCCATAAACACCGAGGCCCTCTGCCCTGGCCGCCACGGGACCAGGAGAGAAGCCGAGAAACGTGGAGAGAGAAAGGGTACTGAGAGCCATCTCCGGGAGGAACTCTGTCCTCGTGGTGCAGATAAGCATCGGAAAGAGACGAAAATCCCTCATCACACTTTGATGCCAACCCCGCCCCCCCTTACAAAAGCTTGGGGGACAAGGTGAGACTGGGGTCAATAATCGTCAAGGGCCACAGTCTGTGAAAAAGAGGAAAAGGTTAGGACTCTACTGGGCATCCTCATGCTAACCCCATCGTTGGTGCCACGTGTTTTAGGTTTTTATGACCTTGTGGCAACTCCACCATCAGCTAAAATATCTCCCTTCCCCCCGTCTCCCACTAAGCCACCCCCCCTTTTCTTTTCTATTCGATTTAACATGGATTTAAAGGGGCCTGGCTGACATGTCATACCAAGTGTGACCACAGATGTGCCCCCCAAGCCGCAGCTGGTAAGGAGGGCAGCGACGAGACGTATCACACTTCACTTCTCCCCCTGCGACGTGCACACGAAGCCACCTGGCGTCTTGTGAAAAGGGAGGCCTGGGATGGAGGGGTGGGCGTCTGAAATTCTGCTTTTCTAACAGGCACCCGGATGACAGCCACGCTGCTGGGCCAGCGACCACCCTTCGTGCAGCAAGTAGGCTCTAAACTCAGAGGGACCCAGACGGGGAACCCGCGTCTCTACCTCTTACAGCTCCAGGGTGACCTGGGCAAGCGGGTCCTTCCCTGTACCTTCCCTGGTTTCCTTACTTGCAAGGTCAGGATAAATACCCACCGCAAGCAGTGGTCCCAGGGCTTCCAGAGCCCGTGACAATTTCTCAATAAACGGCCGTTATTATGTTAACTACTGTGTTATTCATGAGCCAGCTAAGGCTTCCCTTCCCCGCCCCCTCCAGGGGGACTACACCCTTAGGGCTTCACCTTGCTCTGGAGCCCACTCTCTGTTCCTTGGATCGGATTACCTTGACGGTCCGTCCCCGTCCCCCCGTGGACACGCTGGACAAGGAGGGTGGTTGTAGCCCGGGGTATCGGTGCAGCCCATGTCGTGGCTGTATGGGATTCCAAAGTAGTAATCAAAACCTGGAAGAGAAGCAATCGGTGAGCACCCCCACTTGGCTTCTGTGCTGTGAGCCTGCATTCTTACACCCAGGACAAAAATTTAATTTTCCATGATTTAATACTGCAGTGCTGTGGAGTATATAATTAAAAGAGGATTTGATTAATATCCCTTTGTAGTATGCAAAGAAAACTCTTTGCTGGGTTCTGGCTGTGAGACTAGATTTGCAAAACATCTTGGGATTAGAGTTAACCCAGAGTGGGAGGAAGCGGAGAGAATTATTGAACACCTACCATCCCGGTGCAGTTATGAACACACTCGGTAAGCATTTGATGAAAATCAAGTACATGCATGGTACTTCAAGGAAGAAAAGAGACTGCCCTCAAGAGACTGAAGGGGAAGCAAGATATATAGATGAAACTGTAAGAGGTTGGGATGCGGGGAATGGAGAACGAGGACAGGGTACCAGGGAAGAGATACAAGAAGCAGGAGGTGATATGAATAAACCTGGAGATAGGAAACAAGGCACCTCAGAATGCCCAAGTCGGCAGGCCTTTCCAGACTATCTGGTCCAGGGACACAAGTATATGGCAGGTGCACTCGCTTCTCAGTCCCAATGGCAGACGCCACGAATCCAAGATGGCACCACTTCCTGCCGAGCAAGATCCACTCTCAGTATCCCTCATCACAGGAACTCCAGAAATACGCACTCAAGGTGTCGACACCCTGATCTGGGTCAACCTCCTCACTTGTCAAGGAGGAAGAAAGACCAAGTGGGAAAAGTAAGTTCTGCACTAATTTTTAGTCAGTGGAAAAGCCAGGTCCACACTTCCTTCACCTGCCGTTCTTAAAAAGCACATGTAGAAGATGCCAGGTCAGCCCAACTGGAAAATGGGGCACAAGGGAAGAGAGGGGGAGGAAGGAGCACTGGAGAGGCGGAGGGAGTTGGAGAGGGTGCTCTCCCAGCGGGAGCCCGAGGCTGAAGGCTGGTGGCAGGCTGGTTCTCTGAAAGCCATTCTCCAAACGCAAAGATCTTCAGACACACATGTTCCCCCATGTCTAGGAGAAAACATTCCATGGAAATAGAGGGAGACATTGGGACAGAGGAGGGGAGAAGTCTACAAAATAGAGAACCGTGTTCAAGGAGAAAGCCATCCATTTGTTTCTCCAATAGCAGGGTAGCAGAGAAGCGCATGCCAAGTAGCGACAGGGGAGAAGCCGCGGAAGTTGACGTAATGATCAACCGCCTTGAAGAGAAAGTCCGAGGAGGACTCCCATATGAAATGGAAGAGGCAGGTCAGGGGGAGAGCAGAGGCAAAAACCACAACTTTGGAAAGCCATCGAAAATTCGGTGAATTGGACATCCAGAGAGCTTATCCGTCAGCACACTGACTTTCAGATCGTTGGCTCGGGCGGCTCGATCTTGGCCTATTCTCCAAGGCCCCGAGCGTCGGAATCTGAGGCGGTGAACGGCTGCAGGAAGAAGGCAAGAGAGAGCATCTCCTGTTTGGGTTGATGATCTGCTTCTGTGAACCCTCGGGACAATTTGTACTTGCTATGACACTGGACACATCTGGACCTCACGGGGCCAAATGTTCCCTGAGACGTGGCCACGGATGGGCTCACGATGGGAAGACCAGAGAGGGCAAACAGACACCAAAGAGGGGGGTGTCCAGGAAAGATGCTACGCCGAGAAGGGCATGACACCAAGGGGAGCCCTGGGTCCCCCAAATGCACCTAAGTGACCCTGTGAATAAAGATGTCCTAACTCGGGAGAGGTGCACCCCGGGCGCAGGATGGCTTAAATGTTAATGGAATCCTTTTACACCAAGATCTTTACTTCCTGTTTCCCAGGTAACAAATTCCCCAAAGAATTCTTACCGCGGAAGCTGGGGTGGTAAGATCCATGGTGCCCGAGATGCCATTTGCCTGTAGGAAAGGAAGAGAGAGGCTTTCAGACGAATCCCCATGGGGGCTCCCAGCGCCTTTGGGGAGCTGATCACATACTCAGTTCCCCATCAGTGCTGTCCTTTCCTGAGGACGAGCAAAGAGAGGCCGTAAATGCTGTGTGAAAGCCAAGCCTCGCTCCCTGGGACTGAGAGGGAGCCAGGATGAGTCAGGCTCTACCCAGGAAAGCACAGAGTGAAAAGGAAGACAAGCCTTTCCCAAGGGCCCAGAGAAGCCAGCAGGCTGAGCTCCTGCTCCTCTAAGAGCATTCAGTGCCCACAGCGACCCCATGTAGCCCACTGCACCTGCTCTGCCCTCCTGCGCTGGGGCCCCTGCCGAAGCTCGGAGGACAGGTGCGCGCTCCAGATAGACTTGGAGATGTCTGGTTCCCTCCTGGTTTCATCATGCTCTCTGACCAACATCAGCAGCCCGCGGAGCCTGCACAGGGACCACCTCCCCAACCCCCACCCCGGCCTGCTGCTGCCCCAGTGTAGAGACCCTCACCTGGACAGCAAAGGAGGAAGTTAAAATTCACGGCTGCGCCTCGCTCTGTAAATGCGTTTCTTTGCGGAGAATGACTGGGTGATGTGCGGCAAAAACTCTGACCACGTTTGAGCTTTCTGACCTGCTAATTCCGCTTTGAGAAGCAGGGATCCCAGGGAAATCAGCCACGAGGCAAGGGGCAGAGAACGCGGTACACGGATCTTAACAGCGGCAGCACTGAATGATGCCCAAGGGAAAGAAAGAAACAGGCAACCGCAGGACTGTGGCTGAAGCAAGTTACTTTGCAAGGCCTCGATGAAATACTACCAAACTCTCTTTTAGAGACAAATGCATGTAGCAAAAGGTAATAACCAGGGAATCTAGGTAAAGGGTACAGGGGTGTCTATTATTCCCTTTTTGCAACTGCTCTGTGGGTTTGAAAAAAAAAAATGTAACATAAGACAGAGGGGAAATGGGTTAAGCACTCATGTGGAAGGCTTGGATTAAGCATCACGTGGAAATCCAAAATTATATTAAAATGTTTAAGCTGTTTCTAAGATTATTAAAATTCTAATCAATAGATACAATGTATTAGACAGAACTATAAAATAAGGGGCACCTTATAAAATAAGGTGGCTCAGTCGGTTAAGCATCCGACTTTGGCTCCCGTCATGATCTCGCCGTTTGTGAGTTCGAGCCCCGCATCGGGCTCTGTGCTGACAGCTCAGAGCCTGGAGCCTGCTTCACATTCTGTGTCTCCCTCTCTCTTTCTGCCCTTCCCCTGCTCATGCTCTGTCTCTCTCTCTCTCTCTCCCTCAAAAATAAGCACTAAGAAAAATTAAAAAATAAATAAGTAAAATGTTTAAGCTATTTCTAAGATCATTAAAATTCTAATAAATAGGTAAAATTGTATTACACAGATATAAAACAAGGGGCCCCTGGGTGGTGGCTCAGTCGGTTAAGAGTCCAACTTCAGTTCAGGTCATGATCTTGTGGTTCGTGGGTTCAAGCCCCGCATTGGGCTCACAATGAGGAGCCTGCTTGGTACTCTCTCTCTCTCTCTCTCAAAATAAATAAATACAACTTTAAAAAATGTTAAAAGAAGAAATATATGAGGAAGGGGTTTAAAGGAGGACCTAGTGGTATGTATACAAGACCCTAAACCAAGGTTAGAAGCAAAGTGTGGGTGGTGCCCACGGTCTTGAGATCGCTTCGGTGGGTTTTTTGTTTTTCCCACAAGCATCCTTACAGGGAACTCATAATCACAACACAACGTGGCCGAATATCCAGCCTCTAAGATGCAAAAGGTAGACCGGATGGGGAAGGGAGAGTTAATGTGCAATCAGTGGCTCACTGGGAGTTCAAGGGCATGAAGAGGGAAGGGCAAGCCACAGCAAACCCAGCTCAGGTAGAGCCCAGCCGAGTCCCAGGGGCCAAACCCTTCCAGGCTGTGACCACGACAGGGATGCGTGTGATGGGGCCAATAAGGATACTCAGCCCCTCGTGGGAGCTTCAGGGTAATTATACCTCCGGGGTACGGGCAGGAAGGGATGGAAAAGGAGAGATCTTAGTTTGTAGCTCCTCCCCCTGGGGCTCGCCCGCCTGGGCCAATGAATGAATGCCACGCTCCAGTCTGACCTTCTGTAAAAGTATGTGGGGCTCCTCGATCCAGAGGAGAAGGTGGGGCCGACACCAGAAACCGGAGCCTCCTACAGGTTAACACGGGCGCTCCAGGCACCAAGAACACCCCCACAGGGACCCTCGCCGCCATCCTGTTTGTTGGAAACCCTCCCTTGCCACGTCGTGTAAGAAGGGAGGCAGGAATCCCAGTGGACCCAGCTCTTGGAAAGTCAGAACAACAAGCACAGGCAGCCTAAGGGTGCTGTTGGGACTGCTGCGTTGCCTTGGCCTCTGGAGGGAAGGCCAGCGGTGCAGCAAAGCATCAGAGCGAGGCTGGGCAGAGACACCTGTCTAGATCCTCCCGCCACACAGTGGGCGACACTGAACAGGTCTCTCCACCCGTCTGAAAGTCAACCTTCTAACATACATCCTGGGGGAAATTATCATCTCACAAGGGATCTCCTGATGCAAAGAAAAACTTAGCTCACTGCCTGGCGTGTAGCACATGTTGAGTAAGAGGTGCCTCCAGAAATTTAAGAAGAAAGGAAGCCACTGGACGGCGTGGCAGATGCCGCTGTTTGCCTACCTTACACCCATGCCCCCACTTGTCCTGCTAACAGAACTTCGGTTTTGTTCAGGGGATCGGAGACCCGTGCCCAAATCCAAGTCGATCATTGTAATCCTAACCCCAGTTTTCCCAGCCTTCCCTGCGGCAAGGTGTGGCCATAGAAATCCACCGAGAAGATTTAAGTGCGTTTCTGCCCGGAGGGAGGGGGAGTGTCTGAGAACAGATGTGCTCTCTCAGGAGAAGTGAATACAGGAGGCCACGGGAGGCTGGCACCTCCTCCTGTCTGTTTCTCCTTCCTTGAGGCCAAATTATGGTGAATGGTACTAAGCAGCTTTGTTGCAACCAAGAGGCAACAAGCGGGAGGACGAAAAGCAGAAAAAACAGAAATGGTTTCCTTGAGCCGCCCAGCCAATGAAAGCAATCACTCACCTCTAAGCTTGTTACAATGGGAGGAAAACCACTCCATTGATGGTTTTAGTTCCCTGTTAGGTCTCTTCAGTTACTTATAGCTGAGAGCCTTCCTAACATTGACAGCAGGAAATCAACAAAAAGCAGACATGAACAGAAGAGGGTGGTGGCACGTTGGGGCTACCCAAACACAAAGCGGGCACCCCATAAGTGCTATGGGAGGTGGGGGTCCCGGCTGCGGAGCTCCAGGGTTACCTATCATCCCAGTGACATAGCCAGCTTGCCGCAGCACCTCAGCCAAGGTGGTCTCATTGAGCGGAAGACCCCCCACGGAAGTGACCGCAAAGTTGTGCGTGACTCCATTGCGAAGGCCGAGCCGTCCGGTGAGCAGGGAGGCCCTGGAGGGGGAGCAGGTGGAGGCAGCTGCATGGAAATCCACAAACCTGCACAGAAAGAAAGGTGATGGGGTCCCTCTATCCCCAGAAAGCCAAACCGAGAGAAACTCGATTCCCACCCAGTCCCCAGGATCCCAGGGCTGGGAAAAGCTCCAAGACCAGCTGAGGAAAATGAAGCTCAGAAGGGTCGTGCAACTAATTCAAGGTCACACAGCTAATTCAAATTGTCTTCATCCAGAATATTTAGTGGATCCTGTTGATCCTGTTGATCCCACGTTTTGCATTCATCCAGTCACTAAAATTTGTATCTCTAAAATCAATACCCGTGGACATTCCAAGGTGCTCCAAAACTTTGTGTTTTGCAACACGCACATCCCTAGCTGAGGCTGAAGAGGGCGGCCTCCTTGGTTTGGCTCTCGTACCGCAAGCGAGTGCCGTCCTTTCCACCGTCCATTGAGTGCTACAGTTTTTGCATTTCTTTGCTTTCTGTTGGTGATTTTGCTGTGTCAAATGGTCCCCAAGAGTAAGACTGAGGGGCTGCCTACCTCTTCCAAGTGCAAAAAGGCTGTGATGTGCCTCATGGAGCAAATACAAGTGTTAGAACAAGCTTCATTCAGGAACGAGTTACGGTGCGGTCTGCCATGAGCTCCGTGTTAACGAATCAAAAACCACAGTACACAAGACGTCTTTAAACAGAAACACACAAGGACAAAAGAAGGTTCTGTCGTGATCTGTTGGCAAAAATGTAACCAGAGGCTCACAGGAGTCTAACTCTGCAGATCCCCTAGAAGCAATGGTTCGGTATTCCGCGATCCAGCGTTCACGGTGACTTTATAGAGTAACTATTGCCAATGACAAGAATCGGCTGTGTCTACTACACATTACTGGATGCCCAGCCTTTTTTTTTTAGACACTGTGGAGAAATAGAAAAGAAGTCTAGCCATTTTCTTGCCCTCAAGGAACGTGATTACACTTAATGTCGCAACTGGCCACGTGGGTCTCCCGATGGGATTATGTGACGTTGATATCATCAAGGATTCTTATCAAGAGCATTGAACCTGAATCTCATCATGCCTCTGGACCTAATTTCCAGGTTACAGGAAATACAGCTGACAGAACAGATTAACTGACACCACAAGGAAATAATCTTAACAAACCATCTGACAACATTCTACGACATTCCACCACAACTGGGGTAGTTCTTCAAAAAGTCAATAGCCGAGCAAAAAGTGGCATAGTGGGGGATATTCTACACTAAAGGACACTAAAGAGACAACCCAAATGTAGTACGTGACCCTTGGCCGGATTCCAGTTCAAACGTGCCAAGAGCACATTTGGGGGCTAATGAGAGAAACTTGATAGGAGCTGCCTGTAAGATGCCATGTTGGGGGGGGGGGACCGTTGTCCATTTTCTGGATTACAGCCACGTAGAGGAATGTTTTTGTTCTTTTTTTTCTTCCGGTTGTATTGGCATATAACATTGTATTCACTGAAGGCGTACGACATAACGATTTGACGCATGTATTTACTGGGAAACGATACCCACAATAAGTTTGGTGAACAGACCTCGCGTCACACATAGCTACCCTTTGTGTGTGTGTGTGATGAGAATTTTTAAGATCTGCTCTCTTGTCAACTTTCAAACGCACAAGACGGTGTTGTTAATTATAGTCACCGTGCTGTGAGTTCCGTGCCTTAGAGCTTACTTATCTCGTGACTGGAAGTTTGCACCTTTGGACCCCTTCACCCATTTCCCCCACCCCTACCCCTGGCAACCACCACTCTGTTATCTGCATCTAGAGATTCTTTTTTTTTTTTTTTTTTTAGATTTCACATATAATTGAGATCATATAATATTTGTCTTTGTCTCACTCCTTTTACCTAGTATGATGTCTACAAGGTCCAACCCACGTTGTCAAAATGGCAGATTTCCTTCTTTTACAGCTAAATAATCTTCCATTGTCTACTACATAATAAAAAAATAGACATTTTGATTACATTTAGGGGCGCCTGGGTGGCGCAGTCGGTTAAGCGTCCGACTTCAGCCAGGTCACGATCTCGCGGTCCGTGAGTTCGAGCCCCGCGTCAGGCTCTGGGCTGATGGCTCGGAGCCTGGACCCTGTTTCCGATTCTGTGTCTCCCTCTCTCTCTGCCCCTCCCCCGTTCATGCTCTGTCTCTCTCTGTCCCAAAAATAAATAAACGTTGAAAAAATATATATATTTTTTTACTACATTCGGAAAGATTTTAGGGGCCCACTTGGTTAAGCTCAGTTGGTTAAGCATCAGACTCTTGATTTTGGCTCCTGTCATAATCTCACAGTTCATGAGATCAAACCCCACGTCGGGGCTCTGTGCTGACAGTGAGGGGCCTGCTTGGTATTCTTTCTCTCTCCCTATGTCTCTGCCCCTCCCTGACTCACATAAGCACGCATGCACGCGTGCATATCCTCTCTCAAAATAAATAAACTTAAAAAAAAAGAAAGTTTTTGTTACATTAAGAATGCTGGTATTCTTTTTTTTTGAGAGAGAGAGAGAGAGAGAGAGAGAGAGACAGAGCATGAGTGGGGGAGGGGCAGAGAGAGAGGCAGACACAGAATCCGAAGCAGGCTCCAGGCTCTGAGCCATCAGCACAGAGCCCCACGTGGGGCTCGAACTCATGGACCATGAGATCCTGACCTGGACCAAAGTCAGACGCTTAACCGACTGAGCCACCCAGGCGCCCCAAGAATGTTTTTATTCTTGAGAGATGTATGCTATAGTGTTTATAATAAAAGAACATAATATCTACACCCTTAGAATGACTCAAAAAAAAACCCACCTTCTTTATAGACAGAGCGAGTACAAATAAAAATGGCAAAATGCTAATAACAATTGAGTATACTGTCCTTTTCATTTTCCTTTATATTGGAGATTTTTATTATTAAAACTTAATATTAATATTTAACATTAAAAGTTTCAAAAGGATGACAATCTGGAGTCTAGAATGAGCAGAGCTGTGACAGGATGGGTGGCCAGGCTGGCCGGGAGGGCAGGGAGGACAGGTGGCTTAAAGGTCAGGTAAGCACCTCAGGACCATGTGCATCCAGGCTGCTGGGAGCCCGGCGGGCGAGCTCAGCCATGCCGGGCAGAGCGAAGCCCAAGGTCCTGGGGTGGATAAGGGACTGGCGCACAGGCGCCAGGTCAGCAGAGCAAAGCCGGGCTCAGCGCCTCTCTCCTCCTCTCCACATGTGACCCATCCTCACCTAGGGGCCGGTGGGAGGGGGGTGGGGGGCCTTTAAAAGTGCTCCTCTGACCACTGCTTAATACTCTAAAACGATTGCCTGGTGCGCCCTGAAAGCGCGCTCCCTCGCAGTCCGCCTTTCAGGCCTCTCCTTCCCTGCCTCCCTCAGGCGCCAGCACAGGGGGCTTCTGGGTCTTTTTTAGGATTTGCAGATTGCCAGCTCCTTCCCAAGGTCGGCCTGCACCTGGCACGCTCACCCAGACCTTTGCATGGCCCATCCTCCCCGTTCAGTTTTCCCGCAAGGGGGCCTCCGCTGCCCTCTCATCAGGCACCCTGAGTGCATAGTTGGTAACACTGATCCCAACCCGAATTACCTGGTTTATTTTTATGTCCTTTCTTTCTGGGCCAACTTCCCTCCATGCAAGCTCCCTGGGAGGAAGGCTTTGCCTGTCGCTCACCGCTTATCTCGGGCTCCTAAAACTGGGCTCTACAAATACAGGGTGGAGGGGAGGAGGGAAGACGGGGAGGGGGGAGGAGAGGGGAAGAGAAGAGTCTTTCCTTCCCAACAACTTCATTGAAAATGTAACCCAACCTCGGGGCCCCTGGGTGGCTCAGTCGGTTGAGCACCGACTTCGGCTCAGGTCATGATCTCACGGCCCATGAGTTTGAGCCCCGCGTCGGGCTCTGGGCTACAGCTCGGAGCCTGGAGCCCGCTCCCGATTCTGTGTCTCCTTCTCTCTCTGCCCCTCTCCCACTCAGGCTCTGTTTCTCTCTCAAAAATGAATATATGTTAAAAAAAATTTTTTTTTTAATAGAAAATGTAACCAAACCTCAAAATAACCATTACTAGGAAGTGAGGGGTGGGGATGTCACCAAAAGTGGCACCTTCCCAATAGTTTTAAAGATAACATGCTGACGTGGAGTTTGCTCATCGAAGTGTCACAAAGAGATGTGACATCGGGGACCCATGTGAAAGCAGGGGATGAGGTCACAGAGAGCAGCCACGTTTAAACACTCCTCCCCCACACTCCAGAGTCTGGGTCACCACCTGCCACCTGCACTATAGCCTCAGGTCTCCGCCATAACCCCAGACCTGGACGGCGGTGGTCCCCAAACCCAGTGACAGCAGCTCTAGACCAGGACCGGCCATTTGCCCAGGCAGTCCTCCTGCCCGGGGCAGTACTTGCTCAGGGGCTTAGACCAGCCTGGGGACAGTTCCTTGTTTTCTGTGCCCCCGCAGAGGCCAGCCTGGGGCAAGAAAATGGGGAAATGCGTACAAATCCCTGCCTCTCACTCAGATCCAGCAATTCGGTCAGAAGACTTGGGACAGAGAGGCTTAAAACAGTGTTTAAAAGGGACTCCACCTGGGGCGCCTGGGTGGCTCAGTCAGTTTAGCGGCTAAGAGTCATGACTTCAGGTCATGATCTCAAGGTTTGTGCCTTTGAGCCCCGCATCAGGCTCTCTGCTGTCAACGCGGAGCCTGCTTGGATCCTCTGTCCCCCTCTCTCTCTGCCCCTCCCTGCTTGCGTGCCCTGTCTCTTAAAAATAATTAAAACATTTAAAAATAAATAAATAAAGGGACTCCACCTGCAGCCTCTCTCCCCCCTACAAGGACCAACTGTACTAAAGAGAAAGCCCTTATAAGTCTATAATGTTTTCACGTCCCTCGTCCCTCAGAGACGCCCTCCGGAGCGACCCCCCAGCCTGGGTACAGCCAGCAGGGCCCTGAACACCCTGCCCTTCGCCATGACCTTGGCATTTGCAGAGGTGCTGGCCCTAAAGAGCAGTGAGGTCTGCAACCCCCCCCAGCAACACGGTGGTTTCCTCTTTTCTTGTTTCTTTCCTTTTTTCTCCGTCTTTTAAAAAAATGTTACACTCAAGCCTAGGGGCGTCTGGTGGTTCCCTAGGTTAAGTGTCCGACTCTTAGTTTGGGCTCAGGTCGGGATCTCACAGTTCATGGGATTGAGCCCTGACTCAGCCTCTCTGCTGTCAGCGTGGAGTCGGCTTTGGATCCTCTAGTCTCCTTCCTCTGCCCCTCCTCTGCTTGTTCTCTCTCTCTTTCTCAAAAATAAATAAACATCGGGGAGCCTGGCTGGCTCGGTGGGTTAAGCGTCCAACTTCAACTCAGGTCATGATCTCTTGGTTTGTGAGTTTGAGCACCGCATCGGGCTCTGTGCTGACAGCTCAGAGCCTGGAGCCCGCTTCGGATTCTGTGTCTCCCTCTCTCTCTGCCCCTCCCCCGTTCATGCTCTGTCTCTCTCTGTCTCAAAAATAAATAAAACATTAAAAAAAAAAATTTAAAGGTACTAATTGTCACTGAATTGTTTGCTTTAAAATGGTTCATTTTAGGTCATGTGAATTTCACTTCAATAAAAAAAAAAAAAAAAAAAAAAAAAAAAAAACCCAGATCTTACAGACTAAGAGGAAAACGCCTGAAGAGAATGTCTCAGGTAGGAGAAAAGGCCTGTTAAGCTGGGTGTCAGATCTGTAGTTCTTCAGATGAGAAAATACTCATTTGACGTTTTATTTATTTTTGAGAGAGAGAGAAAGAGAGAGAGAGAGATAGTGGGGGAGGGGCAGAGAGAGAGGCAGACACAGAATCCGAAGGAGGCTCCAGGCTCCGAGCCGTCAGCACAGAGCCCGACGCGGGGCTCGAACCCACAGACCGCAAGATCATGACCTGAGCCGAAGTCGGCCGCTTAACCGACTGGGCCACCCAGGCTCCCGGAGAAAATACTCATTCAAAACCAAGGTGGTGATCTATCATTTCTTTCCTTTTATTCCCAAGATACCAGCAAGCAGCAAGCCGGGGCAGCTCTGATGGGTGCGA
The DNA here is from genome assembly GCF_018350175.1 of Felis catus. NCBI lineage: Eukaryota > Metazoa > Chordata > Mammalia > Carnivora > Felidae > Felis > Felis catus. The sequence goes on along the minus strand of NC_058381.1, from coordinate 49,862,389 downwards.
AGGAAGCAAAGGTACAGTCTCTGTCCTCGATGACCTTACAGTTTACTTTCTGAACCAAAGCCTTATGAGGTCATTTCTACTTCACTAGGGATGGTCATAAGCACGTACTTAGCGCTGTGGACATGGCCCTTTACGTGTGTTAACTTGTCTAACACAGCAGCCTGTAGGATGTGTATTGTAAGGACTCCCGTTACAGATGGGGAAACTGAGGCAGTGGGACACGGGAGAGACACAGCGTGTCCCCAGGCACTCTGCTCCACCCCTGCCCTCAGCCTTACACCACGAAGCCAGGTATCCAAGGGCGGTCTTCCAACTCACGCCCGTCCAACTCCAAATCCCATGCGTGTGCCATTTAACCGCACTGTCCCCGCTAGGAACTCCAGACTTGCCTGCAAAGCCAAAGGGAAGGGGCCGGGAGACACCCACTCCACAGTGGGCGGAGGAGACGGAGTGAGCTTTTTACACAGAAAGGAAACGTGCCCGGTCCCCCCAGGCCCAGGGTGAGGGAGGCAGCACGGGGTGTTGGCACAAGAAGAGGCTTTGAGGCTTCGTCATCCAAAGACTGGCACGGCTCAAGTAGGCATGTGCGCACAGGCATACTCGTGTCGAAATGCAGCTGAGAAAATTGCTAATGGGGCCTCAAAGGAGCTTCTGGAGAAACGATGACAAAACCCTGATATGATCGATCGTTTCGGGTTTGGCCCGGGAGTTTCCAGTCCTGATAACCTTCCAGAGAAACACCAGGCACCTGAACGTCTGGTCTCACCCGAGTCCTGCCTGGAAACGGGAGGCCGCGTGCGACAGCCATGGTTCCGGGAACTGGTGCTTCTGGAAAGAAGAGTTCTCCACTGGGTTTCCCCCGCTCCAGACACCCTTGGCCCACGCCAGCTGGTTCCCACAGCCTCCGCCCCACAGAGTTCACCCTGGAGATGGGGTAATTCCCTAACGCCGTGTTTCAAGGGTTTCAAGGGAACAAGTGGCACAGAAGAGACATTACGAGGGAGCCGTGAGAGCCCGAAGAGGTGCAGGCCCAGCCCTGCAGCTGCTCTGGGGAGCAGGCTGCGGGCTGCCTTCACCCGACGGAACGAGGGCACGGAAGGTCTGTGCCCCAACACGCACGGCCAGCTCCACGGCGAGGCGGCTGTCTGTCTCGGGGAGCCCAGGAGGAAGCATGTGCAACTCCCCTGTGTGCGCGTCTCCGGGACTCCTCCGAAGCATCCCCACCTGCCAGACGTCCTGGGGCCACAAAAGAAGACGAGGGAGCCCTTGTTGGAAATGGACTAAGCATTTCAAGACGGCAACGAGACAGCTTTAAACCAAGCGAGGGGCCCTCCGAAAGCACGGAGCCCGGTGTGGCTGCACGGGTCACCCGCCCACACGGCTGGCCCCGCCCAGCAGCGTCGGTTCTGTCTCGAACCCCAGTCCCCTCTCCGGCCACTGGGCTTCCCAGAGCAAGAAGAGAAAGGCCCACTGGCCTCGGGCCCCAGACGTCGCTCCCACGTACCACGAGGTGGTTTCTCTGCCAGTCTCTGCAAATTTATCCGGTTCTGATCCAGATTCATCCCTGCACACCCGCTCTCGCCTTCCAGTGTCCCCTATCTCAGTGAACAGCACTGCCTCCCACTCAGTCACTTAGTCCAAACGCCTCACCCTGATTCCTGTCTTCCCCTCCCCCTCCACAGCCAAAGTACTAGCACATTCTTGAAAAGACCCTTCTTCCAACCATACCCAGAATCTACCCATTTCTCTCCAACTACCGGCTAACATCCGAGTCCAAGCTAGTATCATGCTGCCCAGACCACTACATGGTCTGTATTGTCTTCCCCAGGGCCACCATGTTGTATAACCCCGGGGGGTGCCATTCACACTGCTGTCCGGAGTTGAGCAGTGCACAATCTGTCCAACTGTATGTGGGAACCCTGTTCCCCGCTTCCCTTCCTGCCCTCAATTCTCCCTCCCCGCCCCTTTCCCAAGGGGCAGCTGAAGTAATCTCGAAACCTGTTTATCGACTAACATTAATTCCTGGCTGGAAACCCTCTCGCGGGCTCTCATCGCAGTCTAAGTAGATCCAAAGTCATTTTCGTGGTCTGCAGGCCCTCCGTCAGAGCTGCCCAGCCTGGAGCTGGAGCACACAGGAAGGGCCAAACGGGCCCCAGTTTTCCAAGATCGGGTTCCTCTCGGCCCCGGGGGCAGCCCGGTGGGGCCCCGGGGCAACTGGAGGCCCCGGGGCAGTCTTACCCCAGCTGTGTGCGCCAGTCCAGGGAAAGCACTCCCCCGAGAGCACATGGAGACAGTCCTTGGGCAAGGGTGCCAGGATTGTCACCTCTAACTGCCCAGGGGCCTCGCTGGAGTTCCACTAACCACAGCAGAGCTTGCTGGGGGAGAGGGAGGAACCCACAGTCCTTTCCAGCAAGTAGCTCACACTTTAGAGTGTCAAGACATGTGGGTAAGAAGACAAAATAAGACGGGCCCCATCTGAGAAGTACAAAGAAAAGTGCTGTGGGAGGCAGAGGGAGAGTGATAGGAAGGGTTTGTTTGGACAAACGAAGCTGGGCTCAATCCCAGCCGCCCCCCCCACCGCTCTGGTGTGAGACAAGACAGGTAACGGCATCTAGGCCTCAGTATCTTCCTCTGCAACACGGGCCTAACACACTTACTTCCCCAGCTCATTTGAGGGATTCGGTGGGACGATGTGCACAAACCCCCTAGCAGAGCTCCAGGTGGAGAGTAGGTTTCTACAAACGTGTGGTAGTCAAGGTAATTCGTGTCCTCGTTCGCTAAATGGGGAGGCAGAGGGCGCCCCAGGCAGGTAGGATAGCACGGAAGCTGGGAACCCACGGGCGGGATTCCAGGCCGCTTGGCTGCTGTTGCCACCATGCAGGCATCAGGTTCACTGCCACAGGTTATGGCACACGTCACCTCGGCCTCAATGGGCACAGAACCAAGCTCAGAGTCCTTTCTCCGAGACCTCACGTCTGCCTCCCTCCCAGTAAACCCGGCTGGAAACTGAGGCATCGCCTTCCAGTCTGTCTCCCACCTCCCCCTCTTTCAGCAGCTCCCATTCCAAACGGTGCCACCCAAGGTCAATATGGCTGTCGTCCCTCGTCCGAACCACTTCGGTGACCTTCCAAGATGCCAGGCTTGCTCTCTGCAGCCCATAATAACATGTCAGTGGGTCATGCTGTCCCCGGACCCCAAGTCTTCAGTGACTTCCTTCTGTGTGGCCACCATAACCCCGCACGCTCTGGCTCAACCCACTTCTTCAGGCTTCTGACTCATCGCTGCCCGATGTGGGTTGAATCGTGTCCCCCAAAAAGGCACGTTGAAGTTCTAACCCCCGAGCCCCAGAACGTGACCTCATTGGATGGTTACACTGAGGATGTAGTCAGTTAAGGTGAGATCGTGCTGGATTAGGGTGAATCCTTAACCTCACGTAACTGGTATCCTTATAAGAGGGGGAGAGAGGGGCGCCTGGGTGGCTCAGTCGGTTGAGCGTCCGACTTCGGCTCAGGTCGTGATCTCACAGTTGGTGAGTTCGAGCCCTGCTTCGGGCTCTGTACTGATGGCTCAGAGCCTGGAGCCTGCTTCGGATTCTGTGTCTCCCTCTCTCTCTCTCTCTGCTCCTTCCCCGCTCACACTCTGTCTCTCTCTCAACAATAAAGATTTAAAAAAAAAAATTAAAAAGAAGGGGAGAGAGACCAAGAGGAAAACGCCACGTGAAGACACAGCCACACAGAGGGAAGGTGGTCACGTGATGACAAAGGCAAGGGTTGGAGTTCTTGCTACAAGCTGAGGAAAGCCTGGGGCTCCCAGAAGCTGGAAGAGGCGAGGAAGGAAATCATCCTAGAACCTGAGTGGGGGGGGGGGGAGGCATGGCTCTGTCGGCACCTTCATGCTTCCCTCCCGGCCTCCGGAACTGTGAGAGAATACATTCCTGTTGTTTTATTTTTTAATTTAATTTTCTTTAAAAAAAAATTTTTTTTAACGTTTATTTATTTTTGAGACAGAGAGAAACAGAGCATGAACAGGGGAGGGGCAGAGAGAGAGAGGGAGACACAGAATCCCAAACAGGCTCCAGGATCTGAGCCGTCAACACAGAGCCCGACGCGGGGCTCGAACTCACGGACTGCGAGATCATGACCTGAGCCGAAGTCGGATGCTCAACCGACTGAGCCACCCAGGCGCCCCTTTAATTTAATTTTCTAAATGTCTATTCATTTTTTGCGAGAGGGAGGGAGGGCGTGGTTGGGGGAGGGGCAAAGACAGAGGGGGGCACAGAGGATCCGAAACAGGCTCTGTGGCGACAGCAGTGAGTCCTGGGTGGGGCTCGAACTCCCGAACCGTGAGATCATGACCTGAGCCGAAGTTGGACACTGAACCGACTGAGCCACCCAGGCGCCCCAAATTCCTGTTGTTTTAAGCCGTCCGGTTTGTCGCACTTGGTTATGGCCACGCCAGGACGTGAATACATCACCCCACGAAGCCCCGAGACGTCTGGCATCCCTCCCCGCCTCACGTCCCACACGCACCTCTCCAACCCAGCACCTCGACTTCCTGCGCCTCGGCCCGGAGAGCCTGCCCCGTCCTCTTGCCCGTCCACATGCCCACCTATCCTCCGCGAGCCGGCGCTGGCACCATTTTGCCTCCCCCACCCCACCCCCGGGAGGATGAGCCTAGACTTTGACTTCCGGAGCCCGTGAAACTTCCTTGCGGCCTTTTCGTGTCTGAACGTAGACGTTCGTCTAACAGCGTCTGTGCCCCACACCCCACCCACCCCACCATGGGCACAAGACCCTGCCGTGGGCTAAGCAGGGTAACACCACCTCTCGTCCCTCATCCTCGAGGACCATGACCCAGGCAGGGCTAGTCAGAATCCAACCTGGAACTTTCTGAACCAGACAGTAAGGAATAGCTCTCTCGTTCCCTTTGAACCTCAAACCATGAGAACGGAGGCAAGAGCCACATCTCCCATCATATGGAGGAGCCCGGAAGAATCTACCCGTTGGCTCAGAAGCCCAGCACAAGACAGAATCTCTGTAGAGGTTAAGTTGATAAGCGAAAGCTACGCCCCTTATGTGCGTGGGCCGGCTGAGCAGTGTTGCTGCCTCTTATGACCAGAGAGTCCTGGCTATCACAGTGTGGGTGTAATAGGATAGGAGCCCAGAATATTCCAGTGAGCAACATGAAGCCCTGCCCTCCAGTTGCCCAAAGTTCAGGAAGGGAGGTGGATAATCCCAGCGTGCGAGAGAGCTCTGTGAACACTAGGCACAGGGTGTTCCGAAAGCACACAAGGAGGGCGTACACGTGTGCCGGTGAAGCGAGTGCGTCTCAAAAGAAGCCACGTGTGTGCTGAGGCTTAAAGTATAAATAGGCGTTAACTTTGTTTACGTGTGTCTTATCGTAATAAAAACAGCTGCTGTTTATCAAGCGACTGCCACCCTAATCATATTACGGATATTAGTTCAAATCACTAGGATTCCCCGTTTTACAGATAAGGGAGGTGAGGCAGAGAGAGTTTAAGTTGCTTCCCAAGACCATACGGCTGGCATTGAGGGGGGATGCACCGTGCCCAGTCCAATCACCGTGCCGTACGGAAGACTGTAGACCCCTATATTTGGGAAATGACAGAGCTAGAACTTCAACCCGGGCCTGCCCACCCCAAATCCCATGCTCTTTCAAGTCCCTTTCCATCTGAGAGAAGGCTGGCTGGAGCTGGGCCAATCCAGAGGTTGGTAAGGTAAACGCAGAGGGAATTACCTTTGGCTAGGTGACTAGTCTTGGGCTACAGAGGTCCCGGGACTCAGCCCTGGTGGTGCCAGCCCCAGGAGCCTGACTCACACCCATGCAAACTACGTGAGCCTAAGAGAGACATCAGAATGCCTGTCTCCCAACTGACTGCCAGGGGTCAGCTCAGGAACCAAAGCGTCAGCGTGGTCAACAAGCTTTCTTCTTGGGCATGAATTACAGGGGAAATCAGAATGCAAAGCTTGTCTTGATGAGTGTGGAGTTAATTAATGCTAAGAGAATTCCAATGGACCATGGAAAAAATCCTTCAGACTGAGCTTTGTCGGTGGGTCTGGGAGGCAAGGGGGCTTTGTTGCCCACCATCGTCTTCTTCCCTGGTGCTATGGACTGAACGTTTGTGTTGAGGCTCCAACCTCTAAGAGGGTGGTATTGGCAAGTCAGGGCTTTGGGAGGTAACTGGGTTTAGATGAGATCTGGAGGGTAGAGCTTCTATGATAGGATCAGTGTCTTCATAAAGATGAGGAAGACCCCAGAGGGCTCCCTCCCCTCCATGTGAGACACAGTGAGAAGGTGGCCATCTGCCAGCCAGGAAGAGGGTCCTCGGCAGAGCCCGACCACGCTGGCTACCTGATCTCGGAATTCACGGCCTCCAGGACCGTGAAAAATAATTCCTACTGTTTAAGCCACCCAGTCCATTACATTTGTTACACAGCCTCACTGACCAGTACACGTGGGCAGAGCCGGAAACACATCGTCTAAACGCTGTCCCTGCCCGCCTGTCCTTAACAGCTGTCCTGGGGATGGTGTCTCCTCGAGCATGCAACACCACCCTCGCGGGAACGGCTGTCGCGCGTTTCTACGGCAAACAGAACTTCGAGTCCACCCCTCCCCCAGACCGTAGGTTCCGTGAGGACAGGGTCAGAGCTGCAAGACCGGCCCCAAGCGGGGTGCCTTGGAGGCGTGGAGCCACTCCAGCAACATCTGGTGAGTGAGCAGACAAAACTGGAAGAGGTCACCTGGCTGGAAAAAAATGCATTCATCCAGTTTTCACAAAATCCCTTAAGCTGATGCTCGTTAGGGATCGATTCTTTCCTCGAAGCTCAACTCTCAGAAACAATCTTATCTCCTCTCTTTCCAAGTCTTTAGAGCCCTGACCGTACCCTCGCCTCCTAAAAGAGCCAACAACATCCCTGGCGGCCCAGGGAACTGACCTGCACGTCACTTTCCCCTCTGCCAGCCTCTGTCTCCACGTGGCGGAGACCAATTAATAAGCGATAAAATGGTCTTGCTATTTGGAAAGCCTCTTTTGTTTTTCCCCAAATCTATCTGGGCAGGCTCAGGCCAGTTCACCAACAGGGGTCCTCATTAAAGTCTGAAAATACATTGTAAAGGAAAGCTGGAAATACAAAGCCAGACATTACAGCAGCCTGTTAACGGGAAAATCAACGCAAATTAAGACACAGCCAGACAGAAGCCAAAGCAACTTGCCATTGCATAAATTACGCGTATTAGAATCAGAAAACGTTAGGGCTGGAAACACGGCCACGAAAGCCCTGGAGAGACAGAACATGGCGAAGTTAAGCGTGTCCAGCCTTCATCTGTGAGGAATTTAAGATAGACGATGACGCCTTCTGCACTAACTCTCTAAATGGCTCTGTACCTGGAATAAAGGCTATCTTTGCTCCATTCATAATTTAAAGTCTTGGAGGCAGAAATAGGTTTTAAAAATTATTTGTCGTGGCCTTTGTGTGTAGAGGGATGGGGCGGGAGGTGGAACCCAGAAAAACACCAGCGCAGCTCGACCTCCATGTGACCTTCTGTTAAATGGGAAGAGTGACCAGTCAGCGCTCAGAAAGTCATTGGGGGGGTCACTGGGGTAATGGATATGCAGGCCCTTTGTAAACTATGAGCAAATGTGGCAGCAAAGAGTAAACTTGGTGTGTTTTGTTTACTTTTCCATCCTTCTATCCTTCCTTCCTTCCTTCCTTCCTTCCTTCCTTCCTTCCTTCCTTCCTTCCTTCCATCCTTTCATCCGTCCACTCATATTCTTGTTCTTTCCAAAAACAGGTTCCCAGCAGCCGAGCATGGTATGATCCTTGGCGATCTCCCCCTTTCCTTTTCACATTCTTGTTGCGGATATGCGCGCATGCACGCTCAAGGAAGGACACACACAAGGCACGAGACAAGATGCACACACAAGCCAGCATCTCGCGCCTCCTGGATCGGACACTTCTCCCCACACTCATGACCTTGGGCCGTGCCATTCTGGAGGTTCCTGCAATCTGCCCCCTGCCTCCCCAGCTGCCAGTGTGGGCCACTCCCCAGCAAGCTGGAGCAATCCAGCTCAAATGCAGGCTGAGGACTTCAGTCCTCAGGGCCCCCACTGCCTCCAGGACCAAGTCTGAACACTAGAACGTGCATAGGAGGCCTTTCGCTGGTGGGCACGTCCGTTGGTCCAGCCTCACGCTCCCAGCCACATTCAGCCACTGGAATGGCAGCCCCAGAAGAGCGAGGGCTTCTGGTTGTCTGGATCATGGATGCATTCCCAGCACCTAGGACAGGGCCTGAGGGAGCCTCTAGGAATATTTGTCCAGTGAAAGGGCACTTTTCAGTTCTGAGCCTTTGCTCACGTTTTCCCCTCTGCCTACAACACGCTTTCCTCTGCCTTCATCCGGCTAATTCCTACTCGTCTTTAAGGTCTCAACAGTGAGATCCTTTCTCCAGTACCTCTTGGCTTCCCTCTGGAGAAATGGCCTCTCTCTTCCCGCAGCCCCTCAGGACTATCTTTAACATGCTTCTGGCTCTGGGCTCTACCGTCCAAAAGGCAAGAAGCCCCAGCATGGACCTTTTTCATTCCTGATTGTCACCAAGGGTAAGTAAGGTGCTAATTCCATCCCAGAAGAGTCCAATTCAGTTCCATCCAATCTAGGTTATTAAAGCCCCGGGACAATGGGTGGGAGGTGTGGGGTTCCTGCTCACAGTACATTTCCTTTCTGTATTCTAATACTTTTTAAAAATAATTTTTTTTAAGTTTATTTATTTATTTTGTGAGGTGGGGGGGGGGGCAGGGTCGGGTAGAGAGACGGAGAGGGAGAGAGAAAATCCTAAGCAGGCTCTGCACTGTCAGCACAGAGCCCCATGCAGGGCTCGAACTCACGAACCTGGAGACCATGACCTGAGCCGAAACCAAGTGTTGGACACTTAACTGACTGAGCCACCCAGGTGCCCCTTCTCCCCTCACCCCCCAGTCACCTTCTGCATTCTAAAGGCTGCCTTTCTTGTCTTACCCCCACCCCCCGGCTGGAAGACTCTTAGGGTGCAGCATTTGTCTTATGACCTGCTCTGACCAGAGACTTGTCAAACGAAGTAGGCGGGAGACTTAAAAGGTAACAGCCGCTGGACAGGCAATTTTGAACTCGCAGTTGGCACCAGGGCCACACTGGCTAATATTTCAGTTGGTTTTCTCTAAGATTGAGTGCTACCTAGATGATGGTGCTCCTACGTGTCCCCATCTACTAAAGCCACGGGGCCCAACGCTGCGGGACCTTTCCTGTAGGCTTCACCGTGGCCCAGTTGGTAGGTGGGCATTGCCTGACTTTACGTCCACTGGACCTACTTACCCAAGGGCAAAGATATAAAACTGTCTGTCTCGTGTCGCTGAGCAAATTTCTCGAAGTTCGCGGCGAAGGTCATAGGACAAGAGGTTTTCTTCCTCAACCCAGGGTCTGAATGACTGTTTGGGGGGTGGGGATAAAGCTGGAAGGGATTACACGGTGGGGTTGGAATCTTTCTCTTATTAATAGAAGTCTCACTCAGAATGTTCTTTCTACCCTAGCTCTCATGAAGACCTCATTACCATCCCCTGCAGCTGTGAGTGCCAGCCTGGCTCTCGGCTTCCCTGGGATTGCTGCAAAACCCCAAAGGCAGCAGGATAGTTGGCGGGGAGGAGTGCGGGGGGGCGGGGAAAGACCCAAAACATAACAGCGTGGATGATGAATGTCTGCAAAAAGCCAGTGCGAGAACAGAAATCACACGAGGCGTTTGACTGAATTGACACATCAATTCATCCCTCACCCAGGCCCTTTCTAGAAACAGACCGAAGCCCCTGGGAGCCCCTGACCTTCCAGCGGTGAATATTGATCTTTGACTCCTAGCTAAGCCACTGTCTTTACTCAGCAGCAGCAATGACTCGACTCAGGTGAGACAGGGGGCAGAGATGGACTGAAGCGGGCGGGGGAAAGATCAAGGCGCAAAAGCAAAGGACCGCAGGCCGATCTGCATAAGTGAATGTACGTGCTCTGTCAACCCCGCTTCTGAGCCAGCCCGGGAGACCCGCCAAGTGAGCGGCCACTATCTGGGCTTTGCTGGCTGGGCCCACTTCCCCCAAGAGACGCACAGGTCACGACCGCGCAGGTGCTCATACCCGGGTCTGGACACCCGAAGGCAGGGCTGGAATCAAGTCACCAGCCAGGAAGACGGAGGCGAGTTACCGCTCACTCTCAGGATTGTCAAGAAATAGTTGCTGGCCCATCACAAGGTGAAGCCAGCGCTGGCCTTCCGCGGGGCCTGCGGTGAGGCGAGAACCATGCTAGTGATGCATGGTCAAGGTGATTCACTGGGTTCTCATACTGATTTAAACGATTCGGCTTATTTTCAGAGTTAACTCTCTGCCAGAAGAGCTGGAGGAGAGGCCGATGAAATATATATATATTTTTTTATCTCCTTTTTAAAGTGTGAGTGATTCCTTCCTCTAGCCCACAAGGCAATGCAAGTTGCCTCGGGGTCCCTTTCTCTAGCCGTTTGAAAGGTTTACATTTTAGCTGATTACTAAGTCCCTGGCCTTTTCATTTGAATTCCAACATTTCCTTGAATTCCAACATTTTCCTGGGGTTACCTTATCCTCGTTAGACTTTCAAACGTTCAACAGTACTGCTCGGCTCAGATTTGCACGGGACGGTGACGGAATGCCCAGCTCACCAGGTCAAGGGCAAAAGGTATTGTCTGCCGAAACTACTGACAGGTGCAGGGGGCCCAGCTGCCTCACAGGGCACACATGGGCCGTCACTCAACACTAGTCGGCAATGTCCTCTGATAAAGAGACGTCTGCTGCTTTCTGGTGACGTTCGTTTTTTGTTTTTTGGGTTTTTTTCTTTTTCTTTCCCACAAATAAATTATTTATCATTGTTTTTAACGTGGTGGGTCTGCAAACTAGAAAGTCCACCGCCCACATGTTAGAAAGCGGCTAAAATAGTCAAACACGCGTCACTTCTCTCTGGGCCTCAGTTTCCCCCTATGCGATACGCGGCGAGGATGCTCTTTGACCTGAGCTGCCATAAACGAGATGGTTCCTCTATAAACCTTACGACGGTGGGTTTCAGGCCACAGTCCCTCATCTTCCTCTACGTAAATGGAAGTTAGGAAACCTGCAAAGGAAGCAAAGTTGAGGCACTACCAGTTCTGCCTCTCTGCCCCCAGGGAACCCTGCCATTCTGTAGCAATGATGACATCACAGTTATGTTGTGAATGGTGCCCAATCTGTCCACAAATTTGGCAAATCGCATCTACCATAACCAAGTGGGAAGAAAAACAAAACAAAACACTACTGGCGTGTGCTGGAAGGGAAATGTTACGGAGACATTGAAGTGTTGCCTGGGGGACGTGGTCTAGGAATGAACAGAATCAAGCAGATCCCCAGAGGACAGCCAAGTGGGGGCAAGTGGCTTGACCTTGACTTCCTCACCTGTGACAGAAGAGAAACATCAGGTGGTGGCCAGAATTAGATGGGGTGAAGCGCAGAGCCTGGCGCCTCGCATTGGCTGTTACTACAGCTGCTGTGTTTTTGAGTCAAATACAGACGTCGGCTCAGTGTATACGATCCACATAGAGATGAACAGGGACTTATTTGTCTCTGGAACCCACTCCTTCCATGATTTATCATTTAGACCGTTCACTAGGCAGGGTAGCCAATTCACATCAACAATTCAAATGCATATTATTTCTAATCCCAATACCAAAAATAACCATAGTTAACATCTATCTATGTCTATTGCGTGCCAAGCTCTGTGCTAACTGCCTACCTGGATGACTTGATTTAATCCCTACACCATCCTATGAGGTGGGTGTGGCCACCCCATTAACAGAAGAGGAAAGCAAAGCTCTGAGGGTCCAGAGTCATACAGACAGAAAGTAGTAGAGTTGGGATTTGAACCCAAGCCATCTGGCTCCAGAGGCTAACCCCTTCCCTTCCCTTCCCCTCCCCTCTCCTCTCCTCCTTTTTTTTTTTTTTTTTTTTTTTGAGAGAGAGAGAGCACAAGCAGGGGAGAGAGGCAGAGAGAGTCAGAGAATCCCAAGCAGTCTCCACACCCAGTGCAGAGCCCAACACGGGGTTCCATCCTGATCCTATAACAGCGAGATCATGACTGCAGCCAAAATCAAGAGTTGGACGCCCACTCAACTGAGCCACCCAGGCGCCCCCAGAGCCCAACTTCTTAAGCAGGATGTTCAAGCTTCAAAGCAACAATCTTTTATCGGAAACCTGCTACGTTACAGACTATGTTAGGAGCAGAGATAAAAATCTATGCAGTTGAGCTCCCTGCTCTGGGTGGAAAAGCATCCCCCCCCGCCCCCCCCCCCCACAAATTTCATGTCAGTCTAGAACTTGGGAATATGACCTTATGTGGAAAGAGGGCCTTTGCAGATGTCATCAAGTTGAGATGAGGTCATACTGGATTCGGACGGGCCTGAGAGCCAGTGGCTGGTGGCCTCATGAGAAGAGGGGGATATAGACAGGCACGTGGGGAGAGTGCCGCGGAACAGTGGAGGCGGGGAAAGGAGTGACGCAACCACAAACCGGGGAGGCCAAGGATCGCCTGCGGCCACCAGAAGCGAGGAGGGAGGCACGGAACCCATGCTCCCCCAGAGCTTCCAGAAGGAACCAGCCCTGCCGTCACGTTGATTCAGGACTTCTAGCCTTCTGAACTGTGAGAGAGTAGATGTGAGTGGCTTTAAGCCACACAGTTGATAGTGATTTGTTGTGGGAGTCCTAGCAAACAATACCCCAAGGAAAAAAGAGGCTTTCTCTAGTCACCCATAGACCCTGTTTGGCAATAGGGCTTCTTGTCTGAAAGTCATGGTTCCCCACTGGCCGTGAGTAGGCAGGGGGAGAAGCCAGTGATGAATCAATCCGCGGCCTCACAGGAAGCCTGCTTTCCTGTCAACAAGACACAGACAGAAAAGCTGCCCACGTCGGGCCAGAGGGCCGTCCGCTCGGCCCCTGTCACCAGGCTCAAATGGGGAGGGTATTTTCAGAAAGGGAGGAAAAAAATAGGAGAGCCCGCCGAGCTGTGTTCGCATCTAGTTTCTGCTCAGGAGGACAGCATGCCTGCAGTGACAGCTCATAAGGAGAATGCCGAGGCCTCAGAAATCTCGATGCAAATAAGGGGCCAGATATTTCCCCACAAACCCACTAAAAGCAGAAGCTCTTGAGGATTTGGCAATCTGGTTCCCTTTGAAATCTGGTAAATGCTATGGATTAAATCTCTCCAGGAAAAAAAAAAAATCCAACACGCAAAATTTGGGGTGACATTTCAAGATATCCTGAACTTCTTTTTTTTGTTAATTTTATAAATGTTTATTTACTTTTTGAGAGAGAGAGAGAGATTGAACACAAGTGGGGGAGGGGCAGAGGGAGGGAGACACAGAATCGGAAGCAGGCTCCAGGCTCCGAGATGTCAGCACAGAGCCTGATGAGGGGCTCGAACCCACGAACCGCAAGCAAGATCATGACCTGAGCCGAAGTCGGATCCTTAACTGACTGAGCCACCCAGGTGCCCTGAACTTTTTTGTTTTAATTTTTTTTTTTGGAGAGAGACAGAGACAGAGAGCAAGCAGGGGAGGGGCAGAGAGAGAGAGAGGGAAACAGAATCCAAAGCAGGCTCCAGGCTCTGAGCTGTCAGCCCAGAGCCCAACACAGGGCTCGAACCCACGAACCCTGAGATCATGACCTGAGCCGAAGTCAGATGCTTAACCAATTGAGCCACCCAGGTGCCCTGGTACCTTGAACTTCTAAAGCCCATTCATTGATGAACAATTATTTCTAAACTGTCTACGATGTACCAGGCACTGTGCTCTGTGCTAGGAATACCAGAGAGGAAGAAGAGAAAAGGCATTTTTCTTCCCAAAGGCCAGAGCTAGAAGGGGGGGGGGGGGGGGGGTGCGTGTATGAATTTCCTGTGGCCGCCACAAATGACCAGAAACTGGAGGCTGAAAATGACGGGAATGTGTTCTGTGACGGTTCAAGAGGCTGGAAGTCTGAAACCAAGATGGGGGCTCACAAAGAGAAGCTGTCCTGAGCCCCCGCCTGGCTTCTCGTGGTGGCCGGTGGCCCCGGGAGTTCTCAGCTTGCAGACCCAACACTGTTCCCTGCCCGTGTCTTCCCATCACCTCTTCTGGGTGTCTCTCTGTGTCCCCTCCTCTTCTTGTAAGGACACAAGTCATTGGATTTGGGACCCACCCTCAGTGGAGGGTGGTGTCATTAAGGCCCACAATCAATTACATTTGCCAAGTCCGTGTTTCCAAATGAGGTCCTGTGCTGAGGTTCCAGGTGAACATGAATTGGGGGAGCATGTTATTCAACCCAACACAGGGGGTGACACAGGTAAGCGATCGCCACCAGAGCAGCAAGGGAGCTGGCGGAGGACCCATGCAGCATCCAAGAAAGCTTTCCCCAGGACCTCATGAGGCACTGGGGATCCAGATGAAGCGGAAAGTAAACCAGGAAGATGGAATCACACAGGTAAGGTCCAGACAGAAGGAGGCAGCAGGTGCACAGAGGGGCCGCGCAGAAAGCCAGTGTGGAAGACGGGCTGGTCTTAGAAGCTGCTGTCCAGAGTTTGGATTGTATCCCTGGGGCCACAAAATGCCTATCAAGGACTGGAAACAGACGAGTGTTTCTAGAAATTTCCCTTTGGCTGAGGTGAGGTGGATGGACTGCAGTGGGTGAGACCAGGTGCAGGGACCCCAAGGGTCCGTGTCTCTGGGGAAGCTCCAGGCCCGAGGATACAAGTGGCTCAAATTCTGTGCAGATGCCCCACACATTGTCCTCACCAGTCAGCTGGAATGATTCCCACTGAACTGAACAGAGGGGTTTAACGTAGCACAAGTGGGATCTGAGCTGGACAGTCGGACTGCTGTCAGCCCAAGATGAACACGCAAAGTCTGAATGCCCTGGGCACCTGGTTGGCTCAGTCTGTCGAGACCCGACTTTGGGCTCAGGTCATGATCTCGAGGTCTGTGGGTTCAGACCCACATCAGGCTCTGTGCTGACAGCTCGGAGCCTGGAGCCTGCTTTGGCTTCTGTGTCTCCCTCTCTCTCTGCCCCTCCCCTGCTCACACTCTGTCTCTCTCTCTCTCTCTCTCTCTCTTTCTCTCTCACAAAAAAAATTAACAATTTTTTAATAAAATGAAATAAAACTCTGAACGCTCAAATACATGTTCTCTTTCCAAGCAGGCAAGGAGCTTATTATGAACATCCCAACCCACTGAGATGCCCATGCCCTTCTCTTTTATGGTCCCTTGGAGTTAACTTCCTCTAAGACGTGTACCAGTAAGTCCCATCTGCTCACAGATAAGTCCTCTCAACTTCGTGTGCTCGACTCCTCGCTCTTCAAAGGTCACCTTCTCTCTGGAGCCCCCAGGCTAGGTTCCACACCCTCCCTGAAGACTCCAAAACTGCCTGAAGCAGGCTCAGGTTCTAGACCGCAATGCCTACTCTCCTTTTAACTTGTCTCCTCCCCCAGACTACAGGCTCCAGAGGTATCTTGTTTACCTCTGTACTCCCAGCCCCCTGCCCCTCCCCGCCACACACCCTGAGTGTTATCAGACAGATGAATGGATGGATTTCTTCCAGATGCCGCACTGGCTTCAAACCAAATGAATCAATCAATTCGCTAAATCCACACACGGAGCCATCGATTGCTCAAGTGCTTTATGCTGCCCCCTCCCGCGGCCAAGAGCCAGCCATCCTCAAGACTCACCTCATTCCTTCTGCAGCCATGTCATCAAGGTTGGCAGTGTCCTTCGTTTCTGCCCAGTTTGCTCCCAGGTCACCCCACCCCATGTCATCTGCCAAAATGATCACAAAATTCGGCTTCTGGCCTCTTGTGTCCCCGCTGCCGCAAAAATCCACGAGAGGATAAAGACAGCCCAGGAAAGTCACCCCCACGAAGAGAACCTTTAGAAAAAGCCAGCCCATGGTGGGCAGGGGAGGGCAATGACTGTCTGTGGGCCACGGCTGAGGATTTTTCCAAGAGCTTCCTTCTGCTCACTTAAGGTGCAGGGAGTCTCTGGAGAAGCAGTGGTGGAGTCTGCAAGGAGATACTGGTTGTGGGGGTCGTGTTGGTGGGGTGCCTAGAAGGACGCTGGGGCTGCGGGAATGAGGCCCCCACCTGGCATCCTAATTCAAGACAGTCAGGAAATTCGCAACCTCGAATTTGGTTTGCCCCCTGCAGCTCCGAGAGCCGACCAGCCGCGTGCGGCAATCAGATACCCGTGTCAGTGATGGCTCTTTGGCCACTTAAAAAACGACCCCTCTGTGCCCGGGGACGTTAGGGCCACAGCACAAGCTTTGCATCTGTTCGGGACTCCAGCTGGTGAGAGCAGGATAAATTCTCACATCTGCAGAACACCTGGACGTTCTAGAAGCCGCAGTCAGCCTTGAATGGGTTTCTCAGTTCCAGATGGCGGAGGGCTTCATGTTTCTGTCAGGTTTCCTGAAAGAACAAAAATTGACAAGAAAACAGAGTTAAACTGCCAGTGCAGCTGTGTTTTACTCAGTAGCTTAGGAAATAATCTCTTTTCCATGCCAACAGATGTTTTCCTTCTGATGCGAATATGCAACTGGTTCATCAGTTTCCCCACCTGAGAAATCATGATGACAGTAATATCTGCAATGGACCTACAATCACAAGGTTGGTAACGGCATTATAGATGGTGTCACTCAACCCATTCACCGTATGGATGGGAACACTGAGGTCCACGGCCCTGGGACGGGCAAAGACTAGCACCCAACTCTGCCAAAGCCCAGTTGCTCCCCCACTCTCACCCCACCATGCTTCTCTGATTCCCAAGAAATTCCCAAACTAATTATGACCTTATCAAACCCACTGAAAATTCTAGAAGAGTGAAACCTTCGTTTCCAAGACATGATTCTTTCTAAGAGTCATGCTGTCAACTAATGTATCTCTATAAAATTCTTTTTTTTAATTTTTTTTAATGTTTATTTATTTTTGAGAGAGAGAGAGAGAGAGAGAGAGAGAGCACTTGTGCATGAGCGGAGGAGGGGCAGAGACAGAGAGGGAGACACAGAATCCGAAACAGGCTCCAGGCTCTGTGCTGACAGCTCAGAGCCTGATGTGGGGCTCAAACTCAGGAACGGGGAGATCCTGACCTGAGCCAAAGTCAGACACTTAACCGACTGAGCCACCCAGGCGCCCCTGAATTTTATAATTCTTGATGGAAATTAATTTGAGAAAAAAAGAAACATAAAGATATTAATGGTGTTATCTAGGTGGAGAATATAAGTGTACTTAACAGTAGAACTTTCGATTTTGCTAGTGGAAATCTTTCACCATAAAATGTCAGGAAAACATTTCAAACAAATTTAATGGAAATTGTCCCTTTATATCTCGACAATGTAATTTTTAATAAGAAACTCTAAAGACATGCTCAATCAGGGTTTCTCACACTTAGATGTACACACAAATCAGCTATAGAACTTATCAAATACAGCTCCCAGGGGACGCCTATGTTCCGAGCCCTTAAATCACACCTTGAGTAACAAGATGCTCAGAAATAAAAACATCCTGGGGTGCCTGGGTGGCTCAGTCAGTTAAGCATCCAACTCTTGATCTTGGCTCAGGTCATGATTTCATGGTTCATGAGTTCGAGCCCCACATTGGGCTCTGCCCTGCTTGGGATTCTGCCTGTCCTTCTCTCTGCCCCTCTTCTGTTTGTGCTTTCTCTCTCTCAAAATAAATAAGTAAAGTTAAAAAACTAAAACAAAACAAAAACCATCATGATTCTTGTCCAAGAAGAAAACTAACCTCACTGGAGATGCTTAACCTACTGGAGAGAATTCAGCTTCAGTGGACAAGCACAAAAGCAAAATATCAGGTTGAACTTTGAAAAAACAGGAACTGAAGGTTATATTTTCAACTGCCACTTGCAAATGGGAACCAGAGAATAAAAACCGTATCACCCCCCTTTCGCTTGAAAGCCCTAAATTTATGAGGCTACTAAGGAGGTACAGACTTGAACTTCTGGACCGAATGAAAGCATGTTGGACACCCAAGCCACTGGGAGTGTTAGAGCTAGAGAACCAATTTGTAATACATAAAGATGCTGCCGGGGCTGGGGTTATGGTGGATGTGATTCGCACTTATGTGTCCCTGCCCTTGCGGAAAGAATGTACAGAGCCAGCCAGCCACCCCAACTGCCGACCCAAGTGGATCAGGGAGGGGATGGGGTTGGAGATATGTAAGTTCTGGAAGACCCAGATAAACTCAAAAGGATGGGAAGATACATACTTAACCAAAATAAAAGGGAAAGTTTAAGTAAACAGTCATGGTCATCTGGAGGCCAATGAATCAATTGTTCAGAAATGCGAATTCTTCTGTTTTCCAAAAGGAGAGTTATTCTTTCAAACTCAATTAGATTCAACCAATATTTGTTGATCTTGAGGCCCCAAAGACTTCTCCCTTTCTAGAAGAAGAAAGAGCTCTTGCACAAGGAGGGTGCCCAACAAACACTTATTGACCTGCTGCTAGATTCCCAGCCTCATTCTACTGGCTTCTGACCATGAGCAACAATCATAGAAGGCTTTTCTTCTTAAAGCTACTTAGCTTGGAACTCTAGAGTGGCCTCATTCTTCGTCAGTAATCCATTTTGGAATGACCCAACACGAAGGACTTCAGGGGAAAAAAATTCACGTAAGAAAAAAGCTAAAATTAAGGTGGGAACATAAATAAACAGATTGTTTTTCTTAACAGTTCCACGATAAAACATTCCTTTGAGGATTTCCAAAGAGAATCATTCGTACTTAAAAATTTCACTGAATGGAAATAAGCTAATTTAGCCAGTACACCATTGCATTATCCTTCACGCCCATACCTCCAGGGAGATATTTAATCTTTTCCCCATTTATTTATTTATTTAAACTACAGTGAAAAGGCAAACCGGAGATTCAAAGAATGGACCCGAGGCCATGGACTTTGATTAAGACCCAAGCTGACAGGGGCGCCTGGGTGGCTCAGTCGGTTAAGCGTCCGACTTCGGCTCAGGTCATCTCACAGTTCGTGAGTTCGAGCCCCACGTCGGGCTCTGTGCTGACAGCTCAGAGCCTGGAACCTGTTTCAGATTCTGTGTCTCTTTCTGTCTCTGCCCCTCCCCTGCTCATGCTCTGTCTCTGTCTCAAAAGTAAATAAAAACATTACAAAAAAAAAAAAAAAAAAAAGACCCAAGCTGACCTTATGGAAAACAGGATGGCATTTCCTCAAAAAATTAAAACTAGAATGACCATATGACCCAGCAATCCCACTTCTGGGGTATATATCCAGAGAAATGAAATCACTATCATGAAGGGAGATCAGCACCCAGTGTTTACTGCAACGTTATTCACAGCAGCCGAGATATGGAAACAATCTAAGTGTCTGTGGGTGGATGACAAAAGAAAATGTACTGCATATATAATATACACGCAATGGAATATTATTCAGCCTTTAAAAAGAGGGCTTGGGGTGCCTGGGTGGCACAGTCGGTTAAGCGTCCGACTTCAGCCAGGTCACGATCTCGCGGTCCGTGAGTTCGAGCCCCGCGTCGGGCTCTGGGCTGATGGCTCGGAGCCTGGAGCCTGTTTCCGATTCTGTGTCTCCCTCTCTCTCTGCCCCTCCCCCGTTCATGCTCTGTCTCTCTCTGTCCCAAAAATAAATAAACGTTGAAAAAAAAAATTTAAAAAGAAGGCTTGTGGAAAAGAAGCAACAACTTCTAAACCTGGGAGACATTATGCGGAGTGAGAGAAGCCAGGCAGCAGCGAGACAAACACGGCGAAAGAAACGCCGTGTGGTCTCGCTTCCATTCGAAATGTAGAAAAGTCAAACAGATAGAAGCAAAGGGTAGAATGGTGGTTGCCAGGGGCTGGGGTGGGGGTAGAGGGATAAATAGGACGATACTGGTCAAAGAGGACAAACTTTCAGTGACGCAAGGTGAACAGCTTTGGGGGATCCATTGTATAGCATAGCGATGGCGATTAATGATACTCTGTTGCATACTTGAAATTCGCTAAGAGGGTCGATCTTAAATGTCGCACCACAAGAAATTTAAAACGTACGTAACCGCGTGAGGTGAGGCATGTGTTTATTAGATTTTTGGAAATCGTTTCAGACTGTATCCGCACATCAAAACATCACACTGTATACGGTAAGCCCGAACAAGGTTTATTTGTCTGTTATACCTCGATGAACTTGGGGGAAGCATCCTCGGGCTCCGAGCTGATCTGAGGTTGCTTCCCCAGCTTGCTTTATGCATCACCCTCCCCCCTCTCCGAAGGGAGGGTGGACACAGGCAAGGAGCATGTCTATGGGCTAAGGAAGCAAAGGGGAGTCTTCGGCAAATAGAGCATCCCGTCCTTCTTCCACGGGGCTGGAAGGAACTTGACCACCTTCCTCAACAGACCCCACAGGGAAGGCCCCCCTGCTCCATCCAAGCAGAACAAACTGGGATAGACCCCTGCTGAGCACAAGCATGAGCACTGCCCGTGCCTCAATGTTCCTCAGGCAGCGACAGAGTGAACTTGAGTTGCCAAGGGGCTTTGCAGGGACTTGTGTTTTCCTCCACGACCCCCACCGTAAAGCAAGGCTTCTGGGTCTGCAAAGTCTGGCCTCCCTTCAAGTTCCGGGCTCGCTTGTGGGAAAGCGAGCAGGGCTCGTGAGCAGTGCAATGACCACAGGCAAGCTGCCGGCCAGAAGGGCTGAGAATGGAATGGAATGAGGCGACCTCAAGATGGGCTTTGCGGTGTAGCGGTGTCTGAATATCAGGGCTGGAAGTCCGTCACCTGACCTGGCTCCCTGAGGGCCTCCCTGTGGCCAAGCAGCCTGCTGGAGGGCCTTGAAAACAGCTGAAATAACAAGAAGGTCGGGCAGACCTTCCTGGCAGAGGGCTCTGTTGGTTTTCCAGAGACAAAGCTTCTGATGAGTTGAGGCCAAAAAAGACAAAGGCGCCAGGGGGTGGGGGGGGTGGGGGGGTGGGGTGGGGGGGGGGGGCTAGTGTGATCTCTGGCGGTAGAGCACTGTTATTTTACCTGCCAAATCAGAGCATGGTCATGCGCTGGCTGGGGCCGAGAGTCCCAGGGGGATGGCCAGGAGGGACCTGGGGCACCAGCTGCCCACGTGGAGTCTGAAATGATGCCCCATGTCTCGCCATCCATCCAGCAAACATGGACCGAGTGACGGGTCTCAGTCTCGGCACTGTGCGTACAGCAGAGAAAGGATCACACACGAAAACAAACCCTGCCCTCACGCCACTTACTGTCTTGTGGGGGGAAGAAATGAAACGAGTAAAATGTAAGTGCCGGCGAGAACATCGAGGCGGGACGCGCGGCTCCTGAGGGTGGGGGGAGCAGGCGCAAAGCTAAAGAGGTCAGGGACAAACCTCGTGGAGAAGGTGATCCTTCTGTGAGGCTCTCTCTGCAGGAGGTAGAGGAGGAAGCCGTGCGGCTCTGGGAGGTTGTGTCGGAAAGGAATGCCAGGCAGAGAAACCAGGAGGGCCAAGGACCGCCACGTGTGAGCAGCAGCCAAGAAGTCACGGCAAAAACAGTAGAGGGGGGAAGCGTTAAGTTCTGACTTACGGACACCAGAACTCCTCCCCTGCTCTGCTGAGAATAAACCACCGTGCTGCAGGGTGGCAGGTAAGAAAAGAAGCTGAGAAGTCAGGAGTCCGTTGGACCAGGGGAGCCCGGGTAAGAGACAGTGCTCAGGCAAGGCGGGCTCGGAGCCCGGGGAGCAACATCTCGGGGCCCACCTGTGCCCATGGGACTCTAACCCTCAGCACCTCCTTAAATTCTGCCTCACCCAAAACCAGGCCCAAGTGGGCAGGAAAATCCAGTTACCTCGGTAACAGTCATTCAGGTTATTTAGTGTTTGTGTGCACTAAACATCCTCATGGAGGGGCGCCTAAGCAGCTCGGTCGGTTAAGCGTCTGACTTCAGCTCAGGTCGTGATCTCATGGTTCCATGACTTTGAGCCCTATGTAGGGCTCTGTGCTGACAGCTCAGGGCCTGGAGCCTGCTTCGGATTCTGTGTCTCCCTCTCTCTCTGCCCTTCTCCTGCTCACGCTCTGTCTCACTCTCAAAAATAAATAAACATTAAAAAAAGAAATTGGTTTTAAACACCCTCGTGGGGCCCTTCCTTTGCCCTGAGGCCCTAACATGTCAGTTCGGGGCTGCCCCACATCAGAAAGATTGCTTTCTTAGAGTGTATCTGGGGGTCTCTGTCTTAGCTCAACAGAAGAAGCAAAGGGAATTTTTTTCCTGTTTCTTTTTCTTTCAGTTCTATCAACATGTAATTGACATACAGCACTGCATAAGTTTCAGGTAGGCACACGATGATGTGGCTTCTAAATTATGAAATGATTGTCGCAGCAAGTTTAGTTAATACCCATCATTTCATACGGATACAGGAAAAGAGAGAGAGAGAGAGAGATGTTTTTTTCCTCATGATAAGAATCTTTAGGATCTATTTTCTCAGCAACTTTCAAATATACCAGACAGCAGGGTTAACTGTAGTCCTCGAGCTGTACATTATATCCCCAATACTTATTTAATCTTATAACTGGAGTAAGTCAGACCCTATTGTTGGGAGTATTACTTCTGCAGACCCAACAACGCCAGGACACTCATCCACACGGGGCATATGACATCCTGCCTAGCGTTAGCTAGAACCACCTGTTGGAAGTGTCACAGAGGGAAGCCATGTGGCAGGAGCCAATTTGGGAGAGCAGAGGTGGCCTCATGCCATGCCTCTAAAAGCTCAGTAGCCCTGCAGAAATTATATCTGGGTCCTTGAACACATGTCAGAAGAACGGAGAAAGTAGATGGGCCTCTGAATAACATCTTTTCTTTAAAATTCTATCCTCCGCTTGATATCACAAGAAATGCGGTCAGACAGAAAGGATTCAAGGTCGAGTACCTGAAATCCACTCCCTCAATGCACTCCCTGTTTGCTAAACGTTTAAGGGCTTTCTACAAAGCAGCGTTTACTTATTATTTATTAAACATTTCCTTACGGAAGTTGTCAAACATACAAAAGTTGAGAAACTCGTGCACACCTACCCAGCATCTAGATTTGACAGTTATCAGCACTCGGCCAGCCTGTTCTCATCTGTTCCCCCCACCCCCCCTACTATTTCCCTTTCTCTCGTTCTTCACATACACTAGACTATTTTGTAACAAACCTCAGATATCATGTAACTCCATCCAACATGATTTCTTTTTTTGAAGTTTATTTATTTTGAGAGAGAGAGAGAGAAAGCATGAGGGGGTGGGGGGAGTAGGGCAGAGATAGAGGGAGAGAGAGAGAATCCCAAACAGGCTCTGTGCTGCCAGTGCAGAGCCTGATGTGGGACTCAAACCCATGAACCGTGAGATCATGACCCGAGCCGAAACCAAGAGTCGGACGCTTAACTGACTGAGCCACCCAGGCACCTCCAATATTATTTCTAGGTGTTTCTCTAAAAGATAAGAATTCTTTTTAAATAGAACTACAATTCTATGAGTAGCCACTTTTTGAAATTAACAATGATTTGTTAGGATCCTCAGAACTCCAATTAATGTTTAAATGTCATCCACTGTCTCACCAATGTTTTATTTATAAAATACGTACATATAAACACTTTTATAATTTTTTAAAAATTCTGATCCAGGGTCCAAACAAACTCCACCACACACTGCATTTGGTTCACACGTCTCTTCTCTTTTCATGTGTAAGTTCCTCCTTTGCCTTCCCTGCCATATATTTATAAACAAAATTCAGTTGTTTGTCCTGTAAACTTTCTCAATTTTGGACGTGGCTGATTGCACCCCCTGGTGTGATTTAAAATGTCCCCCAAGCCCCTGTTAACTGACTTCTAGACCCAACGGCGAAATGTGATTCAGGTTTGACTTTTTTGGGGCAGGCCCACCCCCTACGTCTTAGCCTTCTCCCTGTCACGCGAAAACTGACCAGTGGTTTCACCTGTCACATTTTCACGTGTCCCTGTGTCACTTTTGCATGGGAATCGGGAATTTTCTACCAACTTGGATGTGCCAGCTTTCGTGTTTCTGCAGATTTATCTTTTCCCTGGGTTTGCTCTGCCTGTACGATGAA
Organism: Felis catus; assembly: GCF_018350175.1. Lineage (NCBI taxonomy): Eukaryota > Metazoa > Chordata > Mammalia > Carnivora > Felidae > Felis > Felis catus. The sequence continues at coordinate 49,838,231 of NC_058381.1, read as the reverse complement.
ATACGTGAGATTCTGTAATGGATGGAATGTGTCCTCCCAGAACTGGTATGTTGAAGCCCTGACCCCCCCCCCCCCCCACAGTGTGATAAGGGTTGGATGAGGTCATGAGGATGGGGCCCTCCTGATGGGGCTAGTGTCCTACTAAGAAGAGACCAGAGAGAGCTTGGTCTTTCTCTCTGACAGGTGAAGACACAGCAAGAAGGTGGCCTTCTACAAGCCAGGAAGAGAGCCCTCGCCAGGCATCCAATTGGTCAGCACCTTGATCAAAGACTTCCCAGCCTCCAGAACTGTGACAAATAAAGTTCTGCTGTTTAAGACTCCCAGTCTGCGGTGTTTTATTATGCAGCCCAAGCCAACTGATACAGATTCCAGCTAAGCTCCAACCGAGAACCTCTGAGGCTAAGGAAGAGGCACAGGAAGGAGAGGGAAAAGCCAAAACCTGGGGGGATAATGCTCAATCCAGCGAAGCGGTCACTCGGCAAATTTGCCTTTTGAGAAATTGATTTGGGGCATGTGGTGACCTGTTTTTGGAAGGACGTGTGTCCAGGATTCAGAATTGTCATTTCCTAGCTGTGTGATCTTGGATAAGTATAAAAAAAAAAAAAAAAAAAAAAAATTGCCCCTTGCCTCAGTTTACCCACTTACCTGAAAAAGAGAGCTACGGTAAACTTTCCTCACCTCAGACATGATGGGAGGATGAAACAATCAAACACAAGTGCCTGCTCTCAGCTCAGAAACACTGGCTATCGTTATTCTGTCTGTCTGTTGTGTTGAGGATAAAGAGATAACAAATATGAGAACACGTTGAAAAAGTACTATACACGCCCAAAGCGTTATTAAAATTAATATTAAGCAAAACTGTCCTGAGTGTCGATGGTGAAATCCGGACTCCCTGCAGCTATTGGCTGTCTTTGTCATAACCACTTGCCAGCATTCTCTGGGGGTAGATCCTGGAGCCACAAACACCACGGTCACAAGCCACGCCACAGGGAAAAGCGAAGAGTCCGTCTGGTTTGGGAACTCGAAGCTCCAAACTCCGGTTCCTTGTCACACAGTTGCACGGCTGGTTGTCTGTGCCATTTTGGCTATGAGTTAGGTCCCTCTGCCTGGGCAGACTCTGGTGACAGTCGTCACGGCCTTTGGAACACCCTACCTAGCAGCCAATCTGGTTTTAGACAGTTTAAACAGTATGAGGCCAAGTTGAGATGCAGAGTGGATGTGAGGGAAATCTCCCCTTGGATGCCAACTGCAAGTTGGCAAGTGTGAGTTACGTGTTAAAATCAGAAACATCCACAAGAATGATTTGCCCCAGGCCCTTGGCTTGGGGCTCCGGCAAGAAAAGCCGTAAGTCTGTGCATAGGTCTAGACTGTAAGGCACACAAGGGCAGGAATATCTATGTATTTTACGCACTGCATGATCCTGGTACCTCGCCCGGAGGGAGTTCGATCAATCCTGGCCGGATGAATGCACCTCACAGGATCCAACTGTGGCCAAGCCTGCTCTGTCCCGCCCGCAGAGCTCGGCCCTGTCTCTTCACTTCCCTAACCTCACATGGCCTTTCTGAGTTCCCCTTCCTCTGAGGTCCTCCCTCATAAAAGCGCACTTGTTGAAATCCTGCTTTAGGTAACAATCACACGTGTCCTGTCTTCTGAACTAGACAGTAAACACTCGGAGAGGAGGGACCACATTCTCTGGGGTGTGGTTCTGTGGCCCAGGAAACAACTGCATTCATCAGGGCTCGTGCGTAGGCTGTAATGAGAGCCTGGATGGAGAGCCAGTGGCCGGGGGAAGGTGGGATGGACGCTCCCCGTCCCCAGTCCCACCGTGGACCCCGGCTAAGCATGTGGGCTCCCCTAAGGAGGGCCAGAACCCTCCACCGACCACAACCACGGCCAGGGTCCCCTCCTGGCCCCCTGTTCGTAACACAGCCTAGACCCGCCTTCCAGCTTCCATGCACCGTCCCCGACCCCCTAGCCATCTGGAAATGACCCGATGCACTGCTCCGAAAGGGTTAAAATCAAAGCTTAACACTGCGTATTGTTCCAGAGAGCAGCAGGACAGGCTGAGCATGTTTAGACAAGAAGGGGGGAGAGCCAGCATCTCCCTTTAGGCCAGAAACATAGCAGGGGAAGCAGGTTTTTATTCCTTGGCCTTGAGCGACATGATGGGTGGGGCACCCTCAACAACTGTGCACAGAAAGCCTGATTTAATCGGGGCCAAACCCAGTGGTCCTACACGCTTTCCAGCATGGCCGATTAGATTTCGTGACCCACATCTGTGTCTTCAACTTTTGACAGGACATAGATTTATTCCTGAAAGCAATGGGATGACAGTCACTTTGCTCTGGCAATTCTGATTTTTTGTTTTGGGTTCAGTACTCTTGCAACAGGCTTGAGAGAGTTTCGAGAGGATGACAAAACTATAGGACCCATAAACTATCAAGGCTGAGACGTCTAGGGATGAATGTCAGTGTTGAAATCAGGTAAAATTCACTCCAGAGCTAAAGAGACGCACCCAGGGATACATCATCAACGAGGCACTAAATGGTAACCGTGATAGAGGCCAGATCACCAGAGGCAAAGGTGGGGAGGTGACCTTCCCATCCCCAAACCCAGCACCTCCTGCTGTTTATCCTTCCTCCTCCCTCCCCCCTTGCCAGTCCTTGTAAGGTCTTTCCTGGTTCTAGGCCTCTCTGGTCTCCCACCAAGAGTCAGGGAAACCCATCGTGAGCCAAGCACAGCACTAAGCTGCTAAGCCCCTTACACACGTTAACTCAGTTAACCTAGCTCCACAGCACTAAGCCCCCCAACGTGACCGCCCTATGCAGTGAGTACTGTTATCCCCCTTCACAGATAAGCAGTCTGAGGTAGACTGAGGTTAAGTAATTTGCCCCCGTAAGGTGACACCACTAGTGAGAACAGAGCTGGGGTTCAAGGTCAGGCTCCAGAGCCCACACCCACGTGCATTTTTACATCTGTACTTCTCAATTATACAGCCCCTACCTGGCCTCCCAGGGCTCGCTGTGGTGACTCTCGGGTTTGTTCTATCTCTTCGGGGAGAACTTACCCATGAGGGCAGGGACCACATCCTGCTTGTGCTCCTACGAACATAGATCATATTCAGTGGCCTGCAAATTCTTTTGCTTGGGTAACCTCTAAGAGAATTTGGAAAACAATAAATCCCCTCCGTATCAGTCAGCTTGGGCCGCCATAACAAAATACCACAGACTGCGTGGCTTAAACCGTAGAAATTCATTTTCTCATAGTTCTAGGGGCTGGAAGTCTGGGATCAAGATGCCAACAAGGTGGGGTTAGGGCTCTCTTCCTGGTTTGCAGACAGCTGCCTTCTCTCCGTGTCCTCCCAAGGCCTTTCTCTCTCCCTCTTTGAAGGCCCCACCGTCAAGTCCCCGTCCAAACCTAATTCCTCCCAAAGACCCATCTCTAAAAACTATCGCATTGGAAGTTAGGGCTTCAATATATGAATTTAGCGGGGGTGGGGGGGGCATAAGGGGCCCACACACTTTCAGTCCATACCAACCTCGTGCAGTTTTTAAATTCCATCCAATGTTTCATCACAGCTGCAAAAGATATTGTTTTGTATCTGTAAATGTTGTATCTGTAAATGTTGTAATGTTGTAAATTAATGTTGTAAATTACATGTAATTTACAATTTACAATGTAAAAATGTTGTAAATGTTGACTTTTACAGTAAAACTATTTTAAACCACTCTTTTTAACTGTATCTGGTGTAATATAAACGTCAGAGTCATCGGAAAACCATCACCATTCATTTAAAAATTACATGAGTTGATGAGGCACCTCGGTGCCTTGGTTAAGCGTCTGACTCTTGATTTTGGTTCAGGTCGTGATCTCACAGTTTCGTGAGCTCGAGCCCCACGTCGGGCTCTGCATGGGCCTGCTTGGAATTCTCTCTCTTTCTCTCTCTCTCAAAATAAATAAACTTCTTTAAAAATTACAAAAAATACATGAGAACATTTCTCATGAGGTCAGAAACTTTCTATCATTTCTTTTTTCCTTTTTTTTTCAAAACTGTATTTTCATTCCACATCAACACAATATACTTATAGATTCAAAAGTACTTAATCACCTTATCCTATGTCTCTGAACACAGACTTTGGATATAAATTGAAATTTTGTGTTTTATGCCTCAAGTGTAAAAAAAAAAAATCCCTTTTGGGTCGAATGAGGATCATAATTACTCCTATAAGTGATCATTTATAATCAAAGAAAAAACATTGTGCATTTGGACAAGTTATTACTATTGCAAAAGCATCTTTATGAGATGGACTGGGGGATGGGACATATTGACTTGACGAAAGAGGCCTCCCTGACACAGTATTTCAATATTCACCGCAGAGCCGTTTTCAGCTGGAAAAGTGCACCCTAGTGGGATCCTGGCTCTGGTTACGAAGGAGAAGTCAGCCGTGCAAGGCTAACGGAGCACCAGGCCTGCCCCACAGTGGGTTCTCACACAAATGGGCTTTAGGAAAGAGCTCATGTTCTGAAGCTGATTGTAGGAAAACCCTCTGTGCTTCAGGCCCCTTGGCAAAACTTCAAACCCCCTCAGGAGCCCACATTCCCATTAGCGGGGCCCTGCCTCGCCTTCAAACCATTAGATGTGAGGTGGGGGGAGGCTCCACAAACCACCAGATGAACCCAACACATCTAGCTGGAGTTCCTCCAAGGAAGTTTCTCTGGGGTTCTCTGCCGTCTGGAGGAACAGTCAAGTTTTAAAGCAAGAATTTGCTTCAGTCAAATTACACAGGGGTTCCCCCCCCCCCCCCCCCCCCCCCCCGAGCCAGCACAGGCCCTCGGGTGAGATAATGGGGTGGTGGTGCAGAGACAGGAAGAGAGACAGTGGGTGGATGGGCGACCAAGACCTCCCACAGAAGCCCCCTCGAATCCTCTCTGAGCTCCAGACAAGATTCCTTTCAATCTCCTTACCCAAGTTTAAGTTCTCACGGGCTGGTAAATGCAGTGAGCTTATTTGCAAGCCAGGGTCATATCTGCCTAGCAACCCAACGTGAAGAGTAGAAGGGCTACGAACGTAGACGGAGAACAGGCTGGCCAACTCTGCACAAAGGAATCTGTTCTCATGCAAATGACCCGGAGCAAGATGGCTAGCAAGAGACAGCACAGAGGATAGGCTCAGGAGCCAATTTATTTCCCCCAGAAGATGTTGAGGGACTTTTTAAAGGGCATCATCACAGCCTTGCCCACTGTAAATGAAGGACCGGAGGGGCTCTGCTGCTCCTTGGCTTACGGCAGACACAACAGAAGAGGCTAAAAGGGGAGCTGAACCCTTAACTTAATATCCTGATTTTTCTGGTTCTGTACTCCAGACTCCAAGGGTTCTTTTGTTTGTATTTAGAACCAAACAGAGTTAGTTTTGTTTGGGGGGGTTTGATTAGCATGGCAATGCTGTGCTTTCCCTCTCTCTGCTATCCCTGGAAGAGTGAGGGGGAAAAAAAAAAGCAAGGGTTTTCACGCTTGGTCTCACTAGGAAAGGGAACAAGGTGAAGCCAGCCTCCAACCAGGGCATGCAAAAGTCATTGGTTTGTGGCTGGCAAGACTGGGCAGAGATTGGGTTTCCAGCTCCCCTTCTCTGTTACCCAAATGCAGGTGGCAAATATCGTCTTTGGTGAGCTTTAGTTGCAGAAAAGGGCCAGTGTGTGCCTATATTGTGAAACCTCGGGTGAATCCCTCCAGTGCTGTGTGCCTCAACTTTCCTCATCTGTAAGATGGGGATGGTAAGGATCAACTGCAGAATGTTACTGATGGGTTAAAGTTAGATCACATATGTGGCACTTAATACAGTGCTGGGAACAAAGCAAACATACGAAAAAATTAACAACAGGTCTAACTAATATTAGTAAAATAATAGTAATGTATTATTGTTGTTGTGATTGTTATCATTGTAGTTACGCCTCTCCAACAGTTCACTCTGGTCAAATACTCAGATGTGAGTTTCTCAGTCATTCATTCATAACTAGAGCTTTTGGTATGATTTGCCTAATATTTTAACCTATTTTTAAAATTTTATTTATTTTGAGGGGCACCTGCGTGGCCCAGATGGTTAAGAGTCCGACTTTGGCTCAGCTCATGATCTCATGGCTCATGAGTTTGAGCCTACGTCTCTACATCTCTCTCTGTCCCTCCCTCACTTATGCTCTCTCTCTCTCTCTCTCTCTCTCAGAGCGAGTGGGGGATGGAAAGAAAGAGAAAGAGAGAGAGAATTCCATTGTCTAATGTTTTAAATCAAGAAACTGAAGCACCGGGAACTTTCTGGACTTGATTAGAACCACTCGGTAATAAATAATGGGCTACCTCCATAGGTTCCCAAGACCCAATACAGTAGATGCTGTGCCATAGTGAATATGACAGTTCCATACTAAAAACAGTGACAGGTCCTAACACACTGTAAGGACATTACATTTTAGTGGTTAAAATGTTCATTTTAGTGATTAAAATCAGTTTTGAACATCATCACGTGTGGATTCTTCGAACAACTCGACAAACAGATGGCTTGGTATACTGGAGTCAGCCATCAGACTTGGTAAACCATAAATAATAACAATAATAATAACGGGTACTGAGGGCTCACTTTGATCCACACTTCACAGGAATCATAAACCCTTCAATCCTGGGAATACCACCATTGACCCCATTTTATAGATTCGAGAAATTGACGCCCCTAGAAGTTAAGTTACTTTCCCACAAGGTTGCGAGGCGAATCAGTTGCCCCTGGCTGTGCATTACTGGCCGAAACAGGGCGCTTCACAGGAACACACCTGCTCCCCACCTACCCCACGCCAGACCTTGTACCGGTACAGAATGGCATTTAACGCAGTCGACCCTATCCCCAAACCAGGAGAGAAATCAGGCACCCACTGCAAACGGATTTTTATTAAAACTCAAATCGCTGACTCCTCCCGGTGGCGACCCCGCGTGCACGCGCCCCCAAAGTAGGCTCTCGAGTTTCTGACATCAGAACCACATTCTCGAACCCCAAAAGGAGGAAGCAGCCCGGACCAAAGTCGGCAGGGAAATGCAGAGACTAAGGCCTTTGGTAAGTGAGGTGGAGACCAGGAAGCCAAGTCGGCGCCCCCGCGCACTCCGAAATGCCTGGGATACGACACACTGCTTTGTCCCCATAACTGGTTTCCCGGGCATCATCTGCTGAGTTCGCAGTGACCTTGGGGTTGGGGACCTCGGGATGAGGGGCACGTATTCCCTAAACGCCCGGGTCCCTGCCGTACCGGGGGCTCCCAGCGGATTAGGCGGCCATGCACCTGTGTGCACGTCGCCAGCCGCCTGGCCGGGAGGATGCGCGCGCGCCCCGACTCGGGGATGCTGACTCAGCCCGGCTGCTCACATCCCTTTCGCGCAACGCGGATGCTGTTGGCGCTGTTGCTGCTGCTGCTGCCGCCGCCGCTACTGCTGCAAAAAGGGGGAAAGCTAGGCACTCGTAGCAGCCGGGCCGCTAGCTCTCTGGGGCCCACTGCGGCACTCCCTCCCTCCCTCCCCCCCCCCCCCAAGGAGAACCGTGCGCGAGTTGACGAAATTGGGGGAAGTGGGCGCTGGAGGAGGAACTCGGGGTGCGCGGCGCCGCGCGCGCAGCTCACACCCAAACTGGAAGGAACCTGTTCTGCTCCGGGCTGGCGCGGAGCCGCCGCAGCCGCGAGCGCCGCGCGGGTTTAGCCCCCGCACCCCCAATCGTCCCCAGCCAATCCCCAAACCCTCCGGGGGTACTCGGCGGTGGGCGCTCGGGGGGGGGGGGGGACTGAGGGAAGGGAAGCGGCCCTGGGGCCCCGCGCGCGCGCGCCCGGCCGGGGGTGCCGGAGGAGAGGTGCAGGCGCCCCGAGCACGCCCGCGCTCCCCGCTTGCGGTGCAGCAAAGCGCCGGGGTCCGGTCGGGCAGGCGCGCACGGCCGCGCCCGGGTCGGGTGGGGGGAGCGGGGCGGCGTGCCAAGGACCCCGGCGGCAGGGGCGGGGGTGGCCCCGCGGGACCCCGCCGTTGGCACCAGACGGCGACGCCGTTACCTTCCGTGACCCCCAGCCCGGGCCCGGGGCGGGCGCGCGCCCGGCGCGGCCCCGGTCCACGTGGGCCGGCGCGCGCGCGCCAGTCCGGCCCCCTCCTTGGCGGCGCTCGGCGCTCGCAGCACATGGTCGGCGGCGGCGCGCCCCCGAGGCCGGCGGAGACCGGCTGCAGCCGGTATAGGATAAGGGATAGGCAGCGACGCGGGGCCGGGGCGCGGGCAGCCGCACGCAGGGCCCGGGCGCAGGCGGCCGGGGTGGGGGGCGGGGGGAGGGTGTGGCCGGGGTGCCCGAGGCGCGGCCGTGGGTGGGGGGCCGGGGCCGGGGCGCTGCGGGCCGGGCGCCCGGTGCTCACCCGCCGGAGCCAGTTTGCGGTAGGCTCGGGCCCACGCCCTAAGGGGTTAAACCTTTCTCATGTTACCGAGCGGCTTATAAGGAGGGGGAGGCCAAGCCTCCGCCTTATTGGGAGCCTTTTGGGGTTTATTCTCTTCCCTTCTAACTTGGTGAGTTGGTTTTATTATTTTACATGTTTAAAAGTTTGATTGTGGGGTGGGTTGTTTTTTTTTTTTTTAATCTGTGTTGGGAGCTTTTTTTTTTTTTTTTTTTTTTTTTTTTTTGGGCTGGTGGTGTGTGGGGTGGGCAGGACGGCGGGAGGAGACCACTTAACATCTTAACATTTTGGAGACGTTATTCTGAAAAATATTCTCTGACAGTTGGGAATGCCCAGGGCCACCAGGATGACGCGCTCTAAGCCAGTGTGGGCAGCTGAGAGTTGACTGTCCGTGGCCCTGGCTGGCAGTTGGGGTTCGGAAAACAGCTAGAGGCAGGATTGGTTTTGAGGGCCACCCCCCGTCCCGTCCCGGATTGGGGGCTTCAGGCCATCGAGCTAGTCGGGGGCGCCCGCTCACCCCTGCGTGGATTTTCCGCATGAAGTTGCCCGCGCGTCACAGGAGCGAAATGTCAGAGGTAGCTTCCCCAGGCTCGCGCGCGCGCGCGCGCAGGCCGGCCACTGAGGCAGCGCCAGGGCAAATGGGAATCCCTGTCCCCCCCGCACCCCCCCCCCCAAGCCGACACACACTGCCGGGGCAGCCAACGTGACCCCGCATTGGGAAGGCAGAGCGCGCGGGTCCTACACCTTGACCGTCCGAGCTGTCAGCGCCTGACGGCTGGTCCCGCTCAACTTCCAAGGTTCCCGGTTGCGGCTGCCAGCCGCAGGAAAGCGCCCGTGTGGCTGAGCAGTTCCGTAGTGGCGGAGGATGATTTTGCAGAGGAAATGGGTTATTTCCTTCTGGGGTTGGTTTTTTGTTTTTGTTTTTTTTTTTTTTTTTTTGCCTTTTCTTTTTTTACTTTTTTTTTTTTTTTTAAATTAAATCCCCACCGTCCCCCCCCAGCAGACAGGTGATAGAAGTTTGTTCGGTGGCATGTAAAATGTCACCAGACGCAGGGGGCATTAGCCTTAAGAGACTAAGCTCCCCGGAGCCAACTGGGGAAGGAGCATTGCAACTTGACAACCTGGAAGCTGGTTTTGTTTGCACAGTTAGACACTCCGTGCGGGCTCCTTCTTGAAGGAGATGGTTTCTACCCCGAGAATGAGATTTCTCAGTTAATCTGTTTTGCAAATCCTACGAACATGAGTGTCTTCTCTGCAAAAAAATACCATGTGTTTCTGCTGAGATTTCTGAGTGAGGCTTCTTCCCATGTCCCAAGCACCATTACGCGGCATTTTGGGGGGTCAACGATACATCCTGCCCCAGGGATAAAGAAATACCTCTTCTCATAATTAAGGGAAGGGTAGCCAAGATAGAGAGTTCCAGTTCATAAATAAACAATGCAGCCAAGTGGAAAAGCGCCTTCTGCCTTAATGAGTACCACTAACTGAGTTTTCCTTCTGTGGTTTCCAAAAACTGGACTTTTTCTCAGTGGAACCCCTGAGGAGGACACTTAAACTAGGGGTTCAGATTTCAACATCATGATCTTGTAAAATGGGTGAATTGGTTTTATCCAGTGATTTCAAAGCTGCTGAGGCAGACCTCCAGGTTAGGTTTGGGACTTTTTTAGTAGAGAATTCAGATGAACTTTACCTGAATGCAGACTGGTTTTGACAAGGGGGGGGGGGCGCGAGGGGGAAATGGCTTGTCAAAAGCTGTTCTCCAGGCTACGCCTTTAAGAACAGAGCCTAGCCCTGCTTGGCTTTAACCAGCAGCCATCACCGTTCCATCCAAAGCCTGCATTTTGAACTTTGCTCTAAACTGACCCTGGACTGATGCTCTGACAGTCTATAATAATCCAATATTTTGCATTCTTGATGGCCCCAAATCAGACCTTTACTCAACAGATCAAATCACAGTGAAATTCCCAGCTATAGCAGACTTCCACGCCTTGGCAGAATCCTCATTTATTGAAAGTGAAGACAACCAAATGCTCATAGGAAATATTTCAAACTGCCCAGCGTGTTTTGTCATTGTACTTCCTTTGGGAAAACATCAGGGAGAAGGCGGCTCGGCTGCCAGGAAGCCCCGTTCATTATAGAACTTTACAATTGGGACCCTCAAGTCTGCTGTGGCTAGTCCCTACTTTACAGATGATGAAATTTGGGGATTAAGTGATTTCCCCAAGATTGTGCAGCCAGTTAATGGTAGACAGACTTTCAACAAATAATGCCCAAGGGCCTCCAGACGACAAACGCGTGGGCTTTGGCCCCAGAGGACTCCAGAGTGGAGGATGAAAGTCTAACTCGGAGCAAGTCCGGCTCAAAGGCTGTCCTAGAACCGTAGCCTCTTAGGGCAGGGAAAGATCGGGACAACACTCTGTTTACCTGCTGACAACACAAATCAAGGAACAGAGTGATTCACCCACTCAGCCTGCCTCACCTGTTAGACCCCCACACAGTAAACCAGCGTCCCTTCCCGTAAGATCAGTTCGCATCGCCATAAAACCGAGGCGGTATTTGGTATCCTGGAATTGATAGAGGATTCTAAGTAACTGAGTTCAAAATTCAGGCCTTTGTTTCTAGCCTTGTGGAGGTGGACACTTTTAAGCCGGTTGGCCTGCGGAATGAATGGACATAAGGAGAGGAGGCCAGGAAGGGACTTATTCTGCAAGCAGGGATGTCCTCACTTGGGTCTCATAGGGATAGAGCAGGGCACCACTTCAGCAGTAGGGCAAGACTCCTTTGTCGAAGGAGCTTTTATTGAGCACGTACTAGGTGCCAGACGTGCTGCCGGGCACTGGGTCTGGAAAGAGCTGCTGGCTGCCCTTGCAGGTGCCTGCCCTATGTGATCCTACATGCAGAACACAGAAGTTCTCATCCAGTATGTTCTAGAAACCAAGTTATTCTATGATTATTCTATATTGTGGTCTTCTCTCCAAAGATAAATATAACAGGACGTGGGATGCTTTAGGAGGATAAAGGCATACACTTTGGAGGAAGTGGGTTTGGGGGTGTCATCTTTGCTTTATGATGTCCCTAGTAATAATACTAAGAAAGCATCTGTCCTCCAAAACCCTAACAGTGCGGGTGAAACTTCTATTTGGATCTAGCTTCAGGAGAGTAGCACAGATGTAAAGCAAAGTTTAAAAAAAAAAACCAAAGGACTCGAACATAGACGTAGAGTCAAGTCTGCTGTCTTCCAACCAGCTGCCAAAGATCAGATCTGAGCGGTGTCCAACTACATTTCACCCACATTTGCAAGAACCATCTAGCACTTGCACCTTCCTCCTAGCTCCCGGCTTTCCCTGGACCACCAGGTTTGCCCAGGGGGAATCAGGTGATTCATAGAACTCGGTGCTGAGTACCACAGTATAAACTGGTAAAGCTGAATGGAACCTTAAAGATTCTCCAGTCCAACCTTGCCATTTGACTAATGAGGAACTCAGGCCCAGAGAGGTGCACTTGACTTTCTCAAGGTCACACAGTTCAGTGGTGACACAGCTTATGGAACTTTACATAGGGAGGTCAAGAGAGCTCTTATCATTGAAAGAAATTCTTCCCGATCTCTGCCTAAAACAGCCCCTTCCAGGCCTTTAAAATGCTGTCGCTTGTTTCCGATTCTGTGTCTCCCTCTCTCTCTGCCCCTCCCCCGTTCATGCTCTGTCTCTCTCTGTCCCCAAAATAAGTAAACGTTGAAAAAAAAAAAAGTTAAAAAAAAATAAATAAATAAAATGCTGTCCCTTAGGCTGATAGGGCGGGACGACGCTGGGAGACAGGAGATTTGATTCTGAACAGTTTTGGTCAAGTGCCTTCTCTTCGGTCTAGATTCCACCTTTTGTAAAGAAAAATGAGTAAGATTTTACAAGGAGACGGACAAATGAGCTCTAAATTCCCTAACATTCTGTAATTCTAACACCACTCCGGGCTACCGGTTGGTGGAAAGTGCACCCATTTTGCACGTCCAAACCACAGATCATAACATGCAAAGAACGAGTGAGATAGATACCTATCACCAGAGTCTTCTGCCAATGGATAGGTAATCTTATCTTCATACCAAAACTACAATCTTGCCCTAAATACAGTCCAACAAAAAGACTGTCTCTTGACCCTGTGGAGGCTTTAGGCTAGAAAGAAATTCAGTCTTTGGGGCCTTTATCAATTTTTTTTTTTTTTTTTGCCTTTATCAATTTTATCCCAGTCTTTATTCAGGTTGGTCCTGAGCCCTAAGATCTTAGGAGCACCCTTCTGGGTTAGAACAGTCATGCCAGAGGTCCTTGGACTTCATTGCCACTTAGTCTAACTGCTTGTCAGAAATGTGCTGAACTCTGGAAGGACATGGCCGAGTGGTTTTACTATGCATTTCAGTCATAGGGTTCCTATCATTACCGTCAACAAGGACTTAAGTCCATGGAGACACAGACCATCCCTCTGCCTTTCACCGTAGTATCCCTGATGCCTAGCATAGGGTCTGGCCCCTCCTAGGTGCTTTGTTGAAAAAAATAAATACAAGCTGTGTGAAAGGTCTGGGGGCAGGAAGGCAGAAGGAGGTACAAAGAGAGAAAGGCCCCAGGGTTTGTTTTCCATGAGCCTATTATTTCCATGAGCAAATAAGGTAAACACAAACAACACCCCATTACTAAGTGATACCTGTCACAAGAAGAGAACCCCCTAGGTTGAGTTGGTCAGAGGAAGCATTATGGAAGAGAGAAGATTCGAGGGAGCAGGGTCTGACAGGTGCCAGCTGTAAAAGTAGGGGGGCAACCAGTCCCTGGAGCCGGGGGAGAGGGCCTGGCCATGGGCAAGGTGGTTAGAGACTAGCGGGCAGGGAGGAGTCCATTTGGACCACAGCCTGAGTCAAGTCTTAGAACGGGAAGCAAGAAGGCTACAAAGATAGGGTGGGGTCCAATGATGAAGGCATGGAAAGCCAGGCTAATCCATGGGTTTTATCCCTCAGAAAGAGGAAAGCCACTGAAAAAGGCTGAGCAGAAAAATGTCATGACAGTGCAGCATTTCAAAGAGATTAATCGTACTGGACACACGGAGCCAGTTAGGCTAGTAAAGGCGTCTTGGGCTCCGCAAGGAAAAGTCCAAACTAACAGCCTGGTAGGGGGATGAAATGGAAGGGGTGAAGCTAAGGACCTAAGCTGTGAGCTCCCACCACTTCCCTCTCCCTCTCCCCCAACACCTGTCTCTAGGGATAAACACCAAATACTAGATGGACCCTATTACTGGGAAGTACTTTTTGTGGGTTTTTTTTGGGGGGGAGAGGGGTTCTAGACCTTCAGCCTAGTAGTGTTTTCACACCCCTGCCCCAGCTGCCTCACCTTGGGAGTGGATTTTGAAAGTGATGAAGGAGGGGTGTTGTGAACACCTCATTTGCGGGAGGGCTCCCGGCTTCTGTCTTAAATCAGCTGCTTTCCGTGTTGGGGAAGGCTGATGCCAAGCTGTTCTGTCGCTGCCCAGCCTACATCTTGATCCATTTAACTGGCCTTCCCACCTTTGTATGTGCTCTGAGAAAGGATGCACTGACACACAGCAAAACGCAGAGGCCTTTGCTGCAGAGGGCATAAGCTTTTTTAAGCATCTTATGCCCTATTTCGTTCAATCAAATATTTAACAGTGAAGGACAAAGAGTGAGTATACTGTCCTTTTAGAGTCCCGGTCTACAGTGCGAATGGCGCCATCGATAGGATGAAGGACACTAAGTTGGGTCAGATTTGCTGCTTTTTATGATTTAGAGAGTTAACTCAGAATGTGGTTAGATCCCAACACCAAAAATTGGCAAGCCCGCCGGAGAGATGAGGTTGTGTCCCGTTATTTTTCACCGGCCCTCCAATATCAATGAAACCTGCCTTGGTACTTGAACACGACAACCTCATGGCCAGGAGAAGGACACCGTGCATCCTCTAAAAATTCAATCTGTACACAACTGTACGATTGTAGAGAATTCTTAAATTCAAGAGCTCTAAGGCCACGGACTCATTATTACAGATAGTAATTCTGGGTTGGGCTAGAAACACATCACCGTCTCAAAGCGCGCGGAACTGCAGAGGCTCTGAAAGCACACTTCCCAGAGGGGAAGACGCAAGGTCAACCCCCCCTCCCTCCAATGTCAAGTATAGTGTTTCCCCTTACTGGTGGCGTTACAGACACAGGTCTGTTTGTTCTGATGTTTGTGGCAGTTCACATGCAAAAGCATACTGAGGTCAGGGTAACTTGGCCAGGTTCACTGGCCGCCCAGGCCTTGCAAATTTTCAGTGCTCTGTTCGGTCACTGAGTATGTGTCAATTGCTAACACATCAAGTAGTGGTTAACTTTGAGGAACTTACTCACGATGGTTACATTCTGTTCGTGTAGGTACATCCGCATGGAAAATGCCAGATCATAATCAGGAGAGGTAGCTGATGATCTGAATGGCTGGGGGCATCAGCCAGAGACACATAGGATGCCACAAACATTTATCCTATGGAAGATGCTAGATGGACTGTCAGTGTTTGCCTCTTAGCCTCCCTTTTCCTAGGCTTCATTTCTGATCAACATTATGATCAACCCACGCTTCCTTTACACCTAACTTGTCTTCAAGTTCAAGGTCAGCATCAATACTTGGTCTGGTGGCCATTCTGTATCCTTCAGGGTGCCTCTAACTACGCTGTTCCGATCCCTTTTGTTTGTTTTTTTTCCCCATTTAATTATCACAGCTGGGAAGTCTTCCTTCCAGATTCTTTGGGGGCTCTGTATACAGTACAAGTCTTTGGAGCTCCCAAAGAATCTGGAAGGAAGACTTCCCAGCTGTGACAATTAAATAAGTGTGCAATTATTACCCAGAGACTTTATAGTAACCGCACATTGTTCAAATATTCATCACCCTAAGAAATGTGGTAAGTAGTCCTTATCTGTTATGTTTGCTAAAGAGTAGCAGAATCATCAACCCTCATGCTATTGGCTGGTCTGATTTTTTTTTTTTTTTTTTACTTTTTATTTCAGATTAAGAATGACCCAAAAGACATCACAGCTTTGTTCCAGAGCCAATGTTTATACTCAAGTGCCTGACGGAGGATGGGGCTGGGTGGTGGCTGTGTCTTTTTTCTTCGTTGAAGTCTTTACATACGGCATCATCAAGTCATTTGGCGTCTTCTTCAATGACTTAATGGACAGTTTTAATGAATCTAATAGCAGGATTTCGTGGGTCATATCAATATGTGTATTTGTCTTAACATTCACAGGTTGGTACCTCTTTCTGTTTAAATGATATGGAAGCATGTGCCGTTCTTCATTGGCTTAACTACATGATGTACTCACCATATTGGCGATGCGTTCCTCATATGGCCCATGGGCCCTTTCTAGCCTCAGTTCAGTAACAGGGTTTTCAGGGGTTTGGGGATGGCGAGTAACAGAGGCGCTGAAGGAGAGAGCCCCGTCTGCCTGCCCTGATGGCCTTCAGTTTATACGCACATGCACTAGAAACCTACTGTATGCATAGTCTTAGGATACGAGAGATTACTTTGAGGCCCGCAGTAAAGCCCCGTCCTATGCGGTCATTTTCTGAAGAAGCAACAGCAAAAGTACTTGCCGTACTAGCCCTGGTCTCATAAACGCATGCTTAGGAAAGAGGTCGGGACGTGTAAACGTGGCTGCGTGAAGAGCAAGAGGATGTCAATCAGGATATAATGTAAAATTGCAAATCTTATCCAGGAGGGACACTCTGAATGCAGACAGCCGCTTCCCTAAAGGATTTCACTGGCTAACCAGAGTGCCTCTGAGAAAATGAGGTTTGAGTATACTTTTCTTTTTTCTTTTTTAAAATTTACATCCAAATTAGTTAGCATCTAGTGCAACAATGATTTCAGGAGTAGAATCCTTAGTGGCCGTTACCCATTTAGCCCATCCCCCTCCCACACCCCCCCCCAGTAACCCTCTGTTTGTTCTCCCTACATAAGAATCTCTTATGTTTTGTCCCCTTCCCTGTTTTTATATTATTTGTTTCCCTTCCCTTATGTTCATCTTAAAGTCCTCATATGAGTGAAGTCATGATTTTTGTCTTTCTCTGACTAATTTCACTTAGCATAATACTCTCCAGTTCCATCCAAATGCAAGATTTCATTCTTTTTGACTGTCGAGTAATACTCCATTGTGTGTATATATATATATATATATATATATATATATATATACCACATCTTCTTTATTCATTCATCCATCGATGGACATTTGGGCTCTTTCTATACTGTGGCTATTGTCAACAGTGCTGCTATCAACATGGGGATGCATGTGTCCCTTCGAAACAGCACCCCTGTATCCCTTGGATAAACGCCTAATAGTGCAATTGCTGGGTCCATAGGGTTTTCCAAAGTGGCTGCACCAGCTTGCACTCCCATGTTTGAGTATAATTTTCAATGTGCTACTTGTCTCTGGGTCCCTTACAGGCCTGATTGTCAGGACGGTCCGTCTGTCTATCAGGGGCCACGGCAAGGGCTTCCAAGAAAACACGGCCACTGAACTCACCTCAGAAAGTTAATGGGGCTGACCTTACACTTCCCTAACCCTAATACCCTAACAGTGGAACTATTACCTCTGAATTTTTCTGTCTTTAAATGTAGTTAGTTTTCAGCCACATAATGTCTTAAAGAGGCAGCTCCATGGTTCCTTCCCATCGAGTAAAGAATTTCTTACTACTCCTCGTACAGTGTCCTGGGAGCGTCACAGAGGAGCTCTCCAGTTCCAGCTGAAGTCATTTACTTCATGAAATATGAATGTCTTCATGAGTATGAAGACATTTACTTTAAAAAAATTTTTTTTTTTTACTGTTTATTCATTTGTGAGAGACAGAGAGAGACTGAGCACGAGTGGGGAAAGGGCAGAGAGAGAGGGAGACACAGAATCTGAAGCAGGCTCCAGGCTCCGAGCCATCAGCACAGAGCCCGACGCGGGGCTCGAACCGCGAGATCATGACCTGAGCTGAAGTCAGACGCTTAATTGACCGAGCCACTCAGGTGCCCCAAGACATTTACTTTTTTAATTGGGGAAAGTCTACTCAGCAAGACAATGTAAGTGCATTCGAACTAAAGTTTTACCTTTGGCATTCTAAATAAAAAGATGTCAGAGCTTCACTTTGAGCTCTTTTATAATCAAAAACAATGATACAGTCAACAAGAAATTTCCCATTAATTCTATTATACCAGAAGATCATTCTTCTAAATGCTATTATGATACGAATTAATGCTTTGCACCAACGGGCCACCTAACAGCGATGAGAGTGGTTTCGTTATGAGCTCTATTCAATACTGGTTTATAGTCCACTAACAGAAGAGTTATATAGGGACTCACCCCAATGGGATAAATTTAGTCCTTCTTGTTTTGTTTTGGGGTTTTTTTGTTTTGTTTTTTGCTTCTCTATCCAGCATGTTCTGTATTGCTCTCTTACCCAATTGTCAATGGTTCCCTTATCTTGGTATATTCAAGTGAGTATCAGTGTTGGCCTAAATAACATACCACTAGGAAACTGATCTGCCAGACCTAAGTGTTCTGCAGGATATGGAGTACAGACCCTAAGCGAATGAGTGAATGATCATCAGCCACTCTGAATTCGCTCGCCCTTAGCTAGCCTCCTCGTGGGGTGTTCAACTGAGCCTTTGCTGTACTTTCACATCATTTTCAGAAAAGTCAAATGAAACTGAGCTAGAAACTGACCCCAAAGGGAGCTTTCTAAAAAAGAATCCAAAGCAGTGACTGTATAGAAAACGAAGACGATTCAAGCCATCACAGGAAAACCCATTTTTGTCACAGAATAGCACACATGACATGCATACCTAACTTTATAGGTGCTCGTGGAGAGCCCACGTCGCTTTCATCTAAAAATAGAGCCATATGTTTTACCCTATTACTCTGGCTTTCTCGTTAAGAAGCCCAAAGAATGTACGGTCCCGTTTGAACAAATATAACCATCGTGTAAAATGTATTATATATCGCACATCATCTCTCCACGTTCAAGACTTGAGAAGGAATCTTAAGAAGGCTGATGTTCATGCCTCTTTTATGTTCATGCGGAATTAAAATGTCGCATTATGGTCTCTCGCTGCAGCTCCCCTCTCTGCTGTCCTGAGCACTCGTTTTGGGCACCGTCTCGTGGTGGTGGCAGGGGGCCTGCTTGTCAGCACGGGAATGGTGACCGCCTCCTTTTCCAGGAAGCTGTACCACATGTACATTTCAATCGGCATCATATCCGGTAAGTGCTGCTCCTGGGCTCCAGAGTCCTCCAAATACTCCGTTTGAAAAACAAGGAAGGGGAAGGAGGGGGTCCAACCCAACATGTATCTTTTCTTCTCTTTCTCTTTTTTTCCTTTAAAATTAATAGTGCCCCAGATCGGTGGTTTTAAACCGATAGACTCCAGGGGATACGGGAATCTCTTCTCAGTGCCCAAGAGTTTTTGACTGTTTGTTTTTTTTTCTTTTTTAATATTTACCAATGAGAAAGACAACTTCTCTTTTGCATTAGTTTGCAGCCCAAAGACATCATTTTCACCAAGTAAGATGGGAATTTCCTTAGCGGGTATTTCCAAAGTGGGAGTCTGAGACTTCTGGGCTGTAGGGGAGAAAGCAAGCACGGTAAACTCTGTCTCGGGGTCTGAGGAAACGTTTTTCCCTCTCAAAGGAGTGCCTACAGGGGCGCCTGGGAGGGTTCAGTCGGTTAAGCATCCGACTTCAGCTTAGGTCACGATCTCGCGATTCGCGAGTCCGAGCCCCGCGTCGGGCTCTGCGCTGACAGCTCGGAGCCTGGAGCCTGCTTCGGATTCTGTGTCTCCCCGTCTCTCTGCCCCTCCCCGGTCACACTCTGTCTCTCTTTCTGTCTCTCAAAAATAAACGTTAAAAGCAGTCCCTACATTGCTTAACAGATGCTATATGTATTTAGTTAACATTTGCACAACTTTTCATATATTTCTGCACCTATCAAAGCTCATTTCTTTCTTTTTTTTTTAATTTTTTTTTTTAACGTTTATTTATTTTTGAGACAGAGACAGAGCATGAACGGGGGAGGGGCAGAGAGAGAGGGAGGCACAGAATCGGAAGCAGGCTCCAGGCTCCGAGCCATCAGCCCAGAGCCCGACGCGGGGCTCGAACTCACGGACCGCGAGATCGTGACCTGGCTGAAGTCGGACGTTTAACCGACTGAGCCACCCAGGCGCCCCCATTTATTCCTTTTAAATACAAGTCTTATATAAGAACTATATTCAATAGTGGTCTGTGCATGGTGAATTATATAAATTCTTTTAATGCCGAAAAATAGGGGGAAAAAAAACACAGGAAACAGTTTTTATACTCCCGGCATCCCCGAACTGTTACAACTTTTCTAGACCTCTAATGAAATCCTTTTTTTTTTTTTAAGTTTATTTTGAGAGAGAAAGAGAATATCCCAAGCAGGCTCTGCACTGCCAGCACAGAGCCCGACTTGGGGCTTTATCTCATGAACTATTGAGATCATGACCTGAGCCGAAACCAAGAATGGTATGCTTAACTGGCTGAGCCACTCAGGCACCCCTGAAACCTTTTATTTTATCTTACTTTAGTTTTTACTACAGCCACCTTTTTCCAGAATGAAATTCATTGGCTTCCAGAACTTACGATTTATACAATAAACACCCCTCCCTCACCAAATAGCTTATAAAGGCAGCTTCTATTTCCTCTTTTACCCACTAATCATTTAGGAAATGTATTGTTTGGATTTCCAAGAGGTTCGATTGTCTGGTGGTTAACTTTTTTGGTATTATTTTCAGATTGTTATGCATCGTGACCAAAGTATTTGCTGGCACAAAAATCTCTGGGGAAACCAAAAATGTCTATTTGACGTGGCACATAATATTAAAAAAAACCTAAGTAATTCCTAAAAATACGTATGTACATACATACATTAAATTAAATATTAAAAACAGGGGCACCTGGGTGTCTCAGTCGGTTAAGCATCCAACTTCGGCTCAGGTCGTGATCTCGGAGTTTGTGAGCTCTAGCCCCGCGTCCGGCTCTGTACTGACAGCTCAGAGCCTGGAGCCTGCTTCGGATCCTGTGACTCCCTCTCTCTCTGCCCCTCCCCTGCTCATGCTGTGTCTCTCTGTCTCTCAATAGTAAGTAAACATTTAAAAAAAAATTTTTTTTTTCCATAAAAAATAAAAAAATTCAAAAAACACAATAATCCCAGACCTTTGCACCCTTCTGTAATCAGTCGTATGTGATGCTTACTCTTCTTTCTGGCTGTCTTTCAGGTTTGGGATTCTGCTTTAGCTTTCTACCGACTGTCACCATTCTATCCCAGTACTTTGACAAAAGGCGCTCCATGGTCACTGCAATTGCTTCCACGGGAGAATGTTTCGCTATGTTCGCTTTCGCCCCAGGTAGGCAGACCCTCGTGGTCCATGTACGGATGCGGGTTGGGGAAGCCCCTCTGCTCTTCTGGCCAACAGTCGGCTGACTCTACCCGTATTTGCCTTCTTTCCTGCAGCGCAGTTTGAGGATCTGTCCTCCCTCATCCCGTTTTAGGAATCCCTCCGCTCTAATACTAATCCGAGTTGACCTAAATAGGTCAACAGGTGTTAAGACGCCCATTCAGTGGGAAGGCTGGAAACATCCATTCCAAAATAACTAATTTAATAATTTGAGGCTGGTCATACTATTATCTTTCCTTTGTCAAAAGAACCATATTCAGTGTGGATTTAATTTTTTTTTTTCAACGTTTATTTATTTTTGGGACAGAGAGAGACAGAGCATGAACGGGGGAGGGGCAGAGAGAGAGGGAGACACAGAATCGGAAACAGGCTCCAGGCTCCGAGCCATCAGCCCAGAGCCCGACGCGGGGCTCGAACTCACGGACCGGGAGATGGTGACCTGGCTGAAGTCGGACGCTTAACCGACTGCGCCACCCAGGCGCCCCCCAGTGTGGATTTAAAATGTGCTGATAAAGTTAGCTTTATTATCTGCGTGTAGGTCATCTCGCGGCAAAATTTTTCTCCCTAGTTTACTTTGCTATCTCAGTGTCCGCAGGTAAATTTCACTCTAACCAGCAACAGACGGTTAACCTCGGAGACCCAGATTCGTTTCTTACTCTGCCGTTTCCTTGAAGAATGTGTCCGTGACTATACTTTGAGCGAAGGAGTTAATGTAGAAGTGTTTAGGGGTAACATGTCCTAGTGACTGAAGCTTTTCACATAGTTGAGAAAAATGAAACGTGTGTGTGCATATAGGTATATAGGAAGGCAGAGAGACAGGGAAAATGTTAATTGTTGAATTTAAGCAAAGGGCGGGCAGTCACACACCCTGGTGTCATTCTTTCTGCTTTTCTGTCCACTTAATGTTGCGGGGAGACTCAGTGGTCTGTGAATGACCTGAGGGTAGGAACTGCATCTGGGCTTTGTTCCCTAGAAAATCCCTGCTACCTGGTAGGCACCCAAGAAATGTCAAATGGAAGGGCGCCTGGGTGGCTCAGTCGGTTAAGCATCCAACTTTAGCTCAGGTCATGAGATCATGGCTCGTGAGTTCGAGCCCCGCATCGGGCTCTGTGCTATTGGCATAGAGCCTGCTTCAGATTCTCTCTCTCTCTCTCTCTCTCTCTCTCTGTCTCTCTGCCCCTTCCCTGCTCATGCTCTACCCCTCTCTCTCTCTCTCTCTCTCTCTCAAAATAAATAAACATTTATATATAAAAAAAAGGTAAATGGAGGAATATTGCACCCACTTTTGCCAGATGAGCATAAAGCTTCTCAAAATACCCAAGCCTAAAATATCTTGCAGTTTGAAGTTTCCCACATTAATGGGAGGAACGAGAGGTGTGAAAACAGGCTATAAAAGTAACTGGACCCCCCCCCCCCCCCACGGAATGTGGGGCTGCCTTGCTCAGCCTATCTTCTGGATAACCAGCTTCCCATGTCTTCATACCTGTCTGCTCTCAAAGAATTAGAGTATCATAAAATTCTAATGAATATCACTTAGCCTTTCTGGGATGATTACGAAGATACTTTAAGGTCTTGCGGGGGGCCTGCGTTATTCAGTTGTTGCCGTGGGGCTCCCCTGCGGCTGTCTCCCCCAACCTCCCCTTCCAGTGTCCAGCCTGCCCCTGGTCAGCAGCCCGGGACCCAGCCTTCCTGGCGGGAAGGAGCAGGACTCACACAGTAAAGGACAGTCTGCAGAATAGAAACTGTAGAACTGTGTCATCGTGGAATTCTGGGATCACCGTGAGCTTAGATGCTTCGTTTATCTTTCCACTT
Organism: Felis catus; assembly: GCF_018350175.1. Taxonomy (NCBI): domain Eukaryota; kingdom Metazoa; phylum Chordata; class Mammalia; order Carnivora; family Felidae; genus Felis; species Felis catus. The sequence goes on along the minus strand of NC_058381.1, from coordinate 49,815,501 downwards.
AATCCATGACCACCAAAGACTGCATGAGTGAATGCATAGTGATGTAGCTCAGACGTAGGAAATTCTGTCTTTTAAAGGCCAGACGGTAGATACTTAAGGCTTTCGCGGACTAGAAGTATCTGTCAGAACCCCTCACACTTTGTGGGTTACAGCACAAAGGCAGCCATATACCACATCGGCGAATGAGCGGGGCCACATTCCAGTCAAGCTTTAGTATCAAAGACACAGGCAGTGGGCTGGACTTGGCCCGCACGCTGCCGTTCGCCAAAACCTGGAAGTAGGTCACCGGCTTCCTTCATTTCTCGTGCCTCCACCGGGCAAAACGCACCCTCCAAAGCTCTTCTGGGGACCTAGGCTGACAGGTTTGGGTTTGCATCTGATAATCCCTGTGCACTTCTTCCCCTGATCGGTTCAGAACAGCATCAAAGCCTAGAATGAAGGATACAGTACAGGCGGGCCGCATTCACCCTGCCAAGTACTAACTGCCAAGTCCTAACTTTTACCGAAGTTAGTACTCAACCGGAACCCTTATTTCTGCTCGGTATTTTCTCCTGGGCCTCGAGTCTGTTTTCTGACCTTCGAATTTTTCTTTCTTCTTCGCCCCCGCCTCTTCAAGCAATCACGGCTCTGAAGGACAACATTGGCTGGAGGTACAGCCTCCTCTTTGTGGGCTTGCTGCAGCTGAACATTGTCGTCTGCGGGGCGTTGCTGAGACCGATCATCATCAAAGGACCGGGGTCCCCGAAAGCGACCGCACACGAGCACCGGAAAGAAGTGCAATGCATGCTCGAAAATGAAAAAACACGCACCTCGATAGATTCCATTGACTCAGGAGTAGAATTAACTACCTCACCAAAAAATGTGCCTAGTCACGCCAACGCAGAACTGGGGCCGAAGGCCAATGTGCAGCTGGGGAAGGCCAGCCCCAAGCGGAGCGATAAGAAAGCCCCTCTGCTGGACTTCTCCATCTTGAAAGACACAAGTTTTATCTGTTACGCGTTGTTCGGTCTTTTTGCAACCCTGGGATTCTTCGCACCTTCCTTGTACATCATTCCCTTGGCCATTAGTCTAGGCATCGAACAGGACCGCGCTGCTTTCTTGTTGTCCACCATGGCGATTGCTGAAGTTTTTGGAAGGATCGGGGCCGGCTGCATCTTCAACAGAGAGCCCATCCGGAAGATCTACATTGAGCTCATCTGCGTCATCTTATTGACTGTGTCTCTGTTTGCCTTTACTTTCGCCACCGAATTCTGGGGTCTGATGTCATGCAGCATATTTTTTGGGTTCATGGTTGGAACGGTAGGGGGTACCCACATTCCACTGCTTGCCGAAGACGACGTCGTGGGGATCGAGAGGATGTCTTCTGCGGCGGGAGCCTATGTCTTCATTCAGAGCATATCAGGACTGGCGGGACCACCTCTGGCAGGTAATTTACCTACACGAAATCCGAACCCTTGTCTACTATCCCCTTATGGGTTGTGCTGGCTTCTTGTGAGAGTCTTAAAACCTACCGGTTTTTATATGGTCCATAGAATTTCAGAGCTGACAGGATTAGAGATTACCTGAGCCAGCTCCCTTGACTTAAGTAGGAGGAAATTGAAGGTCAAAGCATGTAAGCCAACAATCGTATGGTAAATGAGTGACCAAGTCAGGATTAGAAGCTCCGTCTGCAGTCCAGGCTGCCCCAACCTTTGGCTGCCATCTTGCCTTGTAAATGCTCAAGGGGTACCCATCGCTGTATAACCTCACTCATTACCCTCTGACTTTTGGAACCACAGCACAAAAGGACTTCTGTAAGTCACCTGCCCTTCTTAGGAAGGGTGTGAGGAAACTGAGCACAGAACTCACTCTGCAAATACTTAATTGATCACTACACGATATTTCCTGGCGGAAGGACTTGGGTGTGTTTCACACCTTAGCCCCGGAAATAGGTCCTCAAAAGTTATTAGGACAGAAACCTTGCCTTCATCTTAAAAGAGCCCTAAAGTGAACTCAAGTGAAAATAATAGAGTTCTTTCTTCTCACTGTTTCCTTTTCCAAGAAGCGTGCATCTATAACTGTCCCGCGTTTTATGCTCCATGAGGACAGATTAGCCCGTGAAGAACAAGCTAGCAACCCAGTCGTCTCAGCTGTGCGTTTGTCTGACTTCTCCCTTCTCCCCAGTCTAGGGAAGACGCATACCTTCAACACCCTTTTTTCTTTCGAAAACCCAGCTAGAACACAGAAGGCTAAGCCACTGAGAAGCTTCTGGGTGAGAGAGGGTTTGTGGCCATGTTGCTAACAGATACGAATGCTTTCTCTCAGGTCTGCTGGTGGACCAGAGTAAGATTTACAGTAGAGCTTTCTACTCGTGTGCAGCTGGCACGTCTGTGGCTGCTGGGTGCCTCGCGCTTGTGAGACCTTGTAAAAAGGGACCATGCCAGCGTCATCCTGCAGGCGAGGCCCAGGCCGAGAATCCTCGCGGGAAAGCTTTACAGGACATCCCCGAAGACTTTCTCGAAATGGACCTCGGGAAAAATGAGCATAAAGTTCACGTGACCTTGGAGCCAGTATGACGTGCTTTGCAGTAACGCCAGCCACCCTGTTGGCCGGGAGGTGGGCGGACGGTGGGCGGGGGTGGGGGGGGGACACCCGGGGAGGTACGGGGGCTGTCGGCTCTGTGCACTTTCCAAACGACATCTTAAAGGGAATGTGTATGTGAACACGACCAACATCCTTTTCTTTTTTTCCCTTGTAAGTTTTCCTTTTTGCTTGTTTCTGAAGCCAAAACAAAAACAACCCAGCAATTTCCACGCGTCAATCTGGTTGTCTTCAGCAGCAATAAGAGATACAAAGAAGGACCCTTTGGCTCACATTCCAAGTTTAAGACAGTGACGTGAATCGCCAGAGTGGTTTTAAGAGCTCTCACATGTGATAAACAACGATCTTATAAAATGCCATCAGCCCAGGTCGCTGAAATGAAATTGGCCACCAAAAAAAAAAAAAAAATCTTAAATCACGTTTCAAATTTCTCATTTTCAGAAATAGGAACAAATTGTTTAAAACCCCTTGGAAAACACTGAGGTCTCCATTAACAAATCATGGTTTCTCAGTTTTTCAACGATTCCATGGGAATGAAGAATAGTTTAAGACCAAACGTTTGGCTAACAAATTCTAAAAATATATATATATAACTTGAACTTCATAAATGTGAAGATTACCACTTTTTCTATGGCCAGTCATTACCAGGAGTATTTCAACACAGAATATACAGAATGGCATTCAAAAATATGTTTCCTGTTGCTTTTAATTATTCCGAAATATGTGACTGTAGTATCTTTAATTTAATCCACTATTTATTATTAAGTTATTCTAGGATGATTAAAATAATCAAAAGAAGTAAAATCTGAGACCTAAGCATCATTTTTACCTCCTTTTGGCAATCCTTGAAATGCCTCAGACCTCTTGGAAAGTTACTCTCATCAAAGGGCCAGGTTATAATGATTCTTCAATCTGATTAAAGGCCACATGTGCTAGTTAAAGGGGAAAAAAAAAATAACGAATAGCAAATCGCCTTAGCTTCTTAAAATAATTTGTTTTATCACCTAAGAATACTTGAGGATCTCCTTTGATTGGAATTCTATTTCATTGAATTGTTGAAGCATTTCTGATTTTTTTTTCTTCCTTTCAACAGCTAACTGTTGAAGCATTTCTGTATTTCACATGGGGTAGCAGAGACTTCGTATTTTACCATCGTACGTTACAAGTCGCCATTCACATCTTACATAAACCTTGATTGCTCTAAGTTGCCAGAGTTATCAGGTCAACTGGTCATTGTGGGTTTGGTTTTTTGTTTGTTTGTTTGTTTGTTTGTTTTCGGAATCACACTACATGTATAGAATTGCTCATGTTACCATTTTTCCGTAAAGAGGGCAGGTGTGAGGGTCACAGGGGGGCTACTTACTTACATGTAATGAATCTCACTCTGCAGGTGATGGTCCCTCACTGCTCTTTGATTCATCTTTACTGTTAATTTATGACAACTCAGGGGGAAAAAATATAACAAGCCTAGTTTGGTTACAGGTACACACAAGCTTGAATATTTCTCTGCACTGAAATGAAAGTGGCGTAGTTCATCACCACCTGCTACATTTTGTATAGCATTTTATCAGCCATAGAAATAGGACAATCTGTAAAACTTTGGGGGGGGGGGGTGGGGGGAAAAATGACAAAGTGTCGAAAACAGACACACCTGGAATGGTGGATGTAAGCAAACCTCTGTCACTGCTTGAGAAGGACTTTGAGCTTTGTGGCAGTTTTGCAGACTTACATGACTTCAGCACTTTACAACATTTTTTACTATGAATGTTCAATACACTTTAATATTTATAACTGATTTCTGAGCAATCTGCCATTCTGTTCACTGCATGAAAAAAAATGTATGCCAATTTCAGTATGTCAATAATCAAGGTTTTAAATGTTTTGGAGAAAATTAAAGCAGGATTGCTGATCTGTTCTGTATTTGTGACATTCTGGTACTTCTACTAGATATGCAATAAATGTATGGCTTTTTTTTTTATTTAAAGAGACGGATTCCTTTTTTAATGGACTCATCAGCATTCATTGTGTGATCCAATTAAAGTTATAAAAACTCAAGGAAGGTTCACTCCAAATAAATAATTTTTTTCACTTTGCTGCGGAATCTTTTAATTTTTTTTTTTTTTAACGTTTATTTATTTTTGAGACAGAGCATGAACGGGGGAGGGTCAGAGAGAGAGGGAGACACAGAATCTGGAACAGGCTCCAGGCTCTGAGCAGTCAGCACAGAGCCCGACGTGGGGCTCGAACTCACGGACCGCGAGATCGTGCCCTGAGCCGAAGTCAGCCGCTTAGCCGACTGAGCCACCCAGGCTCCCCTCTGCAGAATCTTTTAACTCTGCTGGAGATATTTAAACATTTCCAAGAAGCGTTTGTGGGACTTGATTACTTCTTAATGAAAAACATATAAATGAGATGATATCTCGGTCACCACAGAGTAGGAGCAAAGCCTATCGAAAGTAATAAATAGTTGAGACTATCTATATCCAGTTACGGAACAGCCCTAAGAGCTATCCTAAGTAAACAGCATACTGTCCGTGCCAGGGATCAGCAAACTTTTTCTGTAAAGGGCCAGATAGTAAATATTTAAGGCCTTGCGGGCCAGGTGGGTTCTGTCACAACTACTTAGCCCCGCGCTTGTACTGTGAAAGCGGCACAGACAACGTGTACAAGAAGGGGCATGACTGCTTGAATAAAAACTCACGCATGGATCCCGAAATTTGAATCTCAGAAAACTCTCACACATCATGAGGTATTATTCTGATTTTTTTCCTCAAGCCCATAGAGGTGTAAAAAAATAAAAACCAACCCTATTAGCCTGTGATCTGGAAAGAAAAACAGGCAGGGGACTGACTGGATTTCGGCCCGTGGGCTGTGGTCTCTGACCCCCTGCCCCATTCGCATCCGCAGCACTGGGATGGTCAGTGAAGAGGAACGTCGGGACGGACAGGAAAGGATCACTGTGGTCAAAGTGGCTTTTAGATCATGGGTGCCAAAGACAGGAAAGATCAAACAGCTGATAGCATGTTAATTAGAGGTTTCCATTTCCTGGGATTAAAGAGATTCTGCTTTAACCTTGTCGACTTAATAACGGTCCAGTATAAATGAAGACTACTTCCCTCCCCAAAAGTAAAATCATTTCAGAGGTAAAAATGAATGAAGATCACGTCTCTTTTCAGACAAATGCATCCCTAATGTATCCTTCCAAATGTATCCTTAATGGATACAGTGGCTCCAAACCTTTAAACAAAGGTATCAGTTTTGTACTTCCATAATGTGTAATGTAGCCTTTGTGCATTTATTTGCCTTTCCTTTGGCTTAATGCCTGGTGATACGGAAACAGAAGAGAAAATATAGATCCTAAGTCCGGGCTCCCATGGCCTGCTGCTATCCATTCAAATCACCCAGAGGTATTTACATTACATTTAGATTTTTGTACTCTTTCTCAAATATCCTAAATCAGATACAATCACGAATGCTTATTGTAAAAAGCTCCCAGATATCAGACTCACTAACAGGGATTCAAAGTTCAGATACTATTGCCTTTGGTTATTATGAGCATTGCTTGAAACGACCAATTTAAAGACAATTCCGACATGTTCTGTGCTAAAAGGTCAATCCTATAAGCAGCAGTTGCATGGAGAAAAGAGAAGCTGTCCTCGTTTTTGGTGTACATGTTACACATGCACATGTTAACCAAATAAATCAAATAAATGAGGGCTACAATCTCCCGACAGGTGGGCCAGCCTTTGTATAAGTAAGGACACTAGCTCCCCCTGGTGTTCGGCTTTTGTAAGGACTCCCTGAGGGTGCAAAACCAGAAAAGTGACAAGTTCAAGTAACTTGGCTTTTCCTGGAAGAGAAACTCTCACATCCAAACCAAAATTACTTCAGTGACTACGGATTTCCTAGAGGGAAAAATGGAGAGCAAAAGTGATATCCCAGAACACTTTACCTGTAAAGGCTTGACAATAGAGTTCAGCGAATATTATGCAGAGAAGATACACGTTGTGGCCACGTATTTATATTCTTTTTTTTTTTTTTAAACATTTATTTATTTATTTTTGAGACAGAGAGAGACAGAGCATGAACAGGGGAGGGGCAGAGAGAGAGGGAGACACAGAATCAGAAGCAGGCTCCAGGCTCTGAGCTGTCAGCCCAGAGCCCGACGCGGGGCTCGAACTCACGGGACCACGAGATCGTGACCTGAGCTGAAGTCGGACGCTTAACCGACTGAGCCACCCAGGCGCCCCATATTTATATTCTTTATAGACCTTTCCAGCAACTCAAGAAAAGAAAAGCCCGTCAACTATCCTAGCCACGTCACCCCTAGAATTCAACCAAAGCCGTAAGTTCCTTCCCAACACCGACAACTCCTGTTCTAAGATCTGCCTTTGCAGCTGAGGTCCAGACTCACGCACGCCTGTGTGACAGCACCTGATACCAACCAGACATTTGCACCTTCACATGTCCTCAGTGGAACCCCCGACCCTCCTCCCCAAACCTGCTCCTCCCCAAATCCTACTGGCTTTACTTTCTAAATATAGCCAGAACCTGCTTTTGCCAACTCTACCAGGACCCCTGATCTAAGCCAACAGCATCTTAGCTGGATTACTGCAATAATCTTCTAGCTGGTTTGCCCAATTCCACTTTCGCTTTAATTTTCCTGCTTTAAATTTCCATATAGAAGCCTTACAATACCTTTTTTTTTTTTTGAGAGTGCATGGGAGGGGGGGCAGAGGAAGGAGGGAAGGAGGGGTCAGGGGAGGGAGAGAGAGAGAGAGAGAGAAAGAAAGAATCCCAAGCAGGCCCCACACTCAGCACTGAGCTCAATGTGGGGCTCGATCCCACGACCCTGGGATCACGACCTGAGCCAAAATCAAGAGTCTGCCGCTCAACCGACTGAGTCACCCAGGTGCCCCACAATAATCAGAAATAATAATTTGTGGGGCGCCTGGGTGGCGCAGTCGGTTAAGCGTCTGACTTCAGCCAGGTCACGATCTCGCGGTCCGTGAGTTCGAGCCCCGCATCGGGCTCTGGGCTGATGGCTCGGAGCCTGGAGCCTGTTTCCGATTCTGTGTCTCCCTCTCTCTCTGCCCCTCCCCCGTTCATGCTCTGTCTCTCTCTGTCCCAAAAATAAATAAAAAACGTTGAAAAAAATTTAAAAAAAAAGAAATAATAATTTGTGTTTCAAGGCACAAATCAGACACGATCACATTTAAAAACCTTAAATCCTCAACAATGGGTTCTTCATGCATTGCCTGCTGCTACTGTTTCCTCCCTTGCTCCTGCTACTCTAGCACTGGCCTTCGAACTGTTCCTTGAAAACACCAGCCTCTTACCTTAGCATCAATTGTTCCCTTTCCCTAGCACACCCTTCAATTTGGTCTCCTCCAAGTGTTCCTGCAGAGGCATTCCTGACCATCCTATCGGCTTTTTCTTTCTTTCATTTCCCCCCACTGGCTTTTTCAAGGGGGGAAAAAAAGCCATCTATTGACAGTTACAGCTCAAGACACTCTGGTGTCGCTGCAAAGAAGCTGGGTGGCCCTGGGACACTGAAAGCCCTGGGATCCAAACCTAGCGGCCCAAGAGCTAAGTCTCCAATGGTCCAGCAGGAGGAGCTCTACAAGGGTGAATCAGCTTAAGGGCAAAAGCGTAGGTCCGAAGGAGACTAAACAGTGGGAAGAAATTACCAGGAGGGTAGGTAGGCCGATGGAAGCCTGAGTTTTCACAATACTGCTGGAGCAGATTTTGTTTTAACTTAACCTATTTTCCAGTAGACTTTTTTTTTTATGATGACTTTTTTTGGTTTTGTTTTTGTTTTTAAATGCCTCCTCGGGAGCAAGGGCTTTTCTGGATACTGAATCTCTCTTTTTTTTTTTTTTTTTTTTTTTTTTTTTGGTGCTAAGACAAAGTGCACGGACTGATTTCTCTGACTTTGAGCAACCCCAGATGGCCCCACTCAAATAGAAAAGGGGTTGAAAGAAAGTTTAATCTTTTACAACCCCTTCTATAAACAATCTGGGGGAAAAAAATCGGTTAGGTTTCTGGCTTGTGGTATTTTACTTCTTACGAGGTCATGCGGCAGAAGGAAAACAAAGCAGAATTCGAAATGAGGGAGATCTGGACCCGTTTTGTCTTTGCCACGGGTGCTACTGTGCACAAGTCTACTTAGCTACTGTGGCCTTGTTTCATCACGTGTGAACTGAGCAGCATGCACGTTGTTACTAACACTTGACGATTCCGCATTCCAAGCATAAAAGCACATTTAAAGGCCATACCAGGCCCTTGGTAACGGGAGGGGGTGAACGACCAAAACCAAAACCAATGCCACGGAAGGGAACAGCCAGACCTGCGGGCCGGTCAATACCGAATGCGAAGGCCCTTAGCAGTGTTCACACCCCGGAAGACCCGCGCGACGCTTCCCCTGAAACAGCCTTTCCCATTCGTTCCTCCTGGTGCCGCCTCGCAGGTGCGTCTTTGCGCAGAAACCCGCCCTAATCTACAGCCACGAGCCCCAAACCGCGCGGAGCCGGGGCGCACGTGCAGCGTGGCCTCCGGGGCGGAGATGCGGCCACCCAGGACGAGAAGAGAATGTTCTTTTTCAGACCGAGGGCGGGTTGCAACGGTAATATCGGGGATGCACTGGGCTAAACTGTGCGCTCCAACCTCAGCGCAGTGCACAACCCCTTGTGCACGTGCTCACGTGCCTCCCAGGCACGGCAAGGTGACACCCGGGGCCCGCGCTCTACGCGCACTGGACGGTGCCGCTCTCGCCGGTCCCCAGAACCGCGCGAGGGGCGCCCACGCGGCCTCCGAGCGCCGGCGCCGCGCACACGCGCCCCCGAGCCCGCTCGCTCGCTCGCTCGCTCGCACTCACGGCTCCGCCGCCGCCCGCCGCGCCGATCCGCCGGCCTTCCCGCGGCTGCTGCGCCCCCACTCCCAGGAGGCCTCGCTGCGGGCCGGGGGCGCGCGGGGACGGCCGGGGGCGCGGGTTGGGGACGCGCCGCGCGAGCTCGCGGCGGCGGGGCGGGGCGGGGCGGGGCGCCGCGCGGGTCGGGGAACCGGACAGCGCCGCCGGGGGGTTACGGGGTGGAACGGCGCCGCGGTTCGGGTTGCGGACGGGACAGCGCCGCCTCGGGGGAGGGGCGGGGGGTGCAGCGCCGTCGCGGCCCGCGGCCACCACCTGTGCCCCCCCACCCCCAGCCACCCGGCGCGGCACCCCAGGGTGCGGAAAGGAGACGCGGCTCGAGCCCGGGGGCCCGCGGGCTCCAGAGGACCGGCCGGACGAGGCCACGTTCTTCTGTCCAGCCGTCACCGTTACAAGGCTTTCCGGACTCACCTGTCGACACTTAATCCTTCTCCTGACCAGAGAGACTGCTAGTCACTCAGGCGACAACGTGAACAGCATTTCAGATGCACTGATTTCTAGAACTGCGTTGAGACGGCGAACAAATCCATTCTCTTTACTCTTACCTTGTTCGTTCGGCATTGGCAAAGCAAACTGTTTGGATTTCTGTGTGTTAGTGAGTGCAAATCGTTTCGCAAAACAAGATTTATTCGTAGTACGTACAATTTCCTTGCAGTCAACAAATTCTGTTTTTAAATTTAACGCTAGGAAACCGTCTAAAAGTACAATGTGGGAGCGCCTGGGTGGCTTGGTCCGTTGGGCGTCCGACTTAAGCTCAGGTCATGATCTCTGGGTCCGTGAGTTCGAGCCCCGCATCGGGCTCTGTGCTGACAGCTCAGAGCCTGGAGCCTGTTTCAGATTCCGTGTCTCCCTCTCTCTCTGCCCCTCCCCTGTTCATGCTCTGTCTCTCTCTGTCTCAAAAATAAATAAATAAATTTAAAAAAAATTTAAAGTACAATGCGATACTATACACTTAATTGATCACTGAATAAGTCCCTGTCACATAAAATTTGTCCAACTTTTAAAGGACTGAATGATTGGATTCTTTACTAGAAGACTTTTTTCCTGGTCAGTGCAAGGTAGGTACAAATGGATTTTATATCTTCTCCAAATAACTGCAACCCCTAACTGACACACCTAGCCAAATCTGAATTTGTAGGTTTGTAATTCTTGCTGACCTACAGCACTAAACCCGTCCCGACCTTGTAGGTAAACAGAGGAAAACTGAACAGACCGGACAATAGTACATTTTTCAAGGAGGAAATAAAACCCGTAACAACTGGTAAAAGTCCACGCTCCCTTTAACCGTCTTTTCATATTAGAATGACCAAGCGTTCTCTCTCCAATTAGTTTAAAATTTTTTTAATGTCTTATTCTTGAGAGAGAGAGAGAGAGAGAGAGAGAGAGAGAGAGAGAGAGGCGCAGAGCATGAGCAGGGGAGGGGCAGAGAGAGGGAGACAGAACCTGAAGCAGGCTCCAGGCTCCAAGCTGTCAGCACAGAGCCCGAAGTGGGGCTCAAGGCCACAAACCATGAGATCATGACTTGAGCCAAAGTCAGATGCTTAACCAACCGAGCCACCCAGGCGCCCCACTCTCCAATTAGTTTCAACATAAATCACCATTTTCTAAATGACCTTATGAGCTTTAATCAAGTAAGAAAATGAATTGCAGCCAGGAAAATCATTGATGCAGTTATAAAATGTGCTTTAAATCACACTATAATAAATAACAGCGAAAAAATTTAGGGTCGAAAGATCAACATGTTTAATCACCCAGAAGTGTTATCCTTGAGGTTAAGATGGGAACATGAGAAATGCAGTCTCCTCACCAGCATTCAGTTAAATGATCTGATGTAATTTCTAGGTTTCCAGGATACATCGATCTCTCAGAGGAGACGTGTCAAGTCTGTGGTTTTCAACCTGTTCCCCACTGAGGAAATCCAGCTGACGTTCCCAGCCCTGCAGGCCATCATGGGCCAACAGGTAACCGCATCACGGCCTCCCCCTACTCAAGTAAACACTTCCCAGTGCAAAGAAGGGAGGGAGGCACTATTGTGGGAATAAACCCGACACCTGCTGTGAGCCTACAGGCAAAGTGCAACACTCACAAACCTAAGTTAAGGGCCGTTGTAGCAAATTATGCACAAGACCCCTCATAAATCCTATGTCTGTTGTAGTACAAGTTCCACTATCTTCACTTGTAATTAGTGAGAAGTCACATTCTATTTTATGTTTATTTATTTTGCGCGAGAGAGAATTCGAGCAGGGGAGGGTCAGGGAGACAGGCTATCCCAAGCAGGCTCTGCACTGTCAGCAAAGAGCCCGACACAGGGCTGGAGCCCACAAACGTTGAGATCATGAGCCCAAACCAGGCTGCTTAACTGAGCCAGCCAGGTGCCCCAGGAGGTCACATTTGATAAGCTGCCGAAAACCCAAGTGTGCCATTGCGTCCTTGAGGCTCGAGCTGACAACCAGCAAAGAATAAAAGGAGAGCAGGCAGCCCCCGTCTGGGAAGGAGAGGCCACAGGTAAGGGATGGAGTAGAGCAGCTGACCGGCCTGGGTGCAAAGGAGGGAGTCCCTCCTCCAGGAAACGAACCAAGTGTCAGCCCCCGGAAATGACGTGCCTTGGAAATCCGTTCTCAGGACACAGGCAGCAGTTTTTAGAATATTTACTTACTTATCTGCTAGTCCCGGCTCTCTCGAGACCTAAGCATATTTGAAGAATGGAAACGATGTGCTCCCTACCACAGGCCAGGCTATCAAGACAGAGAGGAGTTTAGAGTTCCTATCATTCACAATGCTAAAATGGGGTGCCTGGGTGGCTCAGTCATTTCAGCGTCCGGCTCTCGATCTCAGCTCAGGTCTGCCTCATGATCTCACGGTTTGTGAGTTCGAGTCCCGTGTCGGGCTCTCCGCTGACAGCATGCAGCCTGCTTGGGATTCTCTCTCTTCCTGCCTTTCCCCCACTCGCACACAGTGTCTCTCTCTCTCTCAAAATAAATAAACATTAAAAAAATAAGCCTCGTTTCAAAGTTCGGGTGCTTTCAAGAAGGTTCCATCCTGTTACCTGACACCGGGCAGAATCGGTAAACAGTTTATTCTAACGAAGTACTCCGTCCAAATGAAAGCAGAGTCTGCAAATGTTTATTTTAATTACTCCTATGCGAAGGTCCTTATTTTTGGACAACAGCAAGGCATTTTATTATCCACTCTTTCCATTCCTTAAAGGCGTCCACGGGTTTCGGTAAATCCACGGCACCCTCACGACTGCGCTCCGTACTGACTCCGGGGCTGTCCGACTCGTCCTCGATCCACCTCACTAGCGCCTTGAAAAACACAAACCAGACGCACATGTTAACAAATCGGAGCAAGACAGTTTTAGGCTAGAGAAAAACATGGCCTTCAAAATCACGTTATCGCAATCAGTGACTTCAGTCGCCCCAGGGAGAT